>NW_026606217.1:0-300000 GCF_029834395.1 Sorex fumeus | reverse complement strand
ATTTAAGGACTGCATTAAGTGTATGCCATGAACAGAAACGATAATTTGCCTGCAGGTATCACTGTGATCACAGGAATGAGGGTACTCAGAATAGCCACTCACCACCAGGCAACAAAAAGTTGCCTTTCCTTAATGTTACTGGGCCATACAGTGTCAGGGTTGACTCATGGCTCTGTGTTAAGTCATAACTCCGGGCAGTGATGAGACCATATGGAAGGACATGGGTTGAAACCCAGCTGGCCAATTGCAAGGAACTCCTCTACATGCTGCAGTATCACTTCAAGCCACAAAGTAGGGAACATAAATGAACAGTTATTGATACTGCCATAGTACCATCATTTGTATGAGTGGGAGATGATTAGAGCCACGGTATTATAGGGTAAGACAGAGATAGAGAGCATAGGTTAGGTATCAGGAAAAGAATAATAGGTGTGTATAAAATGTTTAATTAATGAAAGAACAGGCTGAGGGACACCCTTTTCCAAGTCTAGTCACTAATGTCGTTTAGGAAACCTACCGTGTGAAGTCAGGAAGAGTAAAATATTTTCCCCTATGTTTGGGTGTTAACCCTGAGGGAAGGTGCAGTGTTTGTTACTGCTGACTGCAGTGAAGACGGCAGTGTAAAGTGCTGTGAGCCGGACTACAGGTAAACCAGTGAAATGTGCACTGAAGCAAGACCTGCCTGTGAAAGCTTAAGCCATCAGCACACCCCACAAATCAAATGCAGAACTGAGAATCAAATCCAAGCATGTGACAAACTGTAAGGTAAATCAAATTTGCATGTCAGAATGAGGAGTAAGGTAACACAAGCAGGTGTCTTCTTAGCAAAATGCTGGGGTGGCACAACAGAACAAATGCTCGCGTGGGACTACACAAGAAAGGGAGAAACTCCATGTTTTCTGCAATGAGGAAGTAACTGTGCTCACACAAATGCCACAGGAATGCACACAAGGGCGCACAGCAGTGCTCAGGGAAAGGATTCCCAAAGAAGGGCCCATACACTGGACTGCACCAACCAAAACCTCATGACCCTGATTTTAGAATGAATGTGAGAACACTAGCTGAGATGTGCATGCTTCAACTGTGGCTGACTAGTACTAACACTGGACATGTGTGATCATGGAATAAAATATTTTTAACTGTGGTATTTGTGCCATGAAATTATGAAGATGCTAACCTCAAAATAGGGATGTTGGACAATGGAAAACTGATTCCTGTAAGTCTATCAAATGTCACACATAAGTATGAGCCACCAGAAGCAACAGCAGCATCACCCTGATTAGCAGTGCAAGTGTCGTAAGCCAGAGTATCCTGAAAACAGTACACTGTGCACTTAAGCAACAGCTGCTTGTGACTGCTTGAGCTGACTGCACACAAAAAACTAACACAGTACTCAGAATCCAATTTAAGCATATCAAAAACTGAAAGATAAAGCTAATAATTTGCACACCCAAGCGAGTACCAAGGTAACACAAGCAGGTGTGTGTTAGTGTGCTCAGGTCTGAGAAGATTAGCCAAGAATTCCTGTTTCCTAAGCAAGGAATAAATTGCCATGGTCTGAGCGTGTGTGTGCATCTAGGGGTGTGTGTGTGGGGGGGTGCACATGCAAGAGAGAGTAGGCAGACATTTGCCCGTGAATTTTGCATCTGCCAGTTACTTACATAGAACATGACTGATTAAAGGGAACCTTCAGTGAATGTGCTCACATGGATGGGAGTCCACAGACATGAACACGCATGCCCGTGTCTGCTCTAAGGATCAGGATCAGGAAATAGAGCAAAGAAAACTTATGATTAGTAAATCATGTCTGTGACACAGAATTATGGAACAGAAATACGGAAAATACAGGTACACGAGAAATATGGAACATACAGGCATCACAAGAAATACGAAACACACAGGTAAAACAAGAAACAGGGCGCATAGAGAATTCAAGAAAATGGTCAGCACTACATGTTAAGCAATGGCTTACTTAAGTCAAAGCCAAAGCATGAAAACCACAACACATGTGAGAATGAGTAATAATTTGAATCTTGTTTTCATCAGCTGGTTGGAAACAAGGTGATTTCTGCAAATGCATCTTAGGTAACCAATGAATTATCGAGACCATCTGTTTCACCTGTATCCTGTGATCCCAGATTCAGTGAGTGTTTTAGGCATCAGTAACCACAATCTTGACATGCCCATGTAAGCACTGTAACATTAATCTAATGTACCCACACCAATGTTCAGAAACACTAAGTCAGGATCATCTCAGCCATGAAGTAAAACGTAACAGCAAAAGCAGCAGCACCGTGAAGCACACACAAACACAGTGCATAAATATATGGGAGCAGCACAGGGGCAATAGCACAAACAAACATTACAAAAGTTAATTACACAAGTTAATAAATGAAAAGATCCAGGCACAGGTTTTGTAGTCTTTTATTAGTCTCCTCGAAACACACCCAGTGATCATGGGTGGGTGGTCCCCGCTCAGGTGAGAGACCACAACCAAACTGTAACGGAAACGTAAAACACCTGACTACCATCTGGTGGTGATAAAACACACACTGCAACAGCACCCCAACCACACAAAGTCCAGCTCCTCCAGGAAGTCCAGAATACAATTCAATGGCCAACATCATAACAGACGTGCAACTGTCTATGAGGCAGTCCTGAGTAAGAATAGGAACCCAGCTAACACCCCTCCATTCACTCACCAGTGGTGATCCTCAGTTACTACTGGAATGCCAAGTAGAGCAACAGAAATGTCCATGCACAGACCACAGACTTGACCATACACACATAACTTGCAGGAGTCTACCCAAAGTGTCTGGTTTCACTGAAAGTTGACAAAAGGCGCAGAGTAAACTGAGAAAAGAAATAAAGGCCTCCCAAGTGTTCGTACTCACAGTGAATGCTCTGACACAAATTGATTATGTGCCTAGAATGGTGTCATGAATGCGCCTTCTCCAGGATCGATGGATGCCCTGAAAACACGGGCCTCCCCAGTTCACTTCCCCTCCCTCACTGGGACTGGAGCGATAGCACAGCGGGTAGGGCATTCGCCTTACAAGCGGCCAACATGGCCGACCCGAGTTCGATTCCTCCGCCCCTCTCGGAGAGCCCGGCAAGCTACCGAGAGTATTCGATATGCCAGACACAGTAACAACAAAGTCTCCAATGGAGACGTTACTGGGCCCGCTCGAGCAAATCGACGATCAACGGGAGGGCCCACTTCTAAGGCAGTAAAAAAGGGAGAAAACTCGCAAAGCCACATATTGAGAGAACCAGTCCATAGATGAATCATCCTTCAGGACGAATGCAGTGGCAGACAATCCAAAACACTGACACTGCTGCAACTACTAACACAGTCTCAGTAGAGGATGAAAGCACACTCGGATAATACATGGAAACAGAGGATGGCATGCCACACAAGCAGGGGTGGCAAATCCATACAGGAATGCAACTAGTCTGGACTCCCCAAAAGAAACTCGAGGACTCACTGTGAAAGTAGAAATCCATCAGAAATATTACATATATTTTTGTATACATAGATTGCATATATATATATATAGAGAGAGAGAGAGAGAGAGAGAAAGACCTATTACGTATGTTGACAGTGGTCTTTCAAAGTATGCTTGTCATGGAGCTGCTAAGTCCTGAAAAGCTCTTCAGGGCTCACTGTCATAAAATACAGATGGTGCTTCCCAGGAAGCTCCTTGTGGGAAAATGTGATGAATTTTCAGTGCAAGGACAGCTATGTTACACACAGATGACAGCATGCTATCCCTGAAACTTCCTGTGGCCAAACACAGGTAATAAAGCAATGGCGATCATACCAAGGGGGTGAGCTCTGCAGGTTATGTAGGATAACATTGCCACAGGGAGCTTATGTTTATTGGTTACGCCCATCACAGTCACTCCCATTTGTCAGTATTTATCTGCAAACTCTTCTCTGTGCTCTCCTCCCCAATCACCTTTTCTCCCTAATCACCTTTTCTCCCTAATCAGATTCTGTTAGCTTATAAGATCAGATCCTTCTAAGAACACTGAACTTGTAAGTTAAGTCTCTGTATGGACACGAGAAGACAGTTAATGTTATTCTTTTGTAACTTGGGAGTTGATTGACTCCGAATAATATTTACTCCTGGGCATCTGCTTTCTTGACTTTGTTGCCCTTAGTTCCTGGCACCTCAAAAGCAGGGTCCCAACGAGGGACTGAATGAACTCAGGGCAAGCTGTGAGCTACCCTGGCATCGAAATGGGTCAGGCCAAAGCGCTACGATACTCAACTATAAGTTGAGGGCATGACCATGGACAAATGCTGTCATGATCCAGAAGTAAGTAACAGCAAGACTAGGACCCTGCTGGGGCTAGGAAGGCTAGCCTGGCCTGAGGACTGTAATATATATATTTTGAATATATAGTGAATTTATTATATATTTAACACATTATTATATATTTATTCTTATTATATATTATGATAATATATTATTATATATTATGTAGTTTTTATTTATATACATTTATATATTATATATTATAATTATTATATATTTATAATTTTGTTATAATTTATTATATATTGTTATATATAATATAACAATATTATATATTGTTATAATTTATTATTATATATTGTTATAATTTATTATATATTAATTATTCAATATTATATATTGAATATATATTACAGAATATATCATGAGATGTCCTCAGGAAGAACCAAACCTTAAGTTTATATCTCTTATTGTGCTCCTACAGAATGACATTGCTTGAAATATTGAAAGTAGATTTACTACAACTATTTAAGTGGATTACTGAGGAAAGAACACACCTTTGTTGGGATCCCACCCTTGAGTGGATCTCCTAGTCATCTGGAGTCATCTCTTTAGATGAGATTTTATCCTTGAGTTAATCTCCTGGAGGAGTGGCCTTACCTCTCTCTGTTGATTTGTTAATGTTCAACCCACATTTGTGTCACCACCCTATGTGATTGCTATATAAACTAAGACTGTAAGATCGGAGGGGGCTCGGGCTCCAGGGGGCAGAGTCAGGGATGAGAGGGGCTCAGGTTTGAGAGAGAGAGAGGGAGAGCAGCGGAAGGGGAGTGAAGATTGTAATAAACTACAATTGTTACCGACCAGCCTGGCCCTCGTTCCTTCCTTCACCTACCTATCACTGTAGGCCTCCCTGGGGTGGGGGAAGAGGCCAGAGACCACTGAATGTGGGTGGCAAGAGAGAGAGAGCACTGTCAGCCTTTTGAAAACACACAAGCAAGTACACGTGCAAGAAACTAAGGCATAAAAAAGCACGTTCTGTGTCTCTAGGCTTGGGTGTGTGCATGTGTGGTTCGTAAATCATTAGCAAATCCATCATGTGTCACACTGACATGTGCCACAAGAGTGCACATACAGGAACACAGCACTGGAGAAAGTATGAAGTAATGGTGCCTGAGACAAGGATGCAGCCACGTTTCTGATCTGACACTGTGATAGAGTTGGGCTGTGAGCTGCGAGGGAAAAGCACCGCCACTATACGCCACATGAGCAGTGATGCTCCGTGCGCGTCTGTCAGAAATCAAAACTTAAAATCTTAAGTTCACTCATCAACATATGCGATTTTAAGTTTTAAAATTAAAACTTAAATGCGAGCCACAAAATCTAAATGCACCGATTGCAAAACAAATTCTGAACAAGGCATGCGATACAGACTGTTGGATGTGACATCCAGCCAAGAGCCACCAGAGGGACACAGAGCCATGACATGCAAAGTAAGTGCTGCAGAGCATGGAACATACTGCCATTTTTTCTCAAAGAGAATGAGTCATGACTTACTCTTGTGTCCAACAGCCTGCTAGGTAAATGGTGATTTCTGCAAATGCATCTTATGGGAGGGTTGAATTTGTGAGAGCATCTGTGTTTGCTTACATCCCGGTCCTCTGTTCATGGGGCCCCTGACCCCATAATGTTTCTCTCTTACTTCTGTCTCTTTCTGAAATCCTCACAGTGTTACTGCTTCAAAGCCTTTTCACCTTTGACTGGCCCCAGGCTACTGGCACCAGAAGAGGGACCTCAACAGTAAGGACGGTCTGATACAGACTCTAAGCAGAAAACCCCAATAAGCTGTGAGGACTCTGAAGAAGCGAATCCCTGCTGAAAGAGTGAGTGAAACTCCAAGGGTGAGTGTGTTCTGGGGACTTGTTACTCAGGGTAATAATCAGCCAAAGTACTTCCAAAGACAGGGAGTACCTTCCAGTCCTTTGACAAGACTAAGGTATGTTGCCAGAAGGTTTTAAGAACGTTGAAACCAGGAGGAAAATCAGAGGATTAAAGTTTGCAGTGACATAGGGTTTCTGCACATAGCAGAAACACCACTGTCATAGCAGAAATGCACACAGCTAAAGTGTGGGGCTACTGCTTTAAACGGAAATACAATCTGAACAACTGCGAGTCATGAGGGGAAATTCACGATAAAAGGACGCTGCAACGGTTAAAAGTGTACAGTAATAGTACGTCACAGCAGACTGGACCACTCGGATGGCTTTATATGTGAATAAAGATTTGAGCAAGACAATGGATACTACAAAAGGACCGTAGGTCATACCCATCGTTTCCCAACAGCAACCTGAGCATCATGACGATTTCAAAGTCAGTGAATGACACACACTGGTAACAGTGCCTGGTTCTCTCAAGCTCATTGTGCCCCACCAAAAAACACCTGAAATAAGATCATACAGCAATAGAATATGCAAAGCCAATGCAACAGGCAAAGCAATTATGGCAATGCTGCTTAAGGAAGTGCAGACAGGTCCTCTACCTCCTATCATTTCACTCGGAGTCTCATGAGCTCCACAAGGGGCAGAATTCAACTGTGGGCAAAGAGCTGTACGTGGCTATTCACAGCATCAATGATCAAAGGTGAGTGAATGCAAGACCCTGGGCAGGCGGAGAAAGTGGGATCTACAGAATCTGCACTACAACTCACTCAGCAATGTGAGAATTACACGGAAGTTCTACAGGACAAGAGGAAAAACTTTCAACAAAATCAAAAGGAAAATAAATCCATTTACTCTAGCATGGTTTTGTACTCAAAGCACACATGCACCTACCAGCCCTCAGGGGTAACGCCCGGATCTGGGCTTGGGATTGTGAAGTCAGTGGCAGGGATGAAGTCCCCACCTCCCAAAAGCTGCAGTGTGTGCTGCCTGGACTCTCACTCATTTAAAATCAAGGGTAAAAATACAAAGAAGAAAACACTTCAGCAAGGGGGCACAGCCCTGGCACATCCAAGATCCAGAGCAAAGTCTCTGGCACGTAGGTCCCAACCACAGCAAGGTCATGTGCAAGCCTGGGGGTTCCTGACCTTCCCACTCTGTGCTCCCAGTGGCCAAGAGTGCCCTGGGGCAACCATGGGCCCATCTGCAGCACCTGGAGGGAAGCAGAGGTCCCACACTCCTGACTTAGGAGGCATTTCTGGACCATACCCCAGATGGTCAATGCCTGACCCTATGCATATGCTCGGAATTGAACCCCAGTGCTATTCAGAGGACATGTATAAAGGATGAAACTGGGTGGTCTGGAGGCCTATGAGACAACCAGCACCCCGTAATGTGTAGGTCTGGTCCCAGAGTACCAGGACTTTAGGGAAAAAAACTAGAGCCGGGCAACTGTTACGCCCTATTGATGCAAATGGTGGATTTCTTAAAATCTAATCCCTTATCATGGTCTATAGTGATGTCAATGAACAACCCAGGAAAGAGCTGTAGGATGTAAATGAACACACACAGAAGACATGCAGCAAGGTTCTGTACACGACACAGGTTTCGCTGTATAAAGAGACACTTCATTCCTGAATCACACTTAGCCAGTGTAAACCTGGAAAAGATTAACCATAGTTGAAGGGGACAAAACTTGTCCATGTGATGTGAAAATGAGCATGTGACACACCTGCGTTGTGTGTGATCGGCGATGACTGACCTGCACAGCGCCTCCACTCAGGCACTCTGGAACAGGAAGCTGACAGTGTTGCGGTAGGAGCAGCCACGTGGGTCTCTGGTGGGACATGATGAGCACCAAGCCACGCATGCATGCCGGGGTTCTGGAGGCTGGCAGGAAAACCTAGGAAACAGGCCCACAACGGTGGCTGAAAACCCTGGATGGATATGGTCAGGACACACGTGTGTGTAAGGGCTAGAGTGATGTCTGCAAGTGGTCACTGGCATGATGCCCAGCACACTCCATCTCTGTGGATTTCTCCTGGAGCCCTCTTGGGGGGGGGGTGGTCACCCAGTGCTCTCAGACCTGGATGCTCCTATGACTGAATCGATCGCTGTGCAGAGGCAGAGCGATGTGTGAGGACATGGGACATGCCACCCTGCACCTGACAGTGAGCGCGAGCCACTGTCTCAGAGGGGGGGAGCGACCCTGCAACGCTACAGTCCCTGGCCTGCCACATGCTAAGCGTGTTGCTTCCCACTGACCCTCACTGCAATGCCTTCGATTCGTCGCAACTGTGAATTAACTGAGAATGGACGCAGTCTGGGAAGGAGTGCTCCCTTCTGCAGTCCATGGTCTTTCAGAGCTGCTCCCCTGAGACCCGTAGGCTAGGGCAGGGCAGTGACCGTCTCAGGGTCACCCTGGTCACCACGCCAAAGGGGAGTGAGAGGCCAGCAAGAGTCCTACCTGGAAGCCCAGGCGCTCTGGCCTCATCCTCTGGAGCCCGTCCACAGCTCCCAGTGGACCCTAGTGAAGAAGCACGCACCGAGTCAGGTGAGGCCCGTGTCTGGGGCACACAAGGACACCCCCGGCCCCGGAAGGGAAGCTGGGGACGCCGGAGGTGAGAAGTGTGAGCTGCAGAGGGGACCGGGGTGGGGGAGGGATGCTCGGATCTCGGGGCTGGCATCCAACCATCAACAACAGCAACTCACTGTGATCCAATGCAAAAAGTAAAAATTAAAAGCAAAAGAAGAGCTCGATTTAAAAGAATGAAAGGCAGGGGCAGTTCCGGGCAGTGGCAAGGTGGACCGGGCCTCCCTGGGCGCTGAACCAGGTGGGGGCGGGTGTGCCGGGACCCTGCCCCAGCCCTGAGCCTGGCACCTGACTGGCCTAGCCACGACCCGTCAGTCCCCGAGGACCAGGCACCCTCCACACACACTGACCCGAGAGGCGCTGGACAGACCCACGGGGCGGGGCCTCCCAGGGCAGCCTCTGGCAACCCGCACATGTGCAGCTCTTTGCTCTATTTGCTCTTTTCGCAGAGACTCCACCCTGAGCGCCCCAGGCAGCTCCCGGGGAGGCCACGCCCACCCACAGCTCAGCGGTGAGGCCACGCCCCCAGGAGGAGCACGGGTGAGGCCACGCCCCCAGGAGGAGCAGGGTGAGGCCACGCCCCCAGGCGGCTCAAGGGCGAGGACATGCTCCCAAGCAGCTCAAGGGTGAGGCCACACCCACAAGAGGCTTACGGGGCCACGCCCCCACGAGGAGGCTCATGGGGGACCACGCCCCTAGGCAGCTCACGGGGAGGCCACGCCCCCAGGAGGAGCAGGGTGAGGCCACGCCCCCAGGCGGCTCAAGGGCGAGGCCATGCCCCCAAGCAGCTCAAGGGTGAGACCACACCCACACGAGGCTTACGGTGGCCACGCCCCCACGAGGAGGCTCATGGGGGACCACGCCCCTAGGCAGCTCACGGGGAGGCCACGCCCACCCGCAGCTCAGAGGTGAGGCCACGCCCCCAGGAGGAGCACGGGTGAGGCCACGCCCCCAGGCGGCTCAAGGGCGAGGCCATCCTCCCAAGCAGCTCAAGGGTGAGGCCACACCCACACGAGGCTTACGGGGCCACGCCCCCACGAGGAGGCTCATGGGGGACCACGCCCCGAGGCAGCTCACGGGGAGGCCACGCCCCCAGGCGGCTCAAGGGCGAGGCCATCCTCCCAAGCAGCTCAAGGGTGAGGCCACACCCACACGAGGCTCACGGTGGCCACGCCCCCACGAGGAGGCTCATGGGGGACCACGCCCCTAGGCAGCTCACGGGGAGGCCACGCCCCCAGGAGGAGCAGGGTGAGGCCACGCCCCCAGGCGGCTCAAGGGCGAGGCCATGCCCCCAAGCAGCTCAAGGGTGAGGCCACACCCACAAGAGGCTTACGGGGCCACGCCCCCACGAGGAGGCTCATGGGGGACCACGCCCCGAGGCAGCTCACGGGGAGGCCACGCCCCCAGGAGGAGCAGGGTGAGGCCACGCCCCCAGGCGGCTCAAGGGCGAGGCCATGCCCCCAAGCAGCTCAAGGGTGAGGCCACACCCACAAGAGGCTTACGGGGCCACGCCCCCACGAGGAGGCTCATGGGGGACCACGCCCCGAAGCAGCTCACGGGGAGGCCACGCCCCCAGGAGGAGCAGGGTGAGGCCACGCCCCCAGGCGGCTCAAGGGCGAGGCCATGCTCCCAAGCAGCTCAAGGGTGAGGCCACACCCGCACGAGGCTCACAGGGCCACGCCCTCAGAAGGATCACAGGTGAGGCCACGCCCCCAGAACGTCAGAGGTGAGACCGGCCATGCCCCCAGGCTGCCGAGACCACACCCGCACGAGGCTCACGGGGGCCACGCCCCCACGAGGCACCCAGGCGAGGCCACGCCCACTGGCGTCTCAAAGATGCGGCCACGCCCCCAGGCCCCCAGGCGGGGGCGGTGGGGGGGGGGACAGGGCCCACCCGCTGAAGGCACCCTGGTCTCTACGCCCCCAGGCCCTTGCAATGCTGAGCCTGGCACGTGGGTGACCCAGTTGGGGTGCCAGACGCCCCCTCGGTCCCCAGCCACCGCCGGGGGAAGGGGGGAAGATTCAGAGTGGAAGCAGGCCTACCCCTCAACTTGCCAATAGAATAAAGGGGGTGGGCAGGGGGGCTCCCGGACCCCCGGACACACCCCCGGTCACACCCCCGCCTCGCTGTCCGTCCCCCGGGCCCTTCCCCCACTCTCCCACCGCCTGCGCGCAGTCCCGGTGCTCTGGGCCTGTCGCTGGGACCCCCCCCACTGCACTGAGAGTCTCCGAACCCCCAGCCGCAGCCACAGTGCCCCACTGCGCCCCTCTCCTTATCGCTGCCCAGGCACCGGAGTCCGGCCTGACCCGAACCTCCACCGGCCGAGCTGGCCCCGAGCTGCCTGCCCATGCCAGGCCCTGGGGACGCGGAGCCCTACCTGGTGCTGGAAAGTCCGAGAGAGCGAGGAAGTCCAAGAGCCGGGAGGAAAAAAGAAGTGGGCCTGGGGGCTGTCTTTTTTTCCCGCTCCGGCTGCCCGCCCCCACAGCCCTCCCAGTCCCTCTCTGATTGGCCACGTGTTCCCTGGGCGAGGTTTCCATGGACACACCTGGACACACCTGGCCCACATTAGGGAGCTCTCACTGCCCCCGCCCCCGGCCTTGGCAACGCTCCTAGCAACGGACTTGCTCGGGGCAGCCCGCGGGAACCCTCCAAAAGCCAGCTGGACTGCAGGCGCTGCTCCCCCAGGCGGTGCTCCAACCTGGCCACACCGCCAAGAGACAGTACAATGGGGAGGGGGGTTGCCTTGCAAGTATATATATATATATTTGGTCATACTGCAACTTGAGCTTGACACACACATACCAGCTAAGTGTTCTGCCACTGGGTCATATCACTGGCACCTTTGTGCACGTGATAAAGAGCACCGGCCATGTGCTCACCGTGGCGGCACTTATTCCAAAACATACACCTCAGAAAGTGTACCGAGAAATAGCTGTGAATAGAAATACGTTTTGCTCGTTAGTGATCCCTTAAAGTGTTAATTATTATTATCTTTATTGAATCACTATGAATTATAGTTACAAAGTTATTCAGTATTAAAGTTTCAGGTTTACAATTTTCCAATTCCAACACCAGCCCCTTCTCCAGGTTCTTCTTCCCTCCTCCAGAGTCCCCAGTGTCCTTCCCACTTGTCAGTCTGCCTCTGTGGCAGGCACTTTCCCCTCCACCATTATTCTAGTGTTCCCTTCCCCAACTTATCCCCCTCACCCCTGCTCCACAGTAAGCTTCATGCTGAAGACCACTTCTCCTGCTCTTTGTTTCTCTTGCCTTTGGGCATTTGTTATTCCTATGAAGTTTCTTTATATCCCGCGTATGAGAGACCATTCTGAGTTGTCCCTCTCCCTCTTACTAACATCACTCAACATGATACCACTCCGATCCATCCACTTAGCAAATTGCCTGACTTCATCTTTTTCTTGTGGTTGCGTAGTATTCCGTTGTGTTCTGTGTATGTGCCACAGCTTCTCTATCCAGTCATCTGTTCTTGGACACTTGGGTTGTTTTCAGATTCTGGCTATTATGAATAGTGCTACAGTGAACGCAGGGGTGCAGATGTCTGTCTTGCATTGTGCTTTGGACCCTTGGGATGTCTTCCAGGGAGTGGAATTGCTGAGTCATATAAACCTTCAATTGCTAGTCTTTTGAGGAATGTCTTTATTGTCTTCCAAAAAGTCTGGTCCTATGGACATTCGCACTGGCAGTGAATGAAGGCTGCTTTTCCCCACATCCTCTTCAATACTAGGTTTTTGTCTTTGTTTGTTTCTTTGTTTGTTTGATGAGTGTCGGTCTTGCTGCTGTAGGTGTGATAGCTCATTGTTTTGATTTACATTTCCCTGATTATTGATGATGTAGTGTATTTTTTAAAACATGCATTTTGGCCACATGTATTTCTTCCTTGAGGAACTTCTATTTATTTCTCTTTCTCATTTTTTGATAGAATCGGACACATTTTTCTTGTAGAGTTCTATTAATGCTTTATATGTCCTGGACATTAATCTTTTATCAGATGAGTGATGGGCAAATAATTTCTTAATCTGGGGGCCTTTATTCTGGTCATTGTTTCCTGTGACGTGCAGAAGCTAATTTTATGTACTAATTTTATATAGTCCCATTTGTTGCGAAAGCACAGTGGGTCGGGCGTTTGCCTTGCACGTGGCCGTCCCTCTCGGAGAGCCCAACATGCTACTGAGAGTATCGCGCCCGCATGGCATATCATATTCGATATTCCATAAACAGCACCAACAAGTCTCACAATGCAGACATTACTGGTGCTCACAGGAGGACAGTGCTACAGTGTTACCATTTGTTTATATTTCGTTTCACTTGCTTGGTCAGTGGCATTTCCTTCTTTAAGTTGCCTCTAGCTTCAATGTCGTGGAGAATTTCTGCCTATGTTTTCTTTTCTTTGTCTTATAGATTCAAGTCTGCTATCAAGGTCTTTAATCCATTTTGATTTGATTTTTATGCATGACAATCGAAAGAGGTATGAATTTTTTTTTTTGCACATGGTTGACCAGTTTTCACAGCACCATTTTATCAAAGATTAACTAACCATATATATACTCAAGGGTCTGTTTCTGAATTTTCAACCCTATCTCATTGATTTATGGGTCTGTCTTTATTGCAGTGCCATGCTGTTATAATTACTGCTGCTTTGTAGTGCATTTTGAAGTTATGCAATGCCTCCCATCTTCTTTTACCCCCAGGTTTACTTTGGCTCTTGGGCAGGGGTTAGAGAGAGAATAATGGTAATTTTTAAGGCTGACTGTGAGTACTGCGAGGCTTGAACAGAGCTGTATTCCTGAGTCCAAGCACAGCACCGTACTACCCACTTGATTGATATTATCAGGAGTGTCCCTGAGCGTTGCTTGGGAGGCTTCTCCACCCCTAACCTCTCAGTATGTAAAAATACCATTCTTACCTTCAAGGAATGATTTTATCATTGGGGTAGTGATGTTTTACACACTTTTCACAATAAAAAAGAAAGAATAACCTATGATAGTGTGTGGCTGCAGTAGTGGCTGTCTGATTTTGAAATTCCAAATTTGAACACTTCAATCTGGAGGGATTTCTGCCAAAACCTGCTGGGTTCCGAGATTTGCTCCTGAGTCTCTGACATCCTGGTCATTAAGCAGCTTGATCAGGAGTCAGAGAGGCCGTTCATGGACGATGACTTGGGGTCTCGTTGGGACGGGGAGGACAGGACTGGCTCCACCCCCATCCTGTGAGGCCCAACAAGTTTTGTCACTGAGGGCCCAAGCCTGACTGTCCAGTGACCTCTGGAGGATAGCGGCCACCTGGCCGCCAGGGGGAACAGGCCAAGGCATGAACCCATGGGCCCAGCACTGCAGGGACCAGACGCATTTCTGCCAAAAGCCACTGGGTTTCGAGATGTGTTTCTGAGTCTGTGGGATCATGGCCATTAAGCAGTTCAATCAGGAACCAGAGAGGCCATGCCTCCAATGATATAGCTGAGCCGGAGGTGGCTTGTGGGTGTGTTTCCCACATACCTAACTTTTGGCCGTTTCCTTTCTTGGTAAACTTTGCCCCAAGTTTTTGGGGTCTGGCCAAAGTCACAGCAGCAATTTTGGGGTATCTGGAGTCTGGAGGTGCCATCAGGCTGCTGATGCATTCGCCTCACAAGGACAGTGTTTTTCGTTTGTTTGTTTGTTTGTTTTTAATGTAGGAGTACTGATATTTATTCAGCCACTGATTAGCTGATAGAATTAGGCTTGAACTCCACCTTACTTTTTTTTGTTATTCACAATTTTATTTATTTATTATTATTCTTATATTTATTTATTGAATCACCGTGGGAAAAGTTACAAAGCTTTCAGATTTAAGTCTCGGTCATGCAATGATCAAACACCTTTCCCTTCACCCTTCACCAGTACTCATTTTTCACCACCAAGAACCCCACTATACCCCAGCTCCCACCCACCCAATGCCTATGAGGCAGATGATTTCTACTTAACTCTTCTCTACATTGATTACATTCATTATTTCGACAAAAGATGCACCATGATTGTTTAGAATTTACACCCCAACAATCAGAATGGCTGAAAAGGCATTGTGAAATACGTTGTTTTCTATATAAAATTTGGAGTTCCGGGGCTGGAGAGATAGCATAGCAGGTAGGGCGTTTGCCTTTCACGTTGCCAACCTGGGTTCGAGTCCCAGCATCCATATGGTCCCCTGAGCAATGCCAGGAGTAACTCCTGAGTGCAGAGCCAGGAGTAACCCCTGTGAGTGCAGAGCCAGGAATAACCCTTGGGCATCGCCAGGTGTGACCCAAAAAGCCAAAAAAAAAGTTTGGTGTTCCTCCCCTCCAAACACAGGTGTGACATGCTGCGTTTCGCTGAGCAAGCAGAAGGAAAGCAGAGAGCTCGGGCCCAGTGGTTGATGCAGATTGCTGGGCCGGGCCGTCGAGCAAGGGAAATTTGGGGGTCTCTGGGACCCGTCCTCGGGCCCAGTGCTCTCCAGAGCCCCTGGCTTGGTCGTGTCCTACGAGTTGGGGGCGAGCCTGGCCTTTGTGCTTGCAGTGCGTTTGGACGGGCAGGTGGGGTGTTCAGGGCCCAGCTGCTGACACCTGATCCCGCCCTGGCTAGGTGGGAGACGGAGATTGGCGGCTGGCCCCGGAGATGCCCAAGGTAACCAGTCAAGGAGATAACCAGAGTCAATCCCAGTCGAGTTGGGTGATAGGCTGAGATAACGCACCGAGCCGCTGAGGCTGATCCTGTCTGGGGACGCTCGCGCACCTTGATCCCAGGCCGGCCTGAACTGGCAGGGGGCGGGGGCGAGTGGGCACCAACCAACCTCGGCGTTTCCGTGGCTCGGAGCTTCCGGGCCCTTCCGCTTGCTCTGCTGTTGTTTTGTTTTTGGGTCACACCTGGACATGCTCCGGGGTCAGTCCTGACACTGCACTCAGGACTTACTCCTGGAGGTGCTCTGGGGTCCCTATGGGATGCCGGGATTGAACCCGGGTCAGTTGTGTGCAAGGCAAACGCCCTCCCCGCTGTACTAGAGTTCTGGCCCCATGGCCCAAAACTTAAAGAAAAATCCTTGCTGGGGTTGCCCCGTCCCTGGCGCCCTGTCAGCCTCGTGGGTCTGCACACGGCTTGTGCAACTGCCTCAAGTGGCCAGTGACAAGGGGCGCCCGCCTGGCCTCCTGCTCCCCAGGGCTGCTCTCTGCCCGGTGCTCCCGGCCCTGCAGCCCTCATCTCCTGCCCTGTGTTCCCTCCTCCTTTCTGTGGTGTCCCCCTCCTCTCTCGGTGGCCCTCCCCCTGGGGTCACCCCCCCTTCCTGCATGGTGCTGGGACAGCAGAGCTGCCGGGTTTGTGCTGGATTTGTGCCAGGTGCACGTGTGACCCCGGGGGCTTGGACTCAGGACCTCATGCTTGTGAGGCAGTGCTCAAAACCCCCTCTCGGACATTCCTCCCCTCCAAGCTGAAGGAACGGACTTGACCCACGTTCAGGCTCACACCTCTGCTTCCTGCCGAATCACTGCCGGCCGCTAGCAGGCCAGGACCCGTGTGCCACGCCTGTGTGAAGCAGGGAAGTTCTAGGGCGTGAGCCCGCTAGCGTCTTTGTCATGGACACACGTGGTCCCATCACAGGATTTAGGGTCACGGTCCAAACACAGGAGCATGGGGGTGAGGGGGTCGGGGCATGTTCAGGCCTGAGACTCTACTGGGCTCACACACGGCACTGAGTGCTCAAGTCTCAGGGAGACAGTGAGGCTCAAACACATTTTCTTTCGCGCTGTTTTTTCTTTTTTTTGGCTTTTTGTTGCACACTCAGGGATGCTCAGGAATTACTCCTGGCAGTGCTCAGGACTGGTGATCGAATCTTGGTCAGCTGTGAGCAAGGCAAACCCCTCCCCACTGTGCTCTCACTTCAGCCCCTCCTTTTGCATCTTTTTGTGTTTTTTCAGAATTGATTGACTTCCTCGTAGCGTTTGCTGGCCCTGACGTTCTCTGTAGAGTCCCTTGTTGCACACTGTGTTTCGTGGGCACCTTGGCATCAAGACTTGGTGCTTGCCTGGTGCATGGCTCACCCCATAGGTCCCCTGAGCACCGCCAGGAGTGACTCCCGAGTGAAGACCCAGGAGTAACCCTGAGCACTGCCGGGTGTCCCAAAAAACAAAAGGAAAGAAAGAAAATAGATATCCTTGCCCGGAAGGGTAGCCCAGGGCCAAGGAGCCTGCCTTGCCTGTGGCTGACCCCACCTCACCCTGTACGTCACCCCCCCAGGCCCTGCCAGCATGAGCCCCGATGACTGAATCAGAGTCGGCCCTGAGCACCGCCAGGTGTCCCGTCCAGGTGTCCCGTCCTGAGCCCCCAGGTTAGGTCACTCCGCCCTCCCCACCTCCCCACCACTCCCCCGTCCCTGCTCACTCATCCTTGAGGGGACCCGCACTCATTCAGCTTGTGCTCCCATCCGAGCAGGCCAGGCCAGACTCCTCTGTACAGCTCTCAGGCCTTAGTGGGCTGGGCCACTCCCTGGCCACGGTGCGGCAGGTGTTGCTCACAGCACTGGGGTCACAGAGAGCAGGGCTGTCAGGGTCAGGCTCAGGGCCTCTGCCCTGTCGCTCTGCCCCTCGCCCCCCACCCCGCCCACAGATTTTGTGGCCCGGCTCCTGAGGAGGGCCCTGGGCACAGTCACTGGGTCCAGGTCCCACTCGGGGGACGCCGAATGACCTCAGTTGGAGATCTGTAACTGCCAAACATTTGTCAAACGTTTTCTGAAACCACTTTCTCAGGGCCCAGGGGTCCAGAACTGGGCCCCGCAGGAACCAGAGGCACAGTGGCCAGCTAGTGCTGGCGTCTGCAGGGCAGCCCTCCGGAGCCTCAGCAGGACCCTGGCATCACGAAGGGTGACGCCTGCCCCTTTAAGAAGGGCCCATGATGCCCTCCTCCTTGCGGAATTCTCATTCTACCTTGGAACATTCTAGACTCCAAGTGCCATTTTCAGTCTCTGTAGGAGACTGGCACGAGCCTGTTTGGCAGAGCTCAGTTCTGTAAGCTGCGAGTGCAGTGTGACACAGGTGAATCTGAGTCTCTGGGCTTTTTGCCCGCGTGTGGGCGGCTTTTTTCTCTAAAAGTTCTTTAGTGTATGATAGTTTTTAATCTTTAGTTCGTTTAAGTTTTTTTAGTAGTTATATATATATTTTGGGGGGCTGGGTGGGGGTGGGGTGGGGTGGCCATACCTGGCTGTGCCCAGGGGTCACCCTGGCCGGCTAACGTCCCTGTGCTGACGGAGATTGAGCCCAGGACAACTGGATAGAAGGCAAGTGCCCTCCCCACTGTCCTGCCTCTCTGCCCCCTGCGGACTTTTCTATTCAATGTGGAATGACTCTAAAGTCAGTGGACCCTCATGGGGGGCTGATGAGAAGCAGAGGAGAAGATGTCACGCCCCCGGGACTGGCTGGAGTGCTGGCACTGATGAGCGCGATGAGCCCTGCCAGCCCCACAACGCCCACTAGGCCTTCCCAGGGTCTCGGGCCGGAGTGAGGGGTTGCCGTTTTCAGGGAAAGGGAGTTGATCCTCGACCTCCTCAGGCCCCCGGGCCTTTGTCCTTCTCGCAGAAAAGCATTTCAGGAGATGAGCATGAAGCAGGAACATTTTATTTGGAGGCTTTTAGGAAGGGGAAATGAGGGAGGGAGTAACAGGCTCGAGAGAGAGTGCGGCTTCTCCAGAGGTGCAGAAAGCCACTGAACACGTTAGGTTGCCTGGTTGCGTTCGGTCCGAAAGTCCACACCTCAGGAGGGGAGAAGCCTGTGACATGACCGACCTCGTAGTCAAGAGCAGTCCCTGGGCTCGGGCACACATGAGCGCCCTCCCTTGGTTCAAGGGGGTTAATCTTGGGTTTTCCCCAGGCTGCCCCTGGTGGGAGTTTCTAGCTACCTAGAGTCCGTTGCTAGGGTGGTTGCCAAGGGGGTAGAGTTGAGTGGTCCAAGGTCCTCTTAGAAATTCCTTTACTGGCCTTTGTTCCTATTCCCTCGGGGGGTCCAGCCTGCTCTGGGCCTCCTAATGTGGGTTAATTTTGACCAGACCCTGGGTCCCGTGCCCTCAGGTGGTCTTTTGGTGGCCATGAAGCTATTGTTGACTTCCTCGGAGTTCCATTGCCATGACGATGCTTCCCCCATCCACATGTCTGCCTCAGTTCTGTGGGTTAAGAAATGCAGTTAATACTGGCTTGTGGTTATCAAACTTGGGCAGTGTCACAAGGAACGAAGGAAACGCCAAAACCTCCTTCGCTCCCCTTTGGCGCAATTTTTTTTTCTTTTTGGGTCACACCTTTACTCCTGGGTCTGCACTCAGGGATCAGTCCTGGCAGTGCTCAGGGGACCATATGGGATGCTGGGAATCGAACCTGGGTCGGCCATGTGCAAGGCAAACACCCTACCTACTGTGCTATCGCTCTCCAGCCCCCGTTTGGCGCAGTCTTGCTGGGCCCTTTTCCCTGGCAGTTCTCAGCCCATAGAAAAAAGTGTGCGTGTTGCTTGCCTTAGCTTCTGTGTGTAACCCCGGGCCTCTCACACACATACATACGCACACACAAGACCAGCCATCACTGCTGAGTCGCCTCCCGGCTAGTCAGTGTCTGGACGGGAACGTGGTCAGTGACACTCACAGTGCACAGGGATGATTTCTGGCTCCTGAATGTGTTTGAGGGTGATGCCAGGGAGGGCGTGAGAGTCAGCTGCCTGCAGGGCAAGTACCTGTCCCCTCTGCCCTCTGGCCCCAAATCTGCAGTTGTTTGTCTGTTTGGGATTGAGTTTTTGCACAGGAATGACACTTGGTGGGCTCAGGGGGCTGTGCGGGAGGCTGGGGGTCGCACTCGGGGTGGCGAGTGTCAGACTGGCAGCTCTCTGGGCTCCGGAAGCTGCTGTGGTCGCTCCCCTGAGACAGACTCTCTCCTCTGCTCTTCAGAGATTTATCCCTGAGAACGAGTGCGCCTCAGAAGGCCCCACAGTGGGCTCGACAGTCAGGGCCTGGTAGTGGCCGCGGCAGCGTCTGACCACCTGACCATGAGTCTGCTGAGGCCCAGCGGGCTGAAGGCCCCCACCAAGATCCTCAAGCATGGGAGCTGGGCCCTGAAGGCGCCCTCGGCCGGTAAGTGCGCTCAGCCCAGGCCAGGGGAGACTCATTCCCACCAGGGAACCCCCTCCCAAGTCCTCGCCCTGGAAGGACTCCCTGAGCTGTAGGCACGTTCATGGCTCTGGGGACAGCTCTCACACACAAGTGTCACATTCTGTGACTTTAGTGTCACGGCAACTGGTGTCAGCTGAGGCGACCAACACGCTCCCTCCTAACTGCTAGCCCCCTCGCCCGGGCTTGGGGACAGGCTGAGGGAGGTGGACTCACCTGGACTAAAGGGCCTCATTGCCGGCCGTAGCCACAGTACAGTGGGGAGGGCAACCGGCACCCCATGGGACTCTCCAGCCTCAACATCACATGAGTGACCCTGAGCGCAGAGCCAGAAATTGGCCCTGAGGACTGGCTGGGGTGCTCTCCCCCTAAAAGTAAAAGAAGATGGGCCAGTGGACACAGCAGAAATAAGACACTGGGTTAGAGCTTTCGCCTGGCTTGGTCCGTAGCATCACGGTGTGTGTCCAAAGATTTCCCCTCAGCTGCCCAGATATGACTGCGGCCTGGGATGCTGCAGTAGGTAGGCACGTCCCCTTCACGGTGGGCCCAACCAGGCTTCGCCACAAGCAGCCCCCGGCATTGTCTGGGAGAACCCCAAGCACTGCTGGGTGTCCCTCCCCCCCCCAACCACACTTTAACTGGACCTGGACAGGCCCTTCCTGACCCTTCTGACCCTTCTGACCCTTTCTGCTGTTCCAGCGGCTGCTCCCGTTGAGAAGTCCGTGCCTGGGGAGAAAACACCCAGCGCCCCCTCCTCGGAGACGCAGGAGGAGTCTGTGGATGACTTCCAGGTCGGGGAACGAGTCTGGGTGAAGGGGAACAAGCCTGGATTCATCCAGTTCCTCGGGGAGACCCAGTTTGCCCCTGGTCAGTGGGCCGGGATCGTCTTGGACGAGCCCATCGGCAAGAACGACGGCTCGGTGGCGGGTGTGCGCTACTTCCAGTGCGAGCCGCTGAAGGGCATCTTCACCCGGCCGTCCAAGCTGAGCAGGAACTGGCAGGCTGAAGATGAGACCAACGGCCTGCAGCCAGCGCCTGCTGCCCCGGCCACACCGCCCCGGTCGGCCTCCCCGGCCCCTGCCGCCGCCCCAAAGGCGCCCCAGCCCTCCACAAAGGAGGCACCGGCCGCCCCTCACATCAGCAACCTGACCAGGACGGCCAGCGAGTCCATCTCCAACCTCTCGGAGGCTGGCTCCCTCAAGAATGGGGAGCAGGAGCTGAAGCTCGGGGACCAGGTGCTGGTGAGTGCCGAGGGCAGCGGTCGCGGGTGGGTGTCCATTCGCCTGTCTGGTCCATCAGCTTTTGCAGACTCGCGGTTTGGGTGGAAGCATGAGCAGCCGGGACGCCTGGTCCTGCAGTTTCCAGCATGATGGATGCGTGCAGGGATGCTGCCAGTTTTACCAGTTTAGCCAAAACAGGGTGGAGGGGTCATGCCGTGGGGAGGCCGCATGCTTTGCATGCCTCTGACCCGGGCTTTAAGTCTTGGTCCCATGTACAGTCCCCCAAGCACATCCCGTAGTGATCCCTGAGCACCAAACCAGAAGTAAGCCCTGAGCACTCTGACTGTGACTCAAAAAACAAACCAACGAACAAAGTTGGAAATCGGTTCCATTGCTCTGGTTTCTGATGTTCGTGTTTGGGGCTTCACAGGGCTCACCCCGAGCCGCTCTGGGCCATTCAGTGCCCAGCTGTGCGCAAGCCCTGAGCCGTCTCTCCAGACGTGTGTGGTTTGGTGTTTGGGCCACACCTGGCCGTGCTCAGGGCTTCCTCCTGGTGCTGAACTCAGGGATCTGGTAGGGCTCAGGGGACCAACTGGGGTGTCGGGGATGGACCCTGGGTAGGCCACGGGTAGGGACCCGTCTCCGGAACATTCTCAAGAGTATGTTTTGCTGTCTTGGTTGCTTGATCTTCAGACTCAGCACCTGCTCTTGTGTTTCTCTGAGCAGCTCCTGGAAGCCCTTTGGTGGGGGCGAGGGGGCACCCCCGTGAGATGAGTTTTGGGTGGGGGTCACCAAGTCCCTGCACATGGCATCCTCAGTCCACCCCAAGCCCATTCCTCTGCACAGGTCCCCTAAGCAGAGGCGCTTGGCTGTAGACAACTGTTCTCCCCCAGCAGAAGCACTCAATAACACTTTCAGAACCCGTGGGAAGCGGCCGAGAAAAGTCCCCTTGGGGACGTCTGAGGCAGGCGGCTCTGACCAGACAGACTGGGGGCTGGCCCGGAGCCAGTGGCTTCCCGGGGACCACAGGGATGGCCATCGCCAGACCGGTGTCAGAGCTGTGGAGGCCGGAGAGGAGAGCTGTGAGGAGACCTGCCTGCAGGCGCAGGGTGGCCCTCGGAGGGTCCTGGAGGGTCACGGTCAGGGTTCAGGGATGGCCAAAGAGTAACACGGGGAGGGAATTGGAGCTGGAGGAGACACACGGTTTAAAGACTGTTTGGGGGGGCTGGAGCAGTAGAACAGCAGAGAGGGTGTTTGCCTTGCACTCAGCAAATCCGGGTTCCCCGGTATCCCATAGGGTCCCCCAAGCATCGCAGGAATGATTCCTGAATGCAGAGCCGGGACTCACCCCTCAGCATCGCCAGGTGTGACCCAAAGACCCAAAGAAGAAAAAAGACTTTTTTTTTTAACTTGCATTCACAACCGTCCACACCCGGACACAGGGACACCAGTGTCGTTGGAACAAGGGAGCGGGGACACCGCCACTGGCTCTGCGGTGAATAACTCTGATCAGTTATTCATTTATTGGTGGTGGTGCTCAGGGCTGAGTCCTGGCCCTGTGCTCAGGGACCACATCCGGGCAGGTGTGTGCAAGGCCAACGCCCTGCCCTCTGTCTGTGCTGTTTCATCGCTCCATACCTCAGCTAGAGCACGCCTTTCAAAAAAAAGTTTTGGGGGTTTTTTTTGGGGGACCACAACCAGCATAATGGCTGTTTTCTGAAAGAAGAAGGGGAAAAAAGAAAACCCAAACACTTTCTTTGGTCTTTTTCCTAATTCAAGGAAGGTTTGCTTGGCACTCCACGGCCTAACGCAGCCGGGGTCAAGAGGCCGTGGCAAGTGGGGGCTGGCCTCGGGGCACTGAGGCAAAGCTCCCGTGCAGGGCTGGCGCCCTCCCGGCTCTCCAAAGGGCCTCCTGCCCTTTGCCCCATTCTTCCCTGCGCACAGGAAGTCCAGGTTCTGCGCCAGCTGGCCCCGATGTTTACGGGACTGACCTCCGAGGAGCCCTTTGAAGGCTCTGACGTGGCTGTTCCAGCCTCCAGGCCTGTGGAAGACGGTCCCCTGCCCCCGGCACTCCCTGTCACTGGCAGTGGACAGACTGCCCCCATGCTTGTGCTACTTTGGTTCTCTCTGGAGACTCAGGGACACTTAGTGGGGTCACTGGAAATGCCTGGCTCTGACCTCAAGTCCCGTCTGTGCTCGCAAGTAGGCAGGGGTAGCAGAGCGGGACAGTCCGTTGCTCTGGTCAGTCTTATGGTGTCTCAGAGCGGGAGGTCACTCTGTCCGTCCTGTGGCGTCTCAGAGCCCAACCGTGAAGAGTTTCTCCGGGCTGATGTGTGGTGGTTCTCCTGGCCTTGGGAGATCACTTTCCCTTCTCTCCAGCTGAGCTCTGACAGAATGTTCTGGAGACAGGCTTGCAGCAGTTTTGGGCAGATGATATTTCCAGGATATGATGTCAGGTTCTTGAGAGAATTGACTGACTTCCAGTTGTGCTGTTAGAGGACGCTGTTTCCGGGTCGGGGACGGCATGTTCTGTGCCAAATTCTTCACCGATGACCAGCTGTGAGACAGGAACTTTGCAGCCTCTTCTCAGCCCAGGGCCGCCACCACAGCCACCTTTCTCTTGTTCTTTTATTCCTTGTCACACTCACAGTGCCCAGGGCCCACGCCTGGCCACGGAGGCTGTGCCAGGGCCTTTGCAGATGGCACTTCAGGACTCGCAGAGACAGTCCTGGGTGACGCTGCTACCCCTCATGCTGCGAGTGACCCCCGAGCACGTGAACCCAGTCCTACCCCAGACCCGAAAAAAGAAAACCGCGCTCTCGGGCATTATTAGTTGAGGTTTCTCTCTCTCTCTCTCTCTCTCTCTCTCTCTCTCTCTCTCTCTCTCTCTCTCTCCCCTTTCTGTTTTGACTTTTTGGTTTTGGGGCCACTCCTGGCAGTGCTTATGGGTCACTCAGGCTTTGCACTGAGGAATCACTCTTGGCGGGCTAGGGGGACCATCTGTTTTCTCTGTTTTGCTCTGCATCCCGGGGGCCAAGCATCAAGCCAAGGCATAGTGAAGGAGAACTGGAAAATTGAAGTCCGCTAAGATATGAGAACAGTCATTTTCCTTTAGCTGGTTTCTGGCTTAATTGTTCTCCAGTGGTGGGGTTGCCACGGCTCCGCTCCCACACCCGCGGGGCAGCGACCCCCTCGCCACACCAGGTGGCTGGCCTGGGTCAGAGATTCCCAGGGGTGTGGTCAGCCAGGCCACCAGTGACAGCGAGTGGGTGTGAACGCCGCTGCCTTGCATGGACACTGAGCAGCAGCGTCTGCTCACTCTGTAGGGGTTGCAGGGGGAAGTGGAACCTTGACCTTTGGGGTTTCTTAAGGAAATCCCTACTCAAAGCCAGAATGTTCCTTCTTGGGGGTGGGGGCGCTGTGCACAGTCCAGGGTGTCTGACCTGCGTCCCTCCGACAGGTGGGAGGCGTGAAGGCCGGTGTGGTGCGCTTTCTCGGGGAGACGAACTTCGCTAAGGGGGATTGGTGTGGTGTGGAGCTGGACAAGCCACTGGGCAAGAACGATGGCGCCGTGGCCGGAACGAGGTGGGTCCTCCTGCCCCCCCCAGACAGCCTGGGGCAGTGCACGGTGCCCGGGAGGCGCTGAGGGGACTGCAGGCCACTTCACTTGGTTCTTAGGCGGGGCCACTTCCGGTGGCACTCGGGGACCCTGCAGGGATGTGGGGACAGCCTGGGGCTCCCACATGCAGCTGTGCTCAGCCCGCAGGAACCCCCTGCTGTCGCCCTTCAGATGCCGGGGAGGCTGCTTGGAATCGCCCTTGGTTTGCGCGGTGGAGGTGGGCGGCGTGCGAGGGAGTGTGTGTGTGAATGTATGAATGTGTGTGCTTCGGAGTTTGGGTATGTATGTAGGAGGGTGTGTGTATGTGAGCGTGTGAGTGTGGGGCTGTGAGAGTGTTGGTGAGGGCATGAGCATGTGAGTGTTGGTGGGGGTGTGAGCATGTTTGTGAGGGAATGAGAGTGTGTCATTGTTGGTTTGAGAGCATGCAAGTGTTGGTTGGGTGTGCGTGTGTGTGACTGTGGGGCTGTGGGAGTGTTTGTTGGGGTTTGAGTGTGAGTGTGTTTTTGTTGGGGTGTGAGTTGTTTGTGAGTGTGGGACGTTGGGAGTGTGGGAGTGTTGGTTGGGGTGTGAATGTGTGGGAGTGTGGGAATATCGGTTGGGGTGTGAGTGTGTGTGTTAGTTGGGGTGTGAGTGTGTGAGTGTGGGGCTGTGGGAGGGTATGAGTGCTTGTTGGGGAGTAAGTGTGTGTGAGTGAGGGGCTGAGGAAATGTGGGAGTGTTTGTTGGGGTGTGGATATGTATGTATGAGGGGTGTGTATATGAGTGTGTGACTGTGGGGCTGTGGGCTGTGGGAGTGTTGGTTGGGATGTGAGCGTGAGTATGACTGTGTTGGGGTGTGAGTGTGTGGGAGTGTGGGGCTGTGGGAGCGTGTTAGTTTGTGGGGGTGTGAGACTGTGGGACTCAGTGGACTCCTCGGTCGGCGCCTGTCTCTCTTGCCAAAGGTGTTTTTTGTCCCTCCCCTCCTCGTGGTCCGCAGGTACTTCCAGTGTCAGCCCAAGTGTGGCTTGTTTGTTCGCATTCACAAAGTCACCAAGATCGGCTTCCCCTCCACGACACCGGCCAAGGCCAAGGCAGCCCCCGTGAGGCGTGTGATGGCCACCACCCCCGCCAGCCTGAAGCGCCGCCCGTCGGCCTCCTCGCTCAGCTCTGTGAGCTCCGTGGCCTCATCCGTGAGCAGCAGGCCCAGCCACACGGGACTAGTAAGCAGCCCCCTCCCCGCCCTGTGCGATGCTCAGGCCCCCACAGACTCCCAGGCCCCAGGGGCGAGAGGCGGAGCAGGACTGGGTGGGCTGAGCAGCTCCGGGGGGCAGGCGAGTGGCTTCCCAGCCACCACCGGTGACAGGAGCAGGGATGGGCCTTTCCTCCGGTGCTCAGGGCTCAGGCCGCCGTAGGGATGAAGTGGGGGAGCTGAAGGGGTCATCGGAGGGTCAGAGCAGGACCCAGAGACTCTGGGGAACGCTTGGCGCTTGGCGTTGCTTGTTTGCCCTCTCCGTCCCTCCCTGCTCCCTCCTGTCCCTCTGCACCCCTGTCGACACAGAGGGGCCTCGACTTCTGTCCATTGCGGGGCCACAAGTCAAAGCTGGGGCCTCGTGGCTTCTCCCCTCACGTCTCTCTGAGTCCTAAACACTAAAGTGTGTCCGAATATGCAAGGGTGTCCTGAGATATTGTCCACAGTGAAATGGGCCCGAAATGGAGATGTGTCCCGGGGGGCTGGCTTTGCTGGGGGCTGCGCTTCCTGCCACCTCCTCTGCTCCCTGCATTGACCCTCGTTGCGGAAGAGGAGTGAGTGAGTGTGTGCAACAGAAGATACAAAACAGATGACACGGGAATGGGAGCCAGGAGGCCACGCGCCGTGGGCACAGGCCTGGGGCCAGTCCTGTCTCGCTCGACCACCACCAGGTTTCCCTGCCCTGCCTCCATCCTCACGTCCGACTCCTCCTTCCCCTCGACTCGCCATTCAGGAGGGGAGCAGACTCAGAAGCCCCTCTCCTTCCCTCGCGAGCCAGCCCATTTGTGGAATTTGGTTTTGTTTTTCTGCTTGACTGTGGGCCACACCCTGCAGTGCTTCAAGGGGCCGTTTGCAGTGCTGGGGTTGAGCCGGGGCCTCCCACATCCGAGCAAGAGCCCCACGCCTGAGCCGTATCTCCAGCCTCCGCCCGCTGTCTTGTTTTGTTCTGTTCTGGGGTCACACCTGGCAGAGCCCAGGGCTTTCTCCCGCCTCTGTGCTCGGGATTATTCCTGGCGGGCCTCCGGGATTGAGCCTGGGCAGCGCTGGGGCTTCGCTCTCCAGCTCTTTGGCCCCTGCCTTGCATATCTTTACGCAGGGTGGAGCTCACTCCTAAACTGCACATCACCGTTAGCGTCTATGACAGGAATATAGAATGAGTCTGTGTGACTTCATGGAAGTATACCTCGACAACATAATTCCATACGTGCACACACAAGCGATCACACACACAGCCACTCATACATGTACACGTAGTGCATACCGTATATACACAGGCTGATGGGTATATACACACAGGCACGTACATGCATAGACACAACGCGCACACGCACACAGGTGTGTGTAGACATGGCCACAGGAACATACATGCACGCATACATACATGCACACAGGTCCGTGCGTGCCCTGTGGGAGCCTCCCGGTTTGCGTGTTGGCTGAGTTGCTCTTCTGAGGTACCAGGCTCCCACAGAGGGGCTGGCCTTGCTGGCATGGAGCCTGGGGCCTCACACACCACGCACAGGGCAGAGGCTTTGGCATCAACATCCTGAGTTCAGTTCGTGGCCCCGACCTTGCCCAGCCCCTCAGCGCCCGCCTCCCCCCATGCCAGGGGTGCTGCTTTCTCCCTGCTCCGGCGCCTGAACCTCACAGTCTCGTCTCCATGGTTGGCTGAAGAAAGCCCTTCCCTCCCGTGCTGGTTTCCTCGGGGAGCTGTCTCGGGCCCAGGAAGCGCGTGCGTCCGGCCTGCCCCACCCGCTCAGGCCAAGAGGCTCAGGGAACACCGCCGCCCGCCTTTCCTAGTTTTTATTTTTGCTCTTTGATTTTGGGGCTCACCTGGCAGTGCTCAGGGACTCCAGGCGTGGTGCTTGGGGGCTGCTTCCGGTGGAGGGGGTTTGAGCCCAGGTCTTGGTGCGAGACCCCCAAGGCTGCCAAGCTCTTCCCAGCCACCTCACGAAATCCGAGTTGACTGCAGTTCCTGGGAGCACTGCACATGGCTGAACCCGAGAGCTCGTGTGCTCCTAGAAATTTTATTTGTTTATTATTTGGTTTTGGGGCCACACTCAGGGGTGCTCAGGGCTTATTCCTGGCTCTCTGCTCTTGGGGTCACTCCTGACAGTGCTGGATCTTGAACCTCTGAAAGCACCTTCCACCCCCCCCCAAAAAAAAAACTCTTTGGCCCTGGGGACAGCATTTAATCTGACCAATATACTTTAAGTGTATTGGGGAGTCACGGCCAGATCCTTACGCAGAGGCAAGGATGAGCTGCTCCCCGGACAGAAACAGGTAGCTCGAGAGCTCCCAGCAGGCAAAGCAGCAGTGGACAGCCTGGGCCCTGCTGGGCCCGTCGGTCAGGAGGCAATTGGCAGCAGCTCAGATGACGCGGGGAAGCGGCAAGAGCAGGGCGATGGGTCAGGCGTGGCCGGGCAGAAGGAGCAGACGTCCTCGGCCACCCCCGCCCCAGCCCCCGCCACCGTGTGCCTGAAGAATGAAGACCAGGTCCCGCTGTGTCCCCGCCTGCAGGGGCCGTTGTGCCGCAAGGAAACTGGGTCTGCAGAGCGACCATGAGCGACCACGAGCCCAGGACAGAACGGACAGGACCCCCGGTCCCCGCGGCGTTCCAGCCCACCCCCTCCCCTCCTCACTGTCTTTGCCTCTTCTCTCCTTCCCTTTGTGCTTGGTCTTCCCCTGAGCTGCCCTTGCTGTCCTGCTCGCTGGGCGTGAGCCCTCACACATTCTCACCCACCACTTGTTCCTTTTTTTCCTGGATTTTGGGCCACCCCCCAGCAATGCTCAGGACTTACTCCGGGCTCTGCACTCAGGACTCACTCCTGGTGGGCTCGGGACCCTATGGGGTGGGTACCTGGGATCCAGCTCGGGTCAGCGGCGTGCAAGGCCAGCGCCTTCCCCGCAACTTTACCATTCTAGCCTCTCATCCCCCCTTTCGAAGGCAGATGGCACAGGGGTCTTTTATGGGGTCACACCCAGTGACCCTCAGGGGCACGAGGCCATTCCCAGAGACAAGAGTCTCTGGTTACTGCTGTTCAGGCCTGGGGCGTGTGCTGGGGAGAGCGAGGTGAGCTGGAAGGAAGAGGAAGAGAGAAGGGCCAGGCTGCCGTGGGGAGACCCTGACGGACGGACGTGCAAGGCTGAAGATGCTGGAGCCGGCCTCAAGCTCAAGCCAAGGGCTCAGCCTTAAGGAAGCTCAGGCCAGAGCGGGCTGTGGAGGGGGCTGCCTCCGGCTCTGCAGAAGAGTCTCTGGATTCCCATGAGGCCAGAGGTCAGTGGAGCCCAGGTCCCGTCCAAGGATCTTCGGGAAGGTTTCAAGACGCTTCTGCTGAGAGTCAGTGGCCCATATGCACGGATGCAGCGCTCCTCCATCTGCTTTGCTGAGGATAGCCACATGCATGCCCGCGTCCGCCGCCCCCACCCCCTTCACGTCTCTTTTTCCTTTGCAGTTGCCGGTAACTTCCTCCCGCTGCGCCCGCAAGATCTCCGGCACCACCGCCCTCCAGGAGGCACTGAAGGAGAAGCAGCAGCACATTGAGCAGCTGTTGGCCGAGCGAGACCTGGAGCGGGTGGAGGTGGCCAAGGCCACGAGCCATGTGGGGGAGATAGAGCAGGAGCTGGCCCTGGCCGGGATGGGCACAACCAGGTGACGTCTGTGCAGACGGCAGTGCCGGGTCCGAGAGACGCCTGCGGCAGAGGCTGGGCGCGAGCTTGGTGCAGGCAGTGCAGGGAGAGGCCGTGGGTCCCCGTCTGCCGTCGTTGCGGTGGCGTCCGCCAAGTGGTTTGATCGCATGCATCTTCTGCTCGCCCTGTGGGGGTTCAGGGAGCGCCGAGTTGTCCCCGCCGGTGCTTTCGTGCTGTGTTTCCCTTCCCGCCTTCCAGAAATGCTGCATCTTAGGTGGGAGACGCGTTCAGCGTGCCGCGGTGGCAGGTGGCGGTGCCAGCCCACAGAGGGCTGTCGGGGGCGGGCGAGGACACTCACGCGCAGTTGCCTCCACAGTACATCCTGGAGCTGGAGGCCAAGATGGACGAGCTGCGGGCCATGCTAGAAGCGAGCGACTGGGAGAAGGTGGAGCTGCTGAACCAGCTGGAGGAGGAGAAGAGGTGAGGCCGTGCCAGGAGCTGGGGGGCTGCCTCGGGTGGGGTGCTCCTGGCCTTCCAGGGCTGTGAGAACCACAAACCAGCGGGTGCCCAGTCCGGAGAGTGGCCTCATTGGGGGGGATGGGGGGAGCTCACTGGAGCCCAGCCACCCCCGGCCCTCCCTGCTGTGTCCACGTGTCCTGGTGTTCAGGAGACCTGTGCTGGCTGGCTGGGAACTGTTGTATCCCAGTGGGCCCCTGTGGAAGTCCCTGGGGTTAAGTCCTGGGCGGGAGGAAACCCGCAGCACCCATGGGGCACGGCAGCAGACAGGCAGGGCTCAGGCCAGGCTGCAGACAGACGGACACGGGGTGCCAGCCAAGACCGTCTTCTCAGATGGGCTCCTGGCAGTGTGGTGCCCAGGGGCACTGCCAGTGCCCGGCTCAGCCCCTCAGCTCCACATGCTGAACTCACCACGTCCCCTGGGAGCCCCTCCTACCCCCCCGCCCTGGCCCCGAGTCATTTGCTGCTTCTCTCCCAAGGGCTCAGTTGTTGTCCCGATGCGGGGACAGGCGCTGGCTGGGAGGGACTGGCACGCACACCTGGTCAGTCTTTAACCACCTCTGTTAGCTGCGAGGCAGAAAAGGCTGATATGGCACTGCGCCTGGCGTTGGCTCGACAGAGCTTCCTCCTGTAGCCTGCGGGTACCACCCAGTGCTCACAGCCGAGGGGACTCACTGACTTTCTCTTTTTTCTTTTTGGGTCAACCCAGCGATGCTCAGGGGTTACTCCTGCCTCGGCACTCAGGAATTACTCCTGGCATTGCTCAGGTCCGAATTGAACCCGGGTCGGCCACGTGCAAGACAAATGCCCTGCCCGCTGTACTCTCGCTCTGGCCCTCGCTGACTCTCTCAGCCCTCCTGTGTGTGGAGGCGGGGGCTGGGTCAGGCGCGCATCTACAGGATGGTGGCCCTCATGGGGGGCAGCAGTGACGCCCCTCACAACTCTCCCTCTCCCCCACAGGAAAGTGGAGGACCTCCAGTTCCGAGTCGAAGAGGAGTCCATCACCAAAGGCGACCTGGAGGTAAAGCCCGGGCAGGTCAAGAGGCTTGCAGGGTGCAGGCAAGGATGCGGGGTGGCCTGGCCGACCCCGCCGGGACCACTTCTGCTGGAGACTCCAAATCAGACAGGGATACCTGGTGTCATGCACCTGGCAGGGCCCGGCGGAGGCACCTCTGCTCCTTGGGGCCGGAGGCTGCTGTTGATGAGCGTTTTTCTCTCGTTCTGACAGTTGGGTCTACGCCTTTGCCTCAGCTTTGATTTTCAGTCGAGCAGCACAAATCAAATCCTTTAGAACCCCAGTTTTTTGAAGTAGGCGGGGGTCACACCGACCACCTGGCCCCCTGGCGCCGTGTAATCCCATCAGCGGCCAAGACTCAGAGACTATAAAATCCAGATCCCGGAACCGCGCGGCCTCGCGACATCTTATCAGAACTTTTGTTTTATGACACCTTATTGTCTCATTCCTATTTTGGACAAACTTGCAGGCTATCGAATGTAGCCTGCCCACAGGGCAGAGTCTGGCAAACTCCCCGTGGCGTACCAAATATGCCAAATACCAGTAACAATGATGGGTCTCATTCTCCTAAATAGCCTTGAATATAATCTCATGGCTAGGATGAAAGAGACGTTACTGGGGCCTGCTCGAGACAATCGACGAATAACAGGATGATGAAATGAAAACAATGAAATTCCTTAAAACAAGAAAAAGCAAACAGTCAGTTTGCAAAAGAATAATTTCTATTTCTGCTTCTTTTCCTTCCTGTTTTAAGTTCATGGAAATTTTGTTTTCCCACCAGAAGGAGGTGAAGGCCCTGCAGGCGGCCTCCGAGAAGCTCGCCAAGGAGAACGAGTGGGGGAGGACCAAGCTGGACCACGCGAACGAGGAGAACACGGACGTGATCGCCCCGTGGAAGTCCAAGCTGGAGACAGCCATCGCCCCGCACCAACAGGCCATGGGCGAGCCGAAGGCGTTCGTGAGCCGGGGCGTGGGTGCCGAGGCGGCTGAGCTGGCCGAGTTCAAGATGCAGATGGAGAGGCTGCAGTTCGAGTCCCAGCAGGAGGTGGAGAACGTGAAGGCCCAGCAGGTGGCTGAGCGTGCAGCACACGCCTCTGAGCTGCAGACGCTCAGGTCGCGGCTGGTCAGGATGGCCCAGGAGCAGAAGAACAGCCTGGAGGCCGCGCGGGCCAAGCTCGACCAGACCGAGGACCAGCACCTGGTGGAGATGGAGGACACCCTGAACAAGCTGCAGGAGGCGGAGACGAAGGTAAAGCACCTGGAGGGGTTGCGGGCCATGTGTAGTCAGCAAGCCCCAGGCGCTGGCCAACGCCACGGCACAGCTGGAGGCCACCCAGCAGAAGCTCTTGCAGTTCGATGGGCTCCGGAAGGCCAGTTCCGAGGTAAATTGGGAATGGAGAAGCTCAGGCAGCAGCTCCAGGTGGCTGAGCGGCAGATTCAGGAGTTAGAGAATGCAAAGTGGGCTGAGAGCGGCAGGTTGGTACCCGGGCGCCCTCGCCCACTTCCACGCTCGCTCCCCGCATGCTGTGTGTCAGTCTGCTCTCCGCCGTGTTCCGGCTTGGTGCTGACAGGTCTCCCAGTCACGTCCCGTGCGGTTCCCTCTGATGGGACTGAGAACGTGTCGGCACGATTCTGGGGCTGTCATTGGTCCCCAGCACCCGGATGCCGTGCTAGCCTTGGCCCCGGCTAATCGGGCCCGTCTGGGGTCTTTCTGAAACTCAGAACTCTTCACAAGGCCAGTGAGAAAACAAGATAGGAGCCCCCAGAGCAAACCTTGGCCCCCCCGGCTTGGGCCCCCTGTGTACTCGCCAAGTCCGCCCAGACCCTTGGGCTTGAGTCTGGCCGCAGGAGTCTTTCCCTGACCTTGCTGACCACTTGCTCGTGTGACTGGCTTTGCCATCCTGTCCCCGAGGCGCCTCAGTTTCCAGCTCGTGCTCAATGCCTCTGAGCCTCTGCGTTCCCTCAGGGCTGGTGACGTGGCCCATCTTGGTATTTCTCATTGCCGGCCCCTCCCTGCCTGCAGCACAAGCCCCCGCCCAGCCCTGCAGAGATTTCATCCCTTTCAGTCTCTAAGGGGTGCTTGGGCCAAGTCCGCCTTCCATCATGGCCTCCTGTTGACCGCGGGCATGGACTCTCATGGTAGCCCTGACCCTGCGGAAGGACAAGACAGTGAGATCTGGGCCAAGCCGAGGAAGCTGCAGTTCTCACCAAGGAGCCCCGAGAAATGCCCTTTTCCTCCTATAGGATTGTGGTGGCAGAGACATGCCCTCCCAGCTGCCCACCTCTCCCCCTTTCTCCCCCCCTCCCGGCGCTGGGCGCTTTGTTGGAGAAACTTCTCTGTTGGCCAAGATGGAAGGGCTGTGGGATTTGTAGACAGGAGTGACAGACATAACAGAAGGACCCAGAGATCCCCGGGAGTTCCTCTCAGGACTCAGGACTCCTTAGCTGGCATTCCAGAAACACCGGCTGAAACAAACGGAATCAATTCCTAGGACACAGCAGGGGATAGTTGAGCCACTTTTTCGCATCAAGATGTAACAAACCTCAAGTTCCGGTGACTGCTGTCTAGTGGATTAGAGGTTCTTCATTTTAAATTTCATATTGAAACCCCTCAAACTTTTAAAGTCACAGACAAGAAACTACAAGAAAGTAAATCTTGGGGGCCAGAGTGATAGTACAGTGGGAAGGGCATTTGCCTTGCACACGGCCTAAGTGAGTTCGATCTCCAGCACCCCATAGGGTCACTGTCATTGTCACTGTCCTCCCGTTGTTCATCGATTAGCTCGAGCAGGCCAAAAAAAAAAAAAGAGATAAACCTTTTCTTCCCTCCCTCCCCTCCCTTTCTCTTTCTTCCCTGTTTCCTCCCTCCCTCCTTCGTATCCTTAGCCTCCCTCCTCCCTTGCTTACTTCCTTCTTCCTCGCCAAGCCATGCTCTCGGCTCTGGGGTCCTCCCACCCAGCAGTAGCTGGTCTTTTCAGCTTGTGGACCGATCTCAGGCTCGCCCAGTGGTGCTGCAGTTCAAATTCGGGCCTGGTGTGTACTCCAGCCCTTTGTGCCGTCTCCCCGCCCCTGGAAAGTCAGTCTTTCTCATAGGCTTTCTTATTTTCTGGTCACTCCAAATGTAGGTCTAGAAAATGCCTCTGTTTGAGCCATTTTCAATAACCACTAGACAGTCATCACCAGAACTGATGGCGCCAAAGCCTTGGCTTTGAGAGCTTCAGGCAATCACGCTCACCTCACGCCTCTGTTCTTCGGGGTTGTGTTGCGTCATGGACTTCTCATACGTGTTTTCTGTTTTGTTTTCCCCTTCCTGTTCCTGTTCGTATTTTTGGTCCATTCACTCCATCCTTGTCACTCTGGTAGGCCGAGAGCCTGGCCGAGGAGCTGCAGGGGAAGGAGCTAGCGCTTCGTAGTCTTCAGGAGAACTTGAACGAAGTCAGTCGAGTGAAGGAGGCTTTGGAGAAAGAGCTTCGGAGTTTGGTGAGTACCAGGGGAGTCGGACGCTGATCTTTCCCTTGCTGAGGGTAAAGCGAAGCCTCCTCAGGCGAGCTCGGCCCCTATCGCCTCTGAGGCTCATGAGCGTGTCAGCTCGAAAGCCGCAGGGACTGCGCGAGCCCCCATTGGGGCAGCAAAGGTAGGTGCGCTGCTCTGTCCGCGCTGTGCCCTCCGCCTCTGCCTGATCAGTGAGTGGCCAGCGATGCTCCCTGAGTGCCAGGCTCCTTCCTCCCCTCAGCAGCGCCTCAGGCTCCTCTCCCGTGCCCCTGCCCCCTCGGCTCGGTCTCCCCTGGCAGCCGGGAGCACTGGGGGCTCACATCAAGGGGAGGGGGTGAGAGACATGCACTGGGAAGGCCGCTTTTCTGGAACCTTCCAGACACCTTCCTGCACTGGATCAAAGTGTTTTTTCTGGTTTTCTTTTTAGGATTTTTGTGTGTGTGTGTGTGTTTGTTTTTTTGTGTGTGTGAGTTCGGGGTAGATTATTTTTGTTTTCTGGGGTTTTTTTGTTCCTGTTGTAGTTCTTGTTGTTTTTTGTCTTTTTTTGTCACAGTTGGGGACGTTCAGGGGTCACTCCTGGCTCTGCACTCAGGAATTACTACTGACGGTGCATCCCCTATGGGATGCTGGGGATCAAAGGCGGGTCATCCTTGTGCAAGACAAACACCCTCCCCGCTGGGTGATTGCTCTGGCCCTGGGGTGTGTGTATAAATATATATTTTTTTGATGGTGGTTGTGGGGGACTAGTGCCATGCCTGTCAGTCCTTGGAGGCGACTCCTGGCTTTGTGCTCAGGATATTCCTGTTAGTGCCGGGATTCAGACCAGGGCCAAGTGGCCTTACTCAGTGCTCTCTCTCTCCCAGCCCCCAGATGATCACCATGTTTATTGGGGCTCCCCCCAAACTCGGTGGTACTCCTGGCTCAGGGTCTAACCGGCTGGCTGTTCTCGGGCGCCTGGACCCTGTGCCAGCCCTTCAGCCCCCAATATCTATGTTCTAAGTGCAAGTTCATTTTCATGAACATTGTGTGTGTGTGCTGGTGAGCAGAGCAGAGTCGCCCGTGTGTGTGCGGGTATGTTTATGTGTTTGTGTGCGTTGTGTGTGTGTGTATGTGTGTGCGCGCGTGTGTGCTGGGGGCAGGCAGGAGGCCTGCGGCTGATGGTGGCCCCCGGCTCCCCGCAGGGGGAGAAGGTGGACGTGAGCCGCAGCCAGTCCCAGGCTCTGCAGGCCGAGCACGCCAAGTCCACCACGGAGAGCCAGGCGCAGCACGAGGAGGCGCTGCAGGCCCTGCAGAAGCTGCTGCTGCAGGCGGAGGAGAAGCTGCAGGCGGTGCAGGCGGAGAACGGGAGCCTGCTGCGGGAGGTGGCCGAGCTGAAGACGCAAGCCGACAAGGCCAAGGTGTGTGGGCGCAGGGCCGCCGTCTTGGGGTCGGGCTCTGTTGGGGGCCTCGGCCTGCAGCCTCAGACACTTCCTCCGCCCGTGGGCGCCTGTGAAAGCCGGAAGGGGGTTGCTCCCGGGGCGCCCGGCAGAGCACATAGAAGCCCAGGGACCCCAGCTTGGGCTGTCCGTTTTGTTTTTAGCTTGCTCAGTAAGTTCAGGCCTTCGTGTTTTCACTTGATTGCTCAAAGGCATTTTTTAGTGTATCAGAGAAATGTTAAGGTTCGAAGCTCAGTGGGGAGAAATAGAGCAGCTAGAATAGTGCAGTGAGAGGGCACTTGCTGTGCACGTGACCCACTGGGGGATCCCCAGCATCCTCCATGGTCCCCCAAGCACCCAGGAGGAAGCCGTGACCTCTGCCGAGTGTGAACCCCAAAACAAAAAGGAAAATAATGTACACACACATATATGTGTGTACATACATAACATGTACATATGTGTACATCTTTATATCCATATAATAAGTGTATTTTAATTCATATGTACATATTTTGATACATTTTTAGTTTTCCACGCTTGGTCCCATGTATAGTTTATACATATATGTGTATGCCTATACATATATGTGCTTGTATGTATATGTGTGTGTATACATATCTATAAGCCAATGCAAAGAAAACGGAAGCGAGCTTACATCAGAGGAAACCAGGGATGCTGAGTGGCGGCCATGGCCCGCGTGTGTGTTGGTGCCCGGCCTCTTTCCACCATGCACCAGAGCCAGGGCTACGTCTCCTCTCTGGACCACCTGCACGGCCCAGTTCTGTGGCCAGCAGCCTCGTGTGCATGCTCAGGTCAGTCCCATTCCGGTAACCTGACCGTCAGCGGTCAGCTGCCCAGCGCACACCAGTAGCCTGCTGCAGCTCATGGCTGCTGAGCTGGACAGAGAAGATAGCCCTTGCTGCAGAAAGTTCTGGAAAGTACATGGCGGTTAAACTATGGTGTGCATTGAGACTCAGAAAAGAAAACGCACAACCCATTGCTGACGGGCAGGGAGAGCAGGTGAGGGAGACCCTGGCCCGTGTGCGGCCACTCCTCCTGGAGCCTCTGGGCCCCTCCCAAATTACTGCAAACACTGCCTCCCATTGTTCATCGATTTGCTCGAGCGGGCCCACTAATGTCTCCATTTTGAGACTTGTTGTTACTGTGTTTGGCAAGCAAAACCTGTTGGCTTCAGTCTCCAAAGCTTGGTGGATTAGTCTGGATTTTCTATAAAGTGTATAACTTTTGGGACTAAGTCCATTTCCTGCCTCTGTTTGTCCCTGTGAAAATCGTTTGACCAGCAGTGGTTGTTTTGCCTTCCCCTTCTGCACAAAGTTCAAAAACAAAATACTTTTTGTAGTTCTTTGAATTGTACTGAAAACTAGTTTTTTAATGCATCCCTTCTATGACAGTGATGGATTTTATAATAGAATAATTGAAGTGGGGGGAAAAATCTTATGCCCCAACGTCAAGATCCAACTGTACTTAAACCTTCCGGGGAGCTGTACTCGGCCAACCCGGGTTGATCCCCAGCATCCCGTATGGTCCTCCGGCCCTGCCAGCAGTGATCCCTGAGCACAGAACCCTGAGCAAGCCCGGAACACCTCCAGGTATGGGGCCCCCATCCACAAAAAAGGCAGGTAGATATGTTGACCCTGTGAAGCTGTTTCAGCCTCTCCATCCTGCGTGTGTGTGTGCGTGTGTGTGTGAGTGTGTGAGTGTGTGCGCGCGCATATACACGCGTGTGCAGGTAAGACTACTCTGCCATTTTCATTTCTGGTATTTAGGCCACATTAAGTGCTTGGCTTGCTTGTGCCTGCTTGATCTCATTCTTGTTTCCATTCTTCCCCGCTTTTGTTTCTGTAGTCATTAACTTACCTAATAACATCAGAGGAAATTGAGCTGATGTCGGAGGATCGCAGGGCCCTGAGGTCAGAGAATCAATTGCTGGCGAAGGAGAAGCTCTCTCTGAAGTCAGAGAGAGAGTCATTGCTATTGAAGTTGAAGGAAGCGGAGGCCAAAAACTCTTCGCTGCGGGAACAGCAGAGGAAGCTCTGGCTGTTGAACCAAGCGATTCTTTTCGATAAAGAGAAGGTCATCGAGGCCAGGCGTGCCGCAGAGAAGCTCTGGCAGGAGGAGTGGCTCGGCCGAGAAGCCCTCGAGGCGGAGAAAGAGAAAGTGCTGGAAGAGGGCAGGGCAGTGCAGGAGGAGCTCCAGAGGGTGCGCGCGGAGAACGACGCCCTGCAGGTTGCCAAGGTGGGGCTGCAGGCCCTGGTGGAGGAGCTGCAGATGAGCAAGAGCAGCCTGGTGGCCGAGTGTAAGAAGGGCCTGGAGGAGAGGGGCCAGCTGGAGGAGCATGCGAAGAAGCTGGTTCTGGAGAACCTATCCCTGGCCAAGGACAAGGACAACATCATCCAGAAGCTGCAGTGCTCCTACGAGGAGCTGGCTCGGGATCAGAAGTCGCTGGTGCAAGAGATCGAGGAGCTCACGGCCGAGAAGAAGTCGGTCCTCGAGAATCAGTCGGCCCTCGAGGCGGCGCTGCAGGAGGCCCGGGACGCGGCCCGCAGCCTGGAGAAGACACACGCCAGCGTGCTGCAGGCCAAGGAGGCGCTTGACGCCGAGCGGCAGGAGGAGTGCCGGCGGCTGGCGGAGGACGGGCTCGCGGCACAGCAGGCCCTGGTGCAGGAGCGGGAGGCCCGCGCCCAGGAGACCCAGGCGGCCGCCCACGAGGCCAGCCAGCTGCGAGGCCGCCTGGCGCTGCTGGAGCAGGAGGTGCAGGAGCTGCGGGCGCGTGCCCAGGGGCTGCAGGCCGAGCACCTGGACCTGCTGGAGGAGAAGGCGCGGTCAGACCAGAAGGTGGCCGAGATCCTGCGGGAGAAGGAGCAGCTGGCCGGCAGTTACTTCCTCCTCCAGAAGGAGGTCAGTCGGCTGGCCCAGACCAGCAGCCACGTCTCGGCCAACCTTCTGGAGGCCCAGAAGGAGAACCGCCTGCTGAGAAAGGACAAGATCAGGCTCGCCGTTAAAATCAGAGAGCTCGAGACGCTGCCATCATTTACGGTAAAGTGGAGCAGGCCCGACCCCCGTTGGCCCCGGGCACCCCCTTGTAGCGGTTAAGAGGATTGCTCTTCGTCGGCACAAGGAGCGGTGGATCCCCACGGAACCCGTGTGTCACGGGCTGTTTGCTGCGGGCGCAGGGACAGCTCGTCACCACGTGCCTGCTGACCTCTAGGACAAGGCATAAGCTGTGAATAAAACCAAAAAGAACAGTATGTTCATATCCGGGGGGAGTTCTCATGGAAGATTGCACTGTGGCTCTTCAAGACGTAAGGGAAGTCATGAGAGAGGCACTAAGTTGTAAAGTAAAGCGGTGTCTTCCGGGGGGACTTTGAGCGGTTGCCCTGAGTCTGCTCACTTGGGACTCGGGGGTGCCCTGTGCCACCAGCAGTGTGCCCGGTGCAGGGCAGCCTGGACTCGAGGGTGCCTGGTGCCGGGCAGGTGTTCTCTCTTCCCAGCTCACTCAGGGTTTGCCTTTCTCCCACTCCCACACCTGTGCTCACGGCTCACATCTCCTCTCCTTCCCCCCCCCCACACGCTTTCCAACCAGGCCTGCTTAGCTGTCCGCTCATGTCATTTTTATTCTGTGTGAGGAATGGAGGCTCTCTGGGAGCACTAGGCTGTTTCGGGGCATCAGTCTTGCCGCTGAGCGGTTTAGACGTGAGTCCCCGAGGGGTGAGCGGCGCCCAGCGGGGGCCGGAACCACTGTGGCAGGTTTGTGTGGCGTTTCGCGCTGTGCTCTGCCACTGCGGCCAACCCCTCCCTGGCCCCCCGGCCTGGCTCAACGAGGTTTCTCTCTCCAGGCTGTGCAGACAGCGGAAGATGCCAGGCATTTTATGGAACAACTGTCCCAAGAGAAGACAGAGACCCTGGCCTCCCTGGAGGACACCAGGAACACCAATGCAAACTTGCAGAATGAGGTGGGTGATGGTGGTGACCAGGGCGTGTAGGCCCGGCCTCAGCCTTGAGAGAAACCATATCCTGGGCCAGAGCGATAACACAACGGGGAGGGCGTTTGACTTACACACGCCAGACCCAGGTTCAATCCCCGGCATCCCATATGGTCCCCTGAGCACCGCCAGGAGTAATTGGTCCCTGGTTCTCGCATGGGACAGGAGGGGAAGTGTACCCCTGCGTGACCCCTGTATGACCCCTGGGGAGGTGCTGCGCGGAGTGACCACACAGGATCCGGGGGACATGGGGCGGCCTGGCGAGATCACTGAACAGCTGACCACTCCCAGACTGCTCGGAGGAGCAATGAGCCCGGCAGGGACTGGACGCCCCAGTTAGCTCGCCCAGAGCCTGGGCCGGGACAGGAAGAGAAGCCACATGTGTTGACATACACAGCGTCTCAAGGCTCTTTGATGACCGTGAGAAGGGGAGCCAGTGCCCTCTGACCTCACAGCCCCACTTTCCCGGGCTCAAGTGACTGCTGACGGCCTGGGCTGCTCCTCCCTCGCCAGGAGTGATCCCTGAGAACAGAGCCAGGGCTTAGTCCCCACCCACCAAACAAACCAAACTGACTACCCACAAAGGTTATAGATAAGCATGTATACATACACAGACATGTACATATGTATATATGCGTGTATTCTTCAAAAGAGTCGGGGAATATCTACCATTTAAAATATCCGAGAATGGGGCCGGAGCTATAGCACAGCAGGTAGGGTGTTTGCCTTGCACATGGCCAACCCAGGTTCCATCCCCGGCATCCCATATGGTCCCCAAAGCACAGCCAGGAGAAATTCCGGAGTGCAGAGCCAGGAGTCACTCCTGAGCAACGCCCGGTTGTAACCCCAAAATCCCCCCTCCCAAATGAATTGATTAATCACAATAAAAGAAGCCAAAAAGAAGGAAGCTGAGGAAGAAGGGACTGTGCTCACCTGGCACCCGTGAGAACCAGGGCCCGGGCACCTGCTGCCAGAACCCCACCCCCACACGCTCCCAGCACAAGAGGTGATGCTTACGGAGTGAAAGGCCCCATGGACAAGGACACATCCCTTCAGTCAAGGGGTCACGTCCTTGCCAGAGCCGAGAAGCCAGACCCCTCCACTGCCCTTACTCCTGCTGCTCTCCCAGAACCTGGGCTTCGGGCTCCCATAAAATTGGCAAATCTTCACTTTGCCAGAGTCGAACACCACTTTGAAGGGCCTCCTTCCCATCAGGAAGGTCCGGTCGCAAACGGAAACGTCCAGCAACATGTGACTGTCCCGGCCACGTTGCGCATGCTCTGGGCGCAGAGCTGGGGGAGTCTGGTCCTCTGGGCTGCCTTCCTGCTTCTTGCTCCTGTCGAGGGAGACAGCTGGGTGGGGTCCTCTGGGGTGTGCACACTTGGCTGCAGACCCCAGTGCCTGCACCTACCATCAGCAGGCTCAGGTCTGGCCTGCGGCAGGAGTCAGCCTTGGGGCCTCCTTGATGTCTCTCCTTCCCCAACCCTCTTCCATCACACCCGGGCCTGCAGCGCTTTATAGTTTGAATCCTCTCTGAGGAAGGGGACCATCTGGGTCCCAGTGCCCTGAGGAGTTCCGCACACCCTCACTTCCTCACTTCCTGCACTTCTGTACTTAACAGCCGGTGGCCCTGGACGGCACATGTGGGCTGAAGTGAACTTTACATGTGGGCTGTGGACGTGGACCCTGCATGGGCTTGTTGGGAACTGAACATTTCCATGTTTTTTTTTATTTTTTTTTCAGCTGGAGGAAGAGAGATCTGTGTTTCTTGGCTCCAGTGTGGGGGGGCCTGGGCACTCTCAGAGACTCCTCATCAGAACTTGCCCTGAGGGAGAAAAAGAATCAGTCTGTTTTTCTGTTTTTCTTTCTTCTTTCTTTGGGGGCCACACCTGACGATACTCCGGGCTTTCTCCTGGCTCTGCACTCAGGAATCACTCCTGGCTGCTCTCCGCTGGCCCCTGTGGGATGCCAGGGATCAAACCTGGGTTGGCTACGTGCGAGGCAAGCACCTTTCCCGCTGTGCTATCACTCAGACCCAAACCTGCCAGTTTTTAAATGAAACATGAATGTTTGTGCCTACAGTCATGCTTGCTTTTGTAAAGTGGGATTTTTCCCCCCGTGGATTTTAAAGAAGTAAGTCTGTCTTTGTAGGAGAGGGAAGGCCCTCTTGACTCCCTGCTCTGAGAGGAACCGAGGGGGCCCAGCATGTCCTCCTGGGGTCTTCCCTGGGGCAGCCGGGAGCTTGCGCTCAGGAAGGGAAAGGGGAGCTCTGGCTGCCTCAAACCCTGGGGCGGGGACTGGAAGCGGGGCCCAGCCTCCTCTGTGGCGGGCTCCGATGGCTCCCGCAGATGGCTCACCGTCTCACGCTCTCCTTTACCACAGATTGATTTCCTGAATTCCGTGATTGTGGACCTCCAAAGAAAGAATCGGGACCTCAACAATAAAGTGGAGATGATGTCCGAGGCCGCTCTCCAGGAAGGGGGACGACCTCAACAATTGAACAATTACGACAACAACAGTTTCGGCCCGGCCACCCCATTCTCTGCACTGTGCAGAAATCTCCAGCAGTTGATGGATGACATAACAGTCTACTTGTGAAACACCTATAATAACCAATTTACTGTTTTTATAAGCTTTACTTTTTTTGACTGTGCGTTTAGATGATGTATGATGAGAAATTCAACATTAATTCTTTTGGATTTTCTTATCACAAAAAAATTAAATGAAGGACCTCAACCATCAGAAGTTTATCATCCAGTTTGAATCTATTTTTTTTCACTTGAATGTTTTCTAGTTCTGTAAAAAGTGATAAATAATGTACCATCCAGGCTACATGTATAATAAGAACTTCTATCATTGTATATATGCTTTTGATGTATTTTCCTCTGGAGATTATCAACTGTCTGACAAGTGAAAGATCTGTATCAATTGAAATTTTTAGTAATAACCATTATTGAAATTGTTTCACAAACTATGTAAAGCAGTATTAAAATTTGAGCAAACAAGTGTCCTATATTTTCTTAATAAAATTATTTCTTTTTGCCAGTGATAACTGATTATGCTCAGGTTCATTTATAAAAGATTTTTGGCTAACAATCAAGAATTATAGAGTCAAATAAGTCAAACAGTTTCTAAAATGGAATTCTGATACACCAATTTCTTTTTGTTTCTTTATGTTTGTGCCACACCTGGTGATGTCTTAGGGCTTATTCATGGCTCTGCACTCAGGAATCACTCCTGACAGTGCTTGGGCAGACTATATGGAATGTCAGGGATTGAAGCCAGATTGGCCAAAGCAAATGCCCTACCAGCTGCACTATTGCTCTGGGCCTGTAAACCATTTTCTTAAAAGCGTTTATCTTGGGCTAAAGAGATAGTGCAGTGAGTAGGGTACTTGCATGTGGCTGATCTGGGTTCGATGGCAGGAATCCCATCCAGTCATCTGTGCCCTGGCAGGAGCAATCTCTAAGTGCAGAGGCAGGAGTAAACCCTAAGAAGCACTGGGTTGGGGGTATGGTGCCACCAGCAGGTCAGTCTGTACCTGTGAGGCGAGTGCATCAGCAGCCTGATGGCGCCTTCAGACTTCCAGGTACCCCCAAATTGCTGCCGTGCATTTGGCCAGACCCCAAAAACTTGAGGCAGAGTTGACCAAGAAAGTAAACAGGTAAAAGATATGTGGGAGATATACCCACAAACCACCTCCGGCTCAGCTATATAATTGGAGGCATGGCCTCTCTGGTTCCTGATTGAACTGCTTAACAGCCATGATCCCAGAGACTCAGAAACAAATCTCAAAACCCAATGGTTTTTGGCAGAGATGTGTCCAGTCCCTGTATTAGGTTAGAGGCGCTGGGCCACCCCAGGTAGGAATAGATTTCATGCCCTGGCCTGTTCTCCCTGGCAGCCCACTGGCCGCCATCCTCCAGAGGCCACTGGACAATCAGGTTTGGGCCCACAGTGATGAGACACGTAGGGCCTCATGGGATGGGGAGTGGAGCTGGCCCTTTCCTCCCCAACGAGACCCCCAAGTTGTCACCCACAAACAGCCTCTCTGGCTTCTGATCGAGCTGTTTAACAGCCATGATCTCAGAGACTCAGAAACAAATCTCGAAACTCAGCAACTTTTGGCAGAAATGCGTCCAGATCACACAAGAGGTTACTGTTGCCGGGCCACCCCGGGGGGGAAAGGGTGCTGTCCCTCCACCTGCTCCTCCTTGGGGGCTCGGTGGCCACCATCCGCCAGAGGCCATTGGACAGTCAGGTTTGGGCCCACAGTGATGAGACACGTAGGGCCTCACGGGATGGGGGTGGAGCTAGCCCTTTCCTAAACAAAAAGACCCCAAGTCGTCACCCACAAACGGCCTCTCTGGCTCCTGATTAAGGTGCTTAATGGCCATGATCCCATCAGACACAAATCTCAGAATCCAGTGGCTTTTGGCAGAAATGCATCTGGACCCTGCAGTAGGTTACTGTCGCTGGGCCGTTCCAGGGAGGAAAGGGTGCTATCCCCTCCACCTGCTCCCCCTTGGCAGCTCGGTGGCCGCCATCCTCCAGAGGCCATTGGACAGTCAGGTTTGGGCCCTCAGTGATGAGACATGTGGGGCCTCACGGGATGGGGGTGGGACCAGCCCTTTCCTCCCCATCCCAGCAAGACCCCTAGTCACCGCCCACTAACGGCCTTTCTGGCTCCCGATCAATCTGCTTAACGGCCATGATCCCACAGACTCAGGAACAAATCCTGGAACCCAGCAGGTTTTGGGAAGAAATTCCTCCAGATTTAATTGTTAAAATTTTGGAATTTCAAAATCGCACAGCCACTACTACAACCACGTGACATCATATGTTATTCATAACCAGGAATAGAAAACAAATTGTCTACTGTTGCCCTTTCAGCAGCTCTGAGTGTTGGGGTAAATCCCAAATAATAATGGTGGGTCCAGTGTCAAAATATTGAATGTAATCAAAGTAGAGAGAGCGCAATGTGAAAATCATCTCTCCACAGGTAGGGGGAGGGTGTGGGATGGGGGCATACTGGGGTTTTTGGTGGTGGAGAATGGCACTGGTGAAGGTACGGGTCTTTCATTTTATAACCAAGATTTAAACCCGAAAGCTTTGTAACTGCTCTCATGGTGATTCAATAAATAAAATTATAAAAAATGAAAAAAAATAGAACAACTGGGTGAGGTTTAAAGGCAAAAAACCCAAAACAAATAAAACCTCTATTGCATTATTGCAAAGCTTCATAACCAATGTAGCCTAAAATGAATACCTTCAGTGATTCTCCATAGCTATTTGACAAGACGAAAATAAAGGGACACCATGCAGTACAGACACCATCAATCCATAAAGTCTGGGAAAGAAACTGGAAGTTGCTATATTATTAACCCAAAATTAACAGAATCAAAGATGCTTATAAGCACCAACTCCTTTACGTTTGCAGCACATGTGTCCTCAGGTTGATTTTTCTGGAAAAAAATCTTGAGCAAGAACGTTACTTTTAGCCTACATAATTGAATACCTGAAAGATAGCTCCATGACAATTGGGCCCTAGAAAAGCAAGTCCCAGCCCATATCCTGCCCTGCAGCTGCGTCCTGTGGATAGCGCCAAGGACCCCCATCTTCTTGTTGCCCCTGGAATTCACCAAATAAGGTCATGGGGCCAGAGAAGGCCTGATTGGCTGCATGCATGCAGCATCTAATGTGATCATTCGAAGGTATTGGGTGATTTGTGCGCTGGCTTTTCTGAGACGGCGGGAAGTTGCCCTATAAGAAGCTCCCTCTGAAGAGGCTCGGGGCTCTCAGCCACTGACGGTTTGCGGTCATGCTGTGAGCCTGAGCATGCTCGAATAAACCTCTTGCTTTTGCATGGACTTGGTCTCTCAGCGTTTTCCTTGACAGGTGAGGCTGTCCTGAGCTCGGACCCTAACAAATATAGTGAGACATTTGGCCTACAAATGCTGTTCTCCTTCTGATAATCACTTATTCTAAGAAATAGATGTTCTATGTGGAGGGAGATTAGTCATTGCTTTCAGTCTGTTTCAGTCTGAGGACGTTATCCCCCTGATCCCACACTTTTTTCTTCCCATATTTCCATATCTTAATCCTCGCAGTGTCCTTATTTCAAGCCTGTTTAGCTCGATCTGGCCACAGGCAATAGGTGATTTTTAAAAAAACTTGTGTGCCAGTTACATGAGAAGTGTGCCCAGTGTATGAATGCAGACGACTCAGCTATGAGTAGTACCTCTGCTCAAAACAGCTTGTGAACGCACAGTGACCACTGTTATGGCAAGAAGAAATAGGAAACAACGGGTCTCTGGTGTCATGAGATGAGTGGCTAGCAGGTGGGGACAAAGAAGCCATATTGCCTGGATTCTGGAGATTGTCAGGAAAACCTAGAAATCGGGTAAGACCTTTCAAAAATCATGCTTAAGATAAACTGAATACAGGTAAGGATATGCTTCCAAGAGCAGAAGACTATCATTTAATAAAGACTCCCTGGATGATCCCCAAGACACCGACAGACCCAAAGTCCAAGGTGAGCAGCTCCAAACAAGTACAAAAGAAACGCACTGAAACTTTCGGACCACACTCCTACGAATAAGCCCATCACTGTTGGGGATCCAGGAAACTTGAACCTCAAGGTCACGTTCAACAAGAGTAAAAAGGTAGTATTCAGGGAAAAGGCAGCCTCTGAAAATCTGCTCAACATTCTAAAACATTTATTTGTAAGTTACTGTGTAACTATACTTAAGTCACACGTCATGGATTGATACATATGTGCACCTCACCAGCAAATTCCAAAGAGGCCACGAAATAAAAGCCTTAGGATTGCAGTGCAACCCACACGCAAGACACAGGTGGATGTTTTGGCTCAGAACTACGGACAGAACCCAGAGCCTCGCCGCCAGGCACCACGTGGCAGCATCTTCAAGACGAAACCAGTGAGGTCTGCGGCCTACGGCGACTGCGGGTACCGTGCCCGGCAGGGTGTCGAGACACCGCCCCACGGCCGAGCGCGACTCTGCCCAGGGTGCTGAAAGGCGACTCGGGCGGTCCCATGCCCGGGGGCGCGCACGGCACCCCAGGGCGCCCGCCCCTTCCGCCGCGGAAACCCGGTGTCTGCAGGGTCCAGACGCAGGGACAACACAGGGACGGCCTTCGGCGGGGGCAGGCAAACGGCCTGGCCCGGTCCCTGCCTGCATCCCTGGGGAAGTCGGCGGACGCGGCGCCGAGAAGGAAGGCGGAGTCGGGTCCGGGCGGGCGGCCCCGGGGCGCGGGCGGCGCTGGAGCCGCGGCTCGGGTCGCCCCCGCGGCTGTTTCCCCCGAGCTGTCCCCCGGCTGGTCCCCGGCCCCGAGCTCTTCCCTCGGACCCTTCCCGCTCCCCTCAAACTCCTCCGCCGAGAAGAGCGTTTCGCCTCGGCGAGGAGCAAAGGAACCAACACGCGGGGACTCGGGCCCAGGGAGCCCCCTCGGCCGGCGGAACACCCAGGCGGACCCGCTCACCTGCGCGCCCCCGGGAGCCGGCAGCGCCCGGCGCCCAGGGGGGCGCGCGTGGGGGAGGGCGCACGCGGGGGGCGGGGAAGCCCGAGGGAACCGGCTCCCTCGGACCACTGAGACGCAGCGGCTGAGCCCGGACCCCCACGGAGAGAACCGCCGCCGCCCCACTGCGCCGACCCCCTGGGACCGAGAGGCCCGTCCACGCCCGGCTCTCCCGTCCGCGCCCACGCACCTGTGTCGCGGGGCCCCGCAGGACCGAGCCCTGCCCTGAAACCGCGCCCGAAGCGGCCCCGAGGCTGGGGCAGGTCGAGGTCCTCCCAGCGGTGGGGCTGTGGCAGGAATCAACTGAAGGAAACCGGGACCCGGATCTCAGGCAAGCGGGCGCAGGTGTCGTGCAGGTGAGGCCACGCCCCCAGGCATCACGCAGGTGAGGCCACGCCCCCAGCCGGCACACAGGTGAGGCCACGCCCCCCCTCCCCGGTATCCTGCAGGTGAGACCACATTGGGAAATGTGCACTGGGAAAAGGAGGGGTGTTGGAACGCTGAACAATTAAAACTCAATCATGAACAACCTTGTAACTGTATCTCATGGTGATTCACTTTTTTTTAAGCTGGAGAAAAAAAAGAATAGAAAGCACAAGTATTTCAAGAAGGCCTCAAATAAAATTAACCTTCAGGAAGAATGCACTGGCAGACAGTCCACACTCTGGCTTTGCAACAACTGGTGAGGAGAGGATATGACAATCTCTACTCTAAGGATGCACTCAGCACCAAGATGTTGTGTGGAAACAAAACCAATCATGCCAGCGGTCAGAGAGATTACAGCCGGTAGGGTGCTTGACTTGTACACTGCTGATCTGGATTGGATTTGATTCTCCGCATTCCATATGACCCTGGAGCACCGTCAGGAGTGCTCCCTGAGCACAGCACCAGGAGTATTTATTTTTTAAGAATAATGCCACTGTACATAAACAATGTGGGAAATCCATGTGAGCAAGTAAACTAGGAAAGGCAGCCCAGTAAGAACCATGACCTGGTGCTTGAGCGATTGCACAGTCAATAGGGCATTTGCCTTGCATGCGGCTGACCTGGGTTCGATTCCCAGCATCCCATATGGTCCCCCAGCACTGCCAGGAGTAATTCCTGAGTGCATGAGCCAGGAGAAACCCCTGTGCAACACCGGGTGTGACCCAAAAAGTCAAAAAAAGAGAGAGAGAGAGAGAGAGAGAGAGAGAGAGAGAGAGAATCATGACCTGAGGAATCACTACAAGTATATGTGAAAATGGCAATCCAAAACAAATCACAAATCTTGCACATGAGCAATCATGTGGAAGTTCTACAAATGTTCACAGTATGCTGTAAAAATTTACTTGATGATGTAGTTGTTCACCTATGCTATTCAGAAGACTCACTACCAAGGCATACAAATGGTACTTCCCAGGAAGGCTCCTATAGAAAAAGATGATATGTTTTCAATAACTGTTAAAATATCTCAGGGCATCAGTAGATATGCCACAATGCAGAAAACAGTACTGAATCCCTGAAACATAGTGTGTCCACACTATGTTTGTATATATACAGATGTGGGTCTAGTGGACCGGGAAAAAAAACCACTGGACCTGAGTAGCATTCAACCCATCTTCACAAACAAGAACTTAACTATCCATCAAGTTGGAAAAATATCACAAGTAATAGCTACCATGCACCTGAGCATCAATGAGAACACTAACAGTGAAAGAAAGGGAAAAGACCTGAGAACAATCAACCACTTGGATCCAGCTGGGTCCCTCATGGCTTGCACATGATCACCTGTGAAAGTGCAAAGGACTATTTGAAGTAGTGTTGTGTACAGGAGACTGAAGGCATAAACAAAGCCAAAGGTGACCAATGGGAATGGTGATAACATTGGTCAGGAAAGGAAACTGGCAAAGAATTCAGTGACATCAGAACTGAAGATAAAATGGTCCGATTGATGGAATAGTGAACAGCATACACAAAAAGTAGGTGTCACTCAATATGTGTGTGGGTAGAGATACAAGACGTCTATGACTGGTGTGGTCAACATAGCAGTACTCCACATATAAAGTGTGGTGCTTCTATTTGCAGAGCATGGCATTCATAATAGTACACAACATAGTAAATGTATAGTAATAGTACACAGCAGTAGGCTGCACCATTCAAATGAATGGCTCATAAGCAAATCCAAATCTGGAAAGGTAATAAACATTACGAAAGGATTGCAAGTCAGATTAATAATTGCATAATAGCAACCCCATCATCAGAATAATTCCAAAGTAAGTCTTTGAACAGCAAACTTTAATGATAACAACATAATCTTTTGGGTTTTTATGATACACCCAGGGGCACTCAGAGCTCACTCAGAAATCACTTCTGGAAGGCTCAAGGAACCCTCGGGAGTACCAGGAACTGAACACAAATCACCATGCAAGGAAAATGCCCAAACTACTACACCAACATTTCAGCCCCTCACAACTAAAGTTGTACTATTAAGTAAAAAACAATTGCTGTGCAGTCAGCTCAGTAGAAAACCACTCTAAAAATGGTGAGGAACAAAAGGTATATGACTTGGTGTTCTATGTAACATCAGGCACATCAATCAAATAGAACTGCATATATGTATATGTATACATATATGTATATATGCATATTATACATATATGTGTTAACGTATTATACATTTTATGGCACCTAGTCTGCCCGTGTTTGATGACAGGGTAGCTTGTGGATTGTCCTGAGTCCACCCAAGTCCCTGACCAGGACTCTCCTTTCGGGGTGTTAGGAAATAAAAGAAGACAAGGTTAGGCCAGAATTAATTAAAATGCATGAGATGAAGGAAGAAGAAACAGTGTGCACCAAAAGCTAGCTATCCTGACAGAGTAAAATAAACACTGCACCTGGCAAAAGAGCAAGATACAAGCCAATCTGTGAGGAACAAAGATCTGCATACATTTCAAGGATCTGAACCCAAGGAAATAAGGCAGGTTCTGAGCACCAATGCACATATCCCACGCTAACTACTAACTTCCCAAACCCACCAATCCCCCCAAAAATGTATCACAACTGCTGCAATCTGTGCATGTGATACCATACAATGTCTGACCAATACCTTAACAACAGGAACTGATGGGTTGCTGACTTAGTAACCAAGTTGTTCCCCGCCCTAAAAATAATGTGATAAACCACCACAGCATGCAAGTCAAAGCATAAAATCTACCAATGGAGCCAAGAATCATTCTTGTTTTTTTTTATTAACTTGCCTGAGTAACACCAAGCAGTGTAAAACTAAAATCCCTCAACATTCAGGATACTCATGACTTTGCCAAGTTCTATCAGCCCTCTGGAAACACTTGACCTATGATAAATGTTTACTGCGGTAAACAAAACGAAAAGCAAATATGTCAATACTGCTTGAAGAAAGGTACAGTGACACTATGTCTGATATCACTTTGCATAATCTCCCAGTATTCACTTAAACAGTCATCTTAAATTTACCTAATATTTCTTGTCATTTTGTATGGGTGACTCTTCCTGGGGACACCTCGCTATGTATCCCAGACTACAGTCCTCAGGACAGGTTAGTCTTTCCTAATCCAGCAGGGCCCTTATTCAGTTACTTCTTTTTGGGTCATGACAGAGTTTGTTCCATAGCCGTGCTCTTAACTTATTATTTATGTATATATACATATGTACATATACGTATGTATATATACAGATTATACATATATGTGTTAACTTATTATCCACTGTATGGCACTTAGTCTGCCTGTGTTTGATGCCAGGATAGCTTGTGGATTGTCCTGGGTCCCTCCAAGTCCCTGACCAGAACCCTCCTTTTGGGGAGTTAGGAAATAAAGGAAATTGAGGCTTAAGTCGAATAAATATAATAGATGCCTGAAGTAAATATTATTTCGAGTCAATTAACTCCCAAGTTACAAAAGTCCTGTGTCTACACGAAAGAACATTGCTCTAAAGTAATCTATGCAAAGGAATAAACGAAAAAGAATAGCAGTATTTCACTTACATATACAAAATCCAGACTCCTCAGAGAAATTTGACTTTGTAAGTCACAGGGTCTGATTTGGGGATGTTAGTGATTAATCTATAGGGGAAGCAGAGCACAAAGGATTAGGAGTCCTGGTGGAACTGGGTGTGCCTGGGGAGCACTGCAATGAGTGTAACTCAATAAACTTAAGCTCCCTGCAGGGAGGGGGGAAGGAGAAAGGAGAACCCCATGTTATCCAATAGTCCCCTACCATCGACCAACCTAGAATGGCCCCATTTGCCGAACTAGGACTCTCCAAGGGGATGAGATTGATCTTTGTAGCAAACCAGAAACCTAAGGACAAATATTGCCCTGAGGCTATTCACACATTTAAAATCAACTGGACCTTGGAATAGGTACAATTCAACAAACGAGCCCCAACATCATGGTCCTCCCGTTGTTCATCGATTTGCTCCATCATGAGACTTGTTGTTACTGTGTTTGGCATACTGAGTACGTCACAGGGAGCTTGCCAGGCTCTGCCGTGCGGGCGAGATACTCTCAGTAGCTTGCCGGGCTCTCCGAGAGGGGCAGAGGAATCAAACTCGGGTCGCCCATGTTGACTGCGTGCAAGGCAAATGCCCTACCGCTGTGCTATCGCTCCAGCCGCCGACATAACAAAGATAAAATTCTTTACTTTCCATTTTAAATTGGAAAACCACTTTTCTCTCCATCTATACCCTCCACATCCCTAACCCTATCCCCGGTTCTAACCCTAACCCTAAATCCTGATATTTAGTAAGGTCCAAAGTAGAAAATTTCGGGGCAGGGGCAGCTCCAGCAGCTCCAGCCACTTCCGCAGGGAGCGCCGGTCCATGTAGTCATCGCCTCCCCCAAAAAGGTCTGTAGACTAGCATCTGGACTGGCTGGGGGCATGGACATTACTGTAGGGGTGTGGCCGCCATTTAAAGTGAGCATGGCCTCCCAAAGTGGGCGTGGACTTCTCTGGGGTTGGCGGCCGCAGTTATATTTCCCACCCCCAGCACTCTGGACCCTCACCCTAGCCCTTGTCACCTAAATCTGTGGGGAAAATTTCCGGCCACCTACACTACAATACAATAATAATCCACTGGCCTGCTCCAATTCAAACAAAAGACAAATACACAATAGAAGCTGTAGAAACCCAATACTAAAATAACACCTCCTACAAACCTTCACGAGATGCCCATCATAAGCCAAAGAAAAATGACAGAGAAGAAGCTCAGACCCTAGAAAGATCCCCGAATCCTCAACCAGGGTGACCTACAAATATGCTCTCTCCAATAAAGAACTCTGAGACAAAATGCAGAGAATGTTCAAGGACCTACTCAAAGAATCAATGGAAGAGATATCCAGAAAACTAAAAGAAGAAATGAAAGAAACAACAGAAAGGTTAGTCGAGAAAATACAGGAAGAAATGAAAGCAGAAACAAAAAAGCTATTAAAAGAAGTGTCACAGATAAAGGACTCGGGAGATGGAATTTAAAACTCAGTAAATACCCTTAACAATAGGATAAGTGAAGCTGAAGAGAGGATCAGTGAGCTTGAAGATGAGCAACAGAAATCCCGTAGGGAAAAACAAGCAATGGCAAAAGATCTCAAAATGCCTCTTAGGAGAATTAGAGACCTAGGGGATGACACCAAGAGGAACAACATTAGAATCATTGGAGTACCAGAAGGGCAGGGAGGCAACCCCAATGAAAAAAGCCACAGTCAAAGAAATCATCGCTGAAAAGTTCCCAGAGTTAAAGAATGCAGAAATACAGATCCAAGGATCCAGAAGGGTGCCAGCAAAAAGAGACCCTAATAAAAACACTCCAAGGCATATCATAGAATGATGGATGCTGTGGACAGAGACATAATACAACAAGCAGCAAGGTCAAAGAAGGAAATCACATTCAAAGGAGCACCCCTTAGATTTACAGCAGACCTATCAGAGGAAACCCTCCAAGCCCGAAGGCAATGGTGGGATATAGTAAAAAAACTCAATGAAATGAACGCCTCACCAAGAATACTTTATCCATCTAAACTCTCACTCAAACTCGATGGAACTATACACCATTTTGTAGATAAACAACAGCTCAGGAACTTCACAGACTCAAAACCAAAACTAAAAGAAGGGTTAAAGGGGCTCCTGTAGGATAAGAAGGAAAACACTTAGAAACACAACCAACCTCTACAGAAACATGGCACAAAATCCCATGACAATAATCTCTCTTAATGTCAACAGTCTAAATGCACCAATCAAGAGACACAGAGTGGCAAAATGGATCCAGAAACAGAAACCAACATTCTGCTGTCTAAAAGAAACTCATCTGAACAATCAGAGCAAACACAGACTCAAAGTCAAAAGATGGAAAACAATACTGCAAGAAAACAGCTCCCTCAAAAAAGCTGGAGTGGCCATACTAGTATCCGAAAACATTAATTTCACGTTGAAAAAGATTAGAAGGGACAGCAAAGGCCACTTTCTCTTTATCAAGGGATACGTACAACAGGAAGAAATTAGACTCTTAAATGTATACGCACCTAACGAGGGAACAGCTAAATACTTAAAACAACTGCTAACAGATTTTAAGGAGGACATTACTAGCAACACATAGTAGCTGGAGACTTCAACATCGCCCTATCACCTCTGGATAGATCAACAAGAACAAAACTCAGCAAGGAAACACTGGCTTTGAAAGAAGAAATAGAAGAGAAAAGACTTATAGACCTGTACAGGGCTTTACACCCCAAAAAGAAAGAATACACATTCTTCTCCAGTGCGCATGGAACATTTTCCAAAATAGACCATGTGCTAGGCCACAAAACATACCTCAATAGAATCAGGAAGATAGAAATACTATCAACAATCTTTTCAGACCACGATGCACTGAGAATAGAAGTGAATCACACACAGACACGGAGAACCAAATCAAACACCTGGAAATTAAACAACTCAATGCTGAGCAATGAATGGGTCAGGAAGGAAGTCAAGGACGAAATCAAAAGATACCTGGAAACAAATGAGAATGAAGATACGAGCTACCAGAACTTATGGGATGCAGCAAAAGTCACATTAAGGGGAAAATTTATAGATCTGCAAGCATATCTCAGGATGGTAGAAAGGATGCACATAAACAACTTGACTTCACAGCTCAAGATCTTAGAAAAGGATCAACAGAAGGAGCCCAAAGTAGGCAGAAGGAAAGAGATCATAAAACTTAGGGCAGAAATCAACAACATGGAAACCAAAGAAACAATCCGAAAGATCGATGAAACTAAGAGTTGGTTCTTCGAGAAAATAAATAATATAGATAAACCACTAGCAACACTCACAAAGAAACAGAGGGAGAGAACCCTAATAAACTGAATAAGAAATGAGAATGGAGATATCACAACAGAAACCAAAGAAATTCAGAAGATCATCAGAGGCTACTTTGAAAGTCTGTATGCCACGAAACAAGAGAACCTAGAAGAAATGGATAAATTCCTGGATTTCTATAATCTCCTGAAGATGAATCAAGAAGATATAGAATACCTGAATAGACCTATTAACATCAAGGAAATTGAAACTGTAATCAAAAGTCTTCCCAAAAACAAAAGCCCAGGTCCAGATGAATTCACTAGAGAATTTTTCCAAACATTTAAAGAGAACCTATTGCTAGTTCTTCTCAAGCTTTTCCAGGAAATTGAAAAAACAGCAATTCTCCCAAACAGTTTCTATGAAGCCCATATCTCCCCAATACCAAAAGGAAACAAAGACACCACAAAAAAAAAAAAGAAAACTACAAGACTATATATATCCCTGATGAACACGGATGCAAAGATTCTCAACAAAATACTAGCAAATAGAATTCAACAACTTATCAAAAAGATCATACACCATGAACAAGTGGATTCAAACCGGGGATGCAAGGACGGTTTAACATTCGGAAATCAACATAATACATCAGCTACCGAATGTAACCTGCCCACACGGCCGAGTCTGGCAAACTCCCCGTGGCATACCAAATATGCCAAATACCAGTAACAATGAAGGTTCTCATTCTCCTAACTCTGAAAGAGCCTGGAATATGGCACTTTTTTAAAAATCTCAGGGCTAGGACGAAGGAGACGTTGCTGGGGCCTGTTCGAGGCAATCGACAAGTAACAGGATGGTCGTGATCGAATACATCATATCAACAAAAGAAAAGATAAAAATCACATGATCATATAAATAGATGCAGAGAAAGCATTTGACAAGATCCAGCACCCGTTTATGATGAAAACCCTCGCCAAATTGGGGATAGAGGGGACTTTCCTCAATATAGTTTAAGCCATCTACCACAAGCCTACAGCAAGCATCATCCTCAGTGGGGAAAAACTAAGAGCCTTCCCCTTAAGATCAGGGACGAGACAAGGATGCCCACTCTCTCCATTGCTGTTCAATATAGTACTAGAAGTACTTGCAATAGCAATTAGGCAAGAAAAAGACATTAAGAGCATCCAAGTAGGAAAGGAAGAAATCAAGCTCTCACTATTCACAGATGATATGATTACTATACTTTGAGAACCCTAAAACCTCTACCAAGAAACTCCTAGAAACAATAGATCTGTATAGTAAAGTTTCAGGCTATAAAATCAATACCCAAAAGTCCATGGCTTTCCTATATGCAAATAGTGAGAGAGAAGAAAACGACGTGAAGAAAACAATCCCATTCACAACTGCGCCCCAGAAATTCAACTACCTTGGAATTAGCTTAACTAAAGAAGTAAAGGACCTCTACAAAGAAAAATACAAAAAGCTGCTTCGGGAAATAAAAGAGGACACAAGGAAATGGAAAAATATCCCCTGTTCATGGATCGGGAGACTTAACATTGTCAAAATGGCAATACATCCCTAAGCACTGTACAAATTCAATGCGATCCAATCACGATACCCATGACATTCTTCAAAGAAATGGAGCAAACACTCCTGAAATTTATATGGAACAATAAGCCCCCACGAATAGCTAAAGCAATTCTTGGGAAAAAGAAAATGGGAGGAATCAACCTTCCTAATTTCAAACTCTACTACAAAGCAGTAATAATTAAAACAGCGTGGTATGGAACAAAAGCAGAACAGCAGACGAATGGAACAGAGTTGAATATACTGACATCTCCCCCCAAACATATGATCATCTAAACTTTGATAAAGGAGCAAGAAATGTGGAATAAGGAAAGCCATTTAACAAGTGGTGCGGGCAAAATTGGACAGCTACAAGCAAAAAATGGGCTCAGATCTGTGCCTAACACCATGTACAAAAGTAAGATCAAGATGGATTAAAGATCTCAACATCAGACCAGAATCCATAAGGTACATTGAAGACAAAGTCGGCAAAACCCTCCATGACATTGAAGCTAATGGTGTCTTCAAAGATGTCACGCCACTGGCTAAGCAAGTGAAAACAGAGATAGACAAATGGGACTATCTTAAACTAAGAAACTTCTGCACCTCAAAAGAAACAGTGACCAAAATACAAAGACAGTCTACAGAATGGGAAAGGATATTCACCAAATACACATCCAACAAGGAGTTGATATCAAGGATATACAAAGTACTGGTTGAACTCCACAAGAAGAAAACATCCAACCCCATCAAAAAATGGGGCGACGAAATGAACAGAAACTTCCTCAAAGAAAAATACGAATGGCTAAAAGGCACATGAGAAAATGTTCTACATCATTAATCATCAGGGGGATGCAGATCAAAACAACAATGAGATATCATTTCACACCACAGAGACTGGCCCACATCCAAAAGAACAAAAGCAACCGGTGCTGGTGCGGATGTGGCGAGAAAGGGACCCTCCTTCACTGCTGGTGGAAATGCCGACTGGTTCAGCTCTTCTGGAAAACAGTATGGACGATTCTCAAAAAACTAGAAACTGAGCTCCCATTTGACCCAGCAATTCCACTCCTGGGAATATATCCTGGAGAGGCAAAAAAGTATAGTCGAAGCAACATCTACAATTTTCTGTTCATTGCAGCACTGTTTACAATAGCTAGAATCTGGAAAAAACCTGAGTGCCCGAGAACAGATAACTGGTTAAAGAAACTTTGGTACATCTACACAATGGAATACTATGTAGCTGTCAGAAAAGATGAAGTCATGAAATTTACATACAAGTGGTACTACATGGAAAATATCATGCTAAGCGAAATGAGTCAGAAAGAGAGGGATAGACATAGAAAGATCGCATTCATCTGGGGAACATAAAGTAACAAAATAGGAGACCAACGCCCAAGAATAGCTGAGATAAATACCAGGAGGTTTACTCCTTGACTTAGAGGCCAGCTTCACACTCTAGGGGTAAAGGTGGCCCAGATGTAGAAGGGAGCACCAAATGGGGGGTATTGGGATGGGAGAAGCATGCTGAAAGTAGACTCTAGACCGAACATGATTGCCACTCGATGCCTCTTTTGCAGGCCACAGCACCCAAAAGGAGATAGAGAACAAAAGGGAATGTCCTGCCACAGAGGCAGGGTGGGATGTGGGGGATGAGGGGGATGGGAGGGATACTGGGATTAGTGGAGGGGGAGAATGGGCACTGCTGGAGGGATGGGCACTCGCTCATTGCACAACGGAAACCCAAGCACAAAAATTTGAAAATCTACAACTGTACCTCATGGTGTGTCACTAACAAAAATTTTTTTAAAAATGTAAATGATGGAGAATGGGCACTGGTGGAGGGATGGGTACTGGATCATTGTATAACTGAAACCCAAGCACAAAAATTTGTAAGTCTACAACTGTACCTCATAGTATTTCACTAATAAAAAAAAACAAAGTAGAAAATTTCTACTGATACACTAATTATTATTAGTGTGTTGGAGCGATAGCACAGCGGTAGGGTGTTCGCCTTACAAGCGGCCAACATGGCCGACCCGAGTTCGATTCCTCTACCCCTCTCGGAGAGCCCGGCAAGCTACCGAGAGTATTCGATATGCCAGACACAGTAACAACAAAGTCTCCAATGGAGATGTTACTGGGCCCGCTCGAGCAAATCGACGATCAACGGGAGGGCCTTTACCTTTCCCCTCTCGGGGAGCCCAGCAAGCTACCGAGAGTATTGGATATGCCAGACACAGTAACAACAAAGTCTCCAATGGAGACGTTACTGGGCCCGCTCGAGCAAATCGACGATCAACGGGAGGGCCTTTACCTTTACCTTTAATAATCTCTAGACACTAAATTTAATTTTTCTGAAATAATAACCAAAATGCTAACATCCATAACCCCCAAGAACCTAACCACAAATCTTGCCCGAGGCTATTTCCATATTTCAAACCAACTGGACCCTAGGAGGGGCACAGTCCTACCAACTACCCCCAACATAACAATCGCAAAATGTTGTATCTGGATAACTTAAACAAACTGAAACTATATCCATGTGTATATATTAAAACGTGTAAGAAAATGCAGTACCTATATAAGGGTTCAATGTTTAGATCAGAAATCATTAAGAAAACTGGATCATGAGAAGTAAAAGACAAGTGTAAAAGCTTTGTCACAGCTGTTAAAGGGAGAAAATTTTATCTTTTCTATAGGAATGAAAATACATCTATCCACAATGGCCACCATCTTTCTTGTCAGGTCAGTTATTTTAAAACAACAGTTTCATTTTGAACAAATACCATGGCCAAAGTGATTTTTCCTGTTAAAACAAGCATATTAAATAAAAAAAAACCTTTTACAGGAATTTTGGAGGGCCCACTGTGCTCTGTGCTGTGTCCAATCCTATTAATCAACAAAGAACAACCTAAAAGACTTCAGAGCACACTGGTGCTACTATCAGATGGTTTAAACATGTTGCATATGTGTGGATTCCTCTCAGACTTTCATCCCTCTAAGTTTTACAGCCATTAAGAGGCACCATCTTAGCAGTGCCTGAAACTACAATGCCATGAAACCTTATGCAGTAAATAAGATGGCAGCTGTGGCTGTTTTGACAGCTGGCTAGAGTTTGGGGTGGCAGGCTGAATCAGACTGTGAGCAGTTGGAACACCAATGAGGTATGGCCACCATTAATGTTGGCAGATGTCCGTTTTTACTAGTTATTATTACAATATGCAAAGCACACACACACACAGGCAGAACCTTTAGCAAACTTTGGTCACGTAGAAATGTACAATGCTCAGAGTTCAGAAAGATTATATATCAAGAGAAAAATTTGCTTTTCCTGTACTGCTACAATTGGTGAGTAACAATGATATAACAATGAAGAGAATAAACTGTTTCACAGAACTGATAATATCAACTAAAATAAAGCTATTTTGAAAGAAAAGTGTGTGTGTGTTTATATTTAGAAGAAGTGGTATGAGTTTACAATTATATATTTTGGGATAACCTTCTGTGGATGTGAATATGTTCCACATCCTTTGGATACTCTCCAGTACTTTATCCCCTTAGTAAACTCCTCATACTTTTAATTTTAATCTTTCTGATTTTGTGAAGAGCTGATGATAAAAGTAACTATCAGAGAATGTAAAAATTGAAAAGGATGTTTTATCAAGAATGTCAAATTGTAAAGTCTTTTCTGTTGACTGATATGCACCATATGTTCATAGATAGGATAAATGAATTTCTAGGACCATTTGAAATCTATGAACAATAGAGACTATAACATTTTGGAAGATGATTCAAGATGAGCTAATAAGTCCCTAATCTTGAAGCTTGTCATAAATCTTAATGAATTTGGTGTTGAGTTAAACATAGGCAAAATAGACATGATTATAGTTTACAAAATCATTTCTGAAGTCAAAATGTTTTAGTGTAGATAAAGATTTGTATACTTGATAAATATAAGGATATATTTTCAGATTAATGAAGTCAGAGTGTATTGATTATTATTTCAACCAATTTTAAGTTGATTAAATTTCAAACTATTTTATATTCTTTCTCTAAAATGTGTCTTTTTTTCTCTGAAATTTCATATCTGAGTTGTACAACAATCACAAAACTGGATTTTTTTAAAAGGTAGAAGTTTATCCTAGCCATTATATTTGAATTTTATATTGCAAAGTAATGAGAATAAAACAAATAAATATTTGCTACAGGTAACTATGCACCATACATTTGCTTATTCAATTGAATGCCTACTATGTTTTAGATATTATTATAAATTTTCTTCTGCATGTGATGTTCATATATCTTTTCAAAGTAATTATGTTTGTTTTGGGGGAGGATGGTTAATGAGAATTAAAATCAATAGATCACAGGGGAATTGTACTCTTACACTTTTGAGAATCTCAATACTGCCCTGAGTCCAAAACAAAAGACACTCCCACCATGAATGGATTACAGTTTCTTTCTCACTACATCCCTGCTAACAATGTATTTTCTAATCTTTTTGAAATGTGCCATTGTCACTTGTCTGAGATGATAATTCATTGATGTTCGATGTAAATTTCCCTAATATCAACAATTCCATAATAAGAAAATCGTAACAATTTGCATGTTTTTCTAGCAAATGTAAATATAGATGTTCTCTCTGAGAATGTGTCTGTTCATCTCCAGTCCTCCTTTTCAGATGTAGTAATTGGAATTTTTGATGTTGTACTTTGTGTTTACTTTACATGTTTTAATTATTACCTCATTGGTGGATTGTGTGCAAATATTTTCCCATTCAGTAGGGCTTTTTAAATTTTAGCTCGAGTTCCTTTTTCCATGAAATAATATTTTTAATTAGATGAAGTACAGTTTGTTTATCATTGTTTTTATTCCCCTTATCCCTGGAGTCAAATTATTGGTATACAAACAATGTTTATGACTAACTACATGTGAATGGGTCAGTATCTTGTGTAAAATAAGATGAAATCATACCATCTATTAAAACATGAATGGTATTGAAAGATACTATGTTCAACAAAGTCAGTCAAATGAACACGAATATCAGATGATCATACTCATCTGTGGACTACAGAGACTCAAAATAAAATAATAAAAGTAAAGTAAAGGCCCTCCCGTTGATCGTCGATTTGCTCGAGCGGGCCCAGTAACGTCTCCATTGGAGACTTTGTTGTTACTGTGTCTGGCATATCGAATACTCTCGGTAGCTTGCTGGGCTCTCCGAGAGGGGCAGAGGAATCGAACTCGGGTCGGCCATGTTGGCTGCTTGTAAGGCGAATGCCCTACCGCTGTGCTATCGCTCCAGCCTGTACTATACAATGACCAACTCTGGGTATTATAATATCGAAACCAAAACATTACCAAAGAGTGTGGGGAAATGAGCATGAAGAAGACCAGGCACAAGGGCAGTGGTCCTGAGAACTGCAGTGTTGGAAGGGTGTAGAAATTTTGTATTTCAATAATATAAAGTTATTTTATTTATCTTAAATATGGGCTTTTATTTATCTTAAATATTTTATTTATCTTAAATATGAGCAATAGCGCAGCGGTAGGGCATTTGCCTTGCATGCAGCCAGCCAGGCCGAGCTGGGCTCAATTCCTCCGCCCCTCTCGGAGAGCCCGGCAAGCTACCGAGAGTATCTCGCCCGCATGGCAGAGCCTGGCAAGCTCCGCGTGACGTATTCGATATGCCAAACATAGTACTGAGAAGTCTCACAATGGAGACGTTACTGGGCCTGCTCCAGCAAATCGATGAACAACGGGAGGACAGTCCCACAGTGCTACATCTTAAATATATTAAAATGAGATTACCTTGTGTTTATTGAATGATGATCTTGTGGATTAATTATAAATGATATTGGGGAGTACTGGGAAATGAAGCAATAGAAGTAAAAGAATTACCTAAGTGAAAAAGTTAGGTTTTATACACAGGCATACTGGGTCAGTGCTTAACTTCTACAGAAGTCATTCTCTCTTGAAAAGTCATTATTCAGCTCTAGGGGATTTTATTTTTTTTATTTGTTTTTATTTTTTTATTTTTATTAGTGAGACACCATGAAGTACAGTTGAAGAGTTTTTGTGCTTGGGTTCCAATAATACAATTAAGCAAATTTTTGTGCTTGGGTTCCAATTATACAATGATCGAATACCCATCCCTCCACCAGTGCCCATTTCCTTACCACCACGGATCCCAGCATCCCTCCCACCCCCCATCCCCCCATCCCACCCTGCCTCTGTGGCAGGGCATTCCCTTTTGTTCTCTCTCTCCTTTTGGGTGTTGTGGTTTGCAAAAGAGGCAATGGATGGCAATCATGTTTGGCCTATAGTCTACTTTCAGCATGATTTAAAAAAAAACTGGGTGAAACAAATATTAGATCCTGGACTATCTATGCAAGTGAAAAAGAATGCTTGGGGGAAACGTTTCTCCTTGGTAACAGCATTGTTAGAAAATTGTAAATCACTGCTGAATAGTACACTTTGTGTAATCTCCAGCACCTAAATTCTGATAAAAGAGAATTAGTGATGAGCAATAAGTTACCAACAACGGGAAATAGTAATGAGATAAGAAGGCTATAATTTTCATACATCTTCACTCTCCTGTTTGTTTATCTTCGGGGCCCAAACTGTTTCCTCACCTACGTACATTAGTGCTTCAGTAAGGATCTGGAGCTAAATGTATGAAGGATGTTACTCTAAATACTTTTTTTCAGTTTTGGGTCTAGTCAGGTGGTGCTCAGAGCTAACTTTTGACTCTGCACTCAGATTTCACTCCTGGTAGGACTTAGTTCCTTGGACTGCTTCTGCATAGGCCATGTACAAAGCAAGAGCACTGCCCACTGTATGTTCTCTCCAGTCCCCAAATTATATTTTTGTTGGCATGGTGAGCAAGGTACCACTAATAGTGGCTGCTGATAAGGATCATGTCTGTCTCTTTTACTTTTTTTTTAAGAATTATCAAAATTATCCCTGAGAAGGTCTAGAGTGATAGCACAGCGGGTTGGACGTTTGCCTAACACGCTGCCAACAGGGCCGACCCAGGTTCGATTCCTCCACCCCTCTCGGAGAGCCCGGCAAGCTACCGAGAGTATCCCACCCACACGGCATAGCCTGGCAAGCTCCCCGTGACATTTTCAATATACCAAACACAGTAACAGGCTTCACAATGGAGACGTAATGAAGAGCCTTGGCAGCCAATCTCACTCCCTGGAAATTCTAAATACGACCATTCTACTGAGGATTTTTAATTTCATTTGGGGATACGGTGTGGGCCCGTGGGGTTCTGGGGACCATGAGGAATGCCTGGGATTGAATCTCACCTGCCCCAAGCAAGGCACGTTTTCATTATTTTTTTTTCTTTTTTGGGTCACACCCAGCGATGCTCAGGGGTTACTCCTGGCTTTGCACACAGGAAAAACTCATGGTGGTGCTCAGGGGAGCACCTGAGAAATTCTGAGGGTCCTGGGGAGCTCCAGCGAGTCCTGGAGAGAGATTAGGGCCAGGGGTGACATTTCATAGAGAAACATCCCAGGGGAGGGACAGAGACGCCCCACGGCGCCCTCTCGCGGTGCGTTGGCGGAAGAGCCGTGGCCCGACTTTCCTGCCCAAAGATTTCCAGCCCTTGGGTTCGCTTCCACGTGAACCTGCGGGTCACAAGGATGCAGCAGGCGGCTCCAGGCTGTGCAGCAATATCGAGCATCGAGGGCGCTGGCCTTGCATGGGGCCAGCCGGGTGTCGGGACTGAACCCAGCGCATGGCAGGTGCTTTGCCGCAGTCGAGCCCCCTTTCGCGAACGGTTCCTGTCCCGGTCACCCCGCACCTCCGCAGTCTTCCGTGGAGGGAGGTGGTGGAAGCAAGACTCAGCTCGGCATCCCCCCATTTGGCGTGAAGGAATCTTCCGTGAAAGGTTTTGGTTTGTTTGTGTTTCGGGGACCACACCCGGCGATGTATCGGGATCATCCCTGCCGCTGCATTCAGGAATCACTCCTGACGGTTCTTGGGAGAAACGTATGGGGTGCAGGGATAGAGCCTGGGTCACCCCATACAAGGCAAGCGCCTTCCCGGCTCAGGGTTCGATCCGTGGCTGGCCCTAAGCTGCCTGCTTTGATCCTTAATGACCCCAATACTTAACACTGAAGCGAAGTGAAGGGCTGGAAATCTTTTTTTTTTTCAAATTCGTTTATGTATTTTGCCTTTGGGGTCATACCCAGCGATGCACAGGGGTTCCTCCTGGCTCTGCACTCAGGACTTACCCCTGGCGGTGCTCAGGGGACCATATGGGATGCTGGGAATTGAACCCTGGTCGGCTGCATGCAAGGCAAACACCCTACCCGCTGCGCTACCGCTCCAGCCCCAAGGGCTGGGAATCTTAAGCGTGGCAAAGTCGGGGGGGGCGGTAGTTCCGCCAAAACGCCACGCGATGGCGCTGTGGGGCGTTTCCATTGCTCCCCAGGGACGTTTCTCTACAAATTTCCTCCCTTGGGCTTGCTCCAATGTTAGGTGTGGGGTAATTAAGGATCAAGCACGCAGCTTCGGCCTTGCCTTGCCTTCACAGGACCATCATCTGTCCCTCGGCTCCCCATCTGGTAGGCCAGTCGTGCCCGGTGGGATTCCTGCGGAGCCAGGAGAGTCCCCTGAGCATCTCTGGGTGTGGCCCCAACCATAAACAAACAAGAAAATTAAAACAAAGCAGCCACAGTCCCTTGATGGCGAATTCCATCGTCCTAAACTTGGGGGTTCCAAGTTGTAACTTCTTCCATGGCCCCCTCCTCCTTGTAGAAGAGGGTTGGGGCACCGTCAGAATGTGGGGTGATGGCGTTTCGGTTGCCCCTAACAGAAAACATTTGTAAATGTCTTGGTCACAGTCATAACAAAATGGTTTCAGAACCTTTTTTTTTTTCCTTTGGGTCGCACCTGGCGATGCACAGGGATTCCTCCTGGCTCTGCACTCAGGAATCTCTGCTGGCGGTGCTCAGGGGGCCATATGGGATGCTGGGAATCGATCCCGGATTAGCTGCGTGCAAGTCAAACGCCCTACCCTCTGTGCTATCGCTCCAGCCCCTTCAGAACTTTTCTTGCTCAGAGCAAAGAGAACAAAAAATAAATAAATAAAAGGAAAATAACCCTTCCTTGCTCTTTCCAGACCCGGCTCAAACCCCTGCACCCCTCGTTGTCCGGAGATCAAGCCGAGGCAACCCACCCCGACCCCCAGAGGAGATTCAGCTATGTACCACACAAAGGTCTGAAGGCGGGAATCGAACCTGGGTCACCCGCGTGAAAGACAAGCATCCACACGGCTCTCCTACCGCTGCACCTGTGCAAGCTGCGTGCTTGATCCTTAATTGCCCCATACCTAACATTGAAGCAAACCCAAGGGTGGAAAATTCTTAAGAGAAACGGGTCTGGGGAGGGACGGAAGCGACCACAGCGCCACCTCGTGGAGTTTTACCGTAACTACCGCGACCCGAATTCTCCCACGCTTAAGCTTTCCAGCCCTTTTCTTTGATTCAATGTTAAGTATAGGGTCATTAAGGATCAAGAAAGCTGCTGGGGCCTAGGCAGCGGGAGCAGAGAGGTTGGGGCTCTTGACTTGCATTCATAGGACCCGGGTCCATTCGTAGCTCCCCACAGGGTTCTCCAGTCATGCCAGAGTGATTTCTGAGTCACGTCTGAGTGATTTCAAGTTAGGTCTAGGGTCATTAAGAATCCAGCACATAGTTTGGGCCTATGCGGCACGAGCAGAGAGGCTAGTGCTCTTGCCTGCAGTCACGGGACCCTGGTTCTTTCTCTGGCTCTCCATACAGCCCCACCGTCATGTGGAAGTGATCCCTGAGTCAGAGCCAAGAAAGCCCCTGAGTCAAAGGAACTGGGGGTGGGTTAAGAAGAATTTTAACTAACGCACAAATAATGAGCCCAAGACCAAGCAATCTCCCTCTCTGGAAATTCTAAATAAACTTCTGCTGAGGATTTTTTTCCTTAACTTTTTGGGTCACACCCAGCAATGCTCAGGGGTTCCTCCAGGCTCTGCACTCAGGAATTACTTCCGGCTGTGCTTGGGGGGACCATATGGGATGCTGGGGATTGAACCCAGGTTGGCTGTGTGCAAGGCAAGCGCCCTACCCACTGTACTAGAGCTCTAGCCTCGAGGATTTTGCGGGGGGTGGGGTGGGGTGGAGGGCTTTGATGTGGGCCCACAGGTTCTGGGGACCATTGAGCACCTGGTATTGAACCTTGTCGGCCACAAGCAGGGCAAGATTGTTTTGTTGTTCTTCTCTTCGCTTTGAACAAGAAGGGTTCGCAACCCACTTTGTTCTGTCTGACACAGCCCTTTGAAAAGGGAAGACGGGAGGAGAAGGAGAAACACCGGAGGAAATGTCTTAGAAGTGGTATTTTGGGGAACTGGAGGAGATATATAGACCCTCGGACCCAGACCCAAGAGACGGAGGAAGGAAAGTGTGAGAAGAGAGAGAGATGGGGACAGCGGTGAAGGGGACTCAGGTACATCCGTGGTAGTGACAAAATGCTAGAGCTAAAGATTCAAAGCGATATTCAGTTCCTCACACGGCCATTCCAAGACTCAAACTTTCCTCACAAGAGTTTCAAGGTGCCTGTCAAGGGGATACGTTCGGCCTTGGGGAGGGGTGGAGGAGAGAGAGTCCAGAAACACTGGTGGAGGGATTGGGGATGGAACTTTGCACTCCAAAAGTCACACTCTGAAAAACGTTGGGATTCCCGTTGCGTGAGCACTGCACTGTCCTCCCGCGGTTCCTCGATTTGCACGAGCGGACCCAGTATGGTGTCCACTTTGGGACTTGGGTTGTTGTGTGCTTGGCCTCGGGAATACATGGACTAAGGCACGGGGAGCTTGCCACGCGTTGCCCTGCGGGCCAGAGACTCTGGGGAGCTTGCCGGACTCTGGAGAGAGGGCAGAGGAATTCCAGCCAGCAAGGCGGGCCGGCTTTGACTGCGCAGGACGCAAACGCCCTGCTGCTGTGCTAGCGCGTCAGCCTCCGAATCCTGCATACCCTCCAAATCCTTTTTGTGTCCTTAAACCCTCATGGCCATAAGGACACAAAAAGGATTTGGAGAATTCACTGCTGGTCAGAATTATGTCCGTTTCAGCCTGGTGGAGCCAGTATGGAGAGTTCTCAGTCCATTGAAAAGTGAGCTGCTTTGGGGTCTGGAACCCCCAGGAGAAAAATATATTCCTTCAGAGGGCTGTCAGCACACCACTACTCATGGAAAGACTAAGGAAAAGAGCTAAGCTATGTAATCAACCTAGAGATTCAACAGCAGTTCAGTGCATTCTGGAGATGTATCAGATAAATGATATGTATATATATATGTATATATATATATATATATATATATATATCCACCACATCCCTACAGCAAGTTTCATCCTCAATGGGGAAAATCTGAGAACCTTCCCTCTAAGATCAGGTATGAGACATGGATGCCCACTCTCTCCACTGCTTTTCAATATAGTACTGGATTTTCTTGCAATAGCGGTTAGGCAAGTTAAAGATATTAAGGGCATTTAGGTAGGAAAGGAAGAAATCAAGATCTCACTATTCGCAGATGATATGATACTATACTTAGAGAACCCTATAACCTTTACTAAAAAACTCCTAGAAACAATAGACTTGTAATGTAAAGTTGCAGGCTATAAAATCAATACCTAAAAGTCCATGGCTTTCATATACACAAACAGTGAGAGAGAAGAAAGTGACATGAAAAAAACAATCCCGTTCACAATTGTATCCCAGAAATCAAGTACCTAGGAATTAGCTTAGCTAAGGAAGTAAAGGACCTGTACAAAGAAAACTACAAAATGCTACTTCAGGAAATAAAAGAGGACACGAGGAAATGGAAAGATATCCCCTGCTCATGGATCGTGACAATTAACATTGTCAAAATGACAATTCTTCCCAAAGCATTGTACAAATTCAATGCGATCCCTATAAGGATACCCATGACATTATTCAAAGAAATGGAGCAAACACTCCTGAAATTCATATGGAACAAATGGCCTCCACGAATATCTAATGCAATTCTTGGAAAAGAAAATGGGAGGAATCAACCTCCCTAACTTCAAACTCTACTACAAAGCAGTAATAATTAAAACAGCATGGTACTGGAACAAAGGCAGAGCTGCAGACCAATGGAACAGGGTTGAATATACTGACATCTCCCCTCAAACATATAATCATCTAATCTTTGATAAAGGAGCAAGAAATGTGAAGTGGAGTAAGAAAATCATCTTTAACAAATTTTGCTGGCAAAACTGGACGGCTATGCACAAAAAAATGGGCTCGGATCTCTGCCTAAAACCACGTACAAAAGTAAGATCAAAATGGATTAAAGACCTCAACATCAGACCAGAGTCCATAAAGTACACTGAAGACAAAGTTGGCAAAACGCTCCATGACATTGAAGCGAATGGTATCTTCAAATATGTCACGCCACTGGCCCAGCAAGTGAAAAAAGAGATAGACAAATGGGACTATCTTAAACTAAGAAGCTTCTGCATCTCAAAAGAAACAATGACCAAAGTACAAAGACAGTCTACAGAATGGGAAAAGATATTCACCCAATATACATCCGATAAGGGGTTGATATCAAGGATATACAAAGTACTGGTTGAACTCCACAAGAAGAAAACATGTAACCCCATCAAAAAATGGGGCGACGAAATGAACAGAAACTTCCTCAAAAAAGAAATCCGCATGGCAAAAAGGCACATGAGAAAATGTTCTACTAATCAGGGAGATGCAGATTAAAACCACAATGAAATATCATCTCACACCACAGAGACTGGCCCACATCCATGCCACTTGATGAGAAAATGCAATATTTAAAAGGAGAGATGCTTGGACCCATGGACCCAGAGTATAGAGAGGGAAGAAGGCAAGAGAGAGAAGAGGTAGATGAGAAGAAAATGGGGCAGAGGTTAAGGGATCTCAGGTACAACAGTGGTATTAAGGACGAATGATAGAACTATCCAAACCACAGAGTCAATAACACTGAAATTCCAAGACTCAAACTTTAATAACAAGATTTGAAAGGTGCCTGTCAAGGTGACAGGTGGGAAGTGGGGGATGGCTGTAGTAGAGAGAATTCGAAAACACTTGCGGAGGGATTCGGTAATGGAACACTGTACATTAAAAGCCCAACACGGAATAACCTTGTGATTCCCGGTGCTTTACACTGCACTGTCCTCCCGTTGTTCCTCGATTTGCTCGAGCAGGCCCAGTAACGTCTCCATCTTGAGACTTGTTGTTCCTGGGTTTGGCATATCAAATACATCACGTCTAGCTTGCCAGTCTTTACCCTGTGCAAAGATACTCTGTACTCTGGGTAGCTTGCCGGGCTCTCCAAGAGGGGCAGAGGTATTGAACCCGGCTCTGCAGGGCCAGCTGCGTGCAAGGTAAACGTCCTACTGCAGTGCTATCGCTCCAACCTCCAAATCCTCCAAATCCTCCAATTGCTCTAAATCCTCCAAAACCTTTTCATGGCATTAGTCCCATGCACCAAAAGCACATAATACAAAGTGAAACCAAACGTGAAATATAAGGAATGCATTAAGTGTATGCCATGAACAGAAATGAGAGTTTGCCTGCAGGCATCACTGTGTTCACAGGAATGAGGGTACTCAGAATAGCCACTCACCGTCAAGCAACAAAAAGATCACTTGATCACTTGTGGGCGCCAGTAACGTCTCCATTTGTCCCTGTCGCGTGCTAGTGTAGCCCAATGGCGTCTGTTCATCTAGGAACATGAAGAGCCTCAAACCGATCGTTCATGATATTGATGAAGAAGTCTGACCATCTGGTAAATGGGCGGCCACGCGGTCTTTTGACATCCCGTGGAATCCAGTCAGTAACAGCTCTAGTCCAGCGGTCGTCTTTAAATCTCATTACATGACCAGTCCATCTGATTTTTTACACCTTGCCAAACAAGACAGCGTCCCTGATTTTTGATCGTCGACGGATGTCGGAACTCCGGATTCTTTCTCTCATTTGAGTGAAACGTGATATTCCAAGCATAGCTCTTTCAATTCCTCTTTGGGAGACCCAAATAGCATTCTCATCCTGTTTGCGATGGGCCCAGGTCTCTGAGGCATATGTTAATGCAGGAAGAACAGTGGAATCAAAGAGATGTGCCTGGAGCCGGAGGTTCTTCATCCTCTTAGCTATTTCTTCGACACTCTTAAAGGCATTCCAAGCTGCTCTCTTCCTCCTGCGCAGCTCGGGTGCCAGGTCATTTGTCATGTTGACTTCTCGACCTAGGTACACATAGCTGTTGCATTCGGAGATGGCCGTTCCGTTGAGAGCGAATGGGGTGTCAGGAACGAGGTTGTTTCTCAGAAACATTGTCTTCGTAAGATTCAGCTGTAGTTCGACCTTTCCACACTCACGGTCGAAGTCGGCCAGCATTTGTGCCACTTGGCTGATGTTTGGTGTTATTAAAACAATGTTATCAGCAAAGCAGAGGTGGTGTAGTTGCCTACCATCTATCTTCACTCCCATTCCTTCCCATTGCAGTCGTCGCATGATGTTCTCGAGTGTGGCACTGAAGAGTTTCGGTGAAATGGTATCACCCTGCCGAACCCCTCTCTTGACATCAATGATTACTTCTTTGTAGAATGGTGAGATCCTGGTAGTGAATCCGTAATACAGCTCACGGAGGATCTTGATGTATTGAGCTTGAATGCCCTGATTGGCTAGGGCTTCAATGACCACTTCCGTCTCCACAGAATCAAAGGCCTTCTTTAAATCAATGAACGTTAGACAGAGCGGCATCTTGAACTCCTGAGAAACCTCAATGAGATTGGTTATCGTGTGGATATGGTCGATGGTGCTGAATCCTTTGCGGAACCCGGCTTGCTCGCATGGTTGTCCTTCATCTAGTGTTCTGCCAATCCTATTTAGGATGACTCGAGTGAACAACTTGTAGATGACAGACAATAGGCAGATCAGGCAATAGTTGCCAAGGTCATAGATGTCTCCCTTCTTGAACAGTAGTACAGTCCTGCTGGTTTTCCATTGGGACAGAACCTTGCATTCAGACAGGTAGCGTGTGAAGAGCCGAGCCAGTGTATTGATGAGTACTGACGGCAGGTTCGTCAGGTGTTCAGGTCTGACCTTGTCTGGGTCAGGTGCTGTTCGTTTCTTTACTGACGAAATGGCGTGTCGGATTTCGAAAGGGAGAACATTGGGAATGACATATCCATCCTGTGGAATTCGGTATGTTGGCAAGTGGACATGGCTATTGAAGAGATTTGAATAGAAGTCATGGATAATCTTCTCCATTGCCGTTCTGGAAGATGTGATAGATCCATCAGGACGTCGGAGGGCAGTCATTTTGGTCTTGTAGTTGGCGAAGGACAGGCGGGCATTACGAATACTTTTCCCGGCTTTTGCCGCATCTACTAGCACTTCTGCTCTTCTCTCTTTGAGGTCTTCCTTGATCGCATCTCTGCACTGCTTTGCGAGCTCGGACATTTGCTTGCGGTTGCCTGAGGCATGCGCCAAACCACGTTGGCAAAGAAGCTTAAGAGTTTTCGAAGGCAGGCGTTTTTTTATGGCTATCTCTCTCTTGGCATTCCTCGCACAATCATGGAGGTGCTGAACCAGTCGATCATATTCCTCGTCAATGTTGTCAACAATGGCATCTTGCCATGTTGCCGCAATAGTGCCAAAGAGCTCCCAGTTGGTGGTCGTTCTGGGAGTTCTCTTTTTAAACTTTGCAGCCCTTTCTCCCTGCTCTGTGAAGTAGAATTTTGCACGAAGGAGACGGTGGTCCAATCCCATTTGGAATTTTGGGACAACAGTGACATCGGTCAGGCAAAACCGTCGATTGAATATGATGTGGTCTATTTAGTTGTGGAATCGTCCACCGGGAGACTCCCATGTCCAACGTTTGGCAAGCTACCAAGAGTATTCCGCCTGCACGGCAGAGCCTGGCAAGCTATCCATTATGTATTCGATATTCCAAAACCAGTAATTACAATGGGTCTCATTCACCTGACCCTGAAGGCTTCACCAACATGGCAGCACTGAGAAGGATGAGAAAGGAGAGGCCGATAAAATCTTAAGGCCGAACTAGGCTGCCACAACGAAGGAAGACAAAAATGATCGTCTGTACTTTCAATGCACGTATGCTAGCATCAGATACATCCATCGAGGACCTGATGGTACAAGCGCGAAAGATCAAACAAAAAGATGCCTTTCCTTAATGTTACTGGACCTTACACAGTCAGGGCTGAGTCATGGCTCTGTGTTAAGTGATAACTGCTGGCAGTGATGAGTCCATATGGAAGGTCATGGGTTGAACCCCAGCTGGCCAGGTGCAAGGAATTGCTCTACATGCTGCACTATCACTTCAAGCCACAAAGTAGGGAACATAAATAAAGTTATTGATACTGCAATAGCACCATCGTTAGTATGAGTAGGAGATGATTAGAGCCACAGTGTTATAGGGTAAGTCAGAGACAGAGAGCGTAGGTTAAGTATCAGGAAAAAAATAATAGATGTGTATAAAATGTTTAATCAATGAAAGAACAGGCTGAAGGACACCCTTTTCAAAGTCTAGTCACAAATGCCACTTGGGAAACCTACCGTTTGAAGTCAAGAAGAGTAAAATATGTTCCCCTACGTTCGGGTGTTAAACCTGAGGGAAGGTGCAGTGCTTGTTACTGCTGACTGCAGTGAAGACAGCAGTGTAAAGTGCTGTGAGCCGGACTACAGGCAAACCAGTGAAATGTGCACTGAAGAAAGGCCTGCCTGTGAAAGCTTAAGCTATCAGCATACCCCACAAACCAAACGCAGTCCTGAGAATCAAATCCAAGCATGTGACAAACTGGAAGGTCAATCAAATTTGCATGTCCAAGTGAGGAGTAAGGTAACAAAAGCAGGTGTCTTCTTAGCAAACATGCTGGGGTGGCACAACAGAACAAATGCTCGCGTGTAACTAGGTGAGAAAGGGAGAAACGCCATGTTTTCTGCAATGAGGAAGTAATTGTGCTCACACAAATATCACAGGAATGCACACAAGGGCTCACAGCAGTGCTCAGGGAAAGGATTCCCAAAGAAGGGCCCATACACTGGACTGCACCAACCAAAACATCATGACCCTGATTTTAGAATGAATGTGAGAATACTAGCTGAGATGTGCAGGCTTCAACTGTGGCTGACTAGTACTAATGCTGGGCATGTGTGATCACGAAATAAAATACTTATAACTATGGATATTTGTGCCATGAAATTATAAAGATGCCAAACTCAAAATAGGGATGTTGGACAACAGAACATTCGATTCCGTTAGTCTATCAAATGTCACATATAAGTGTGAGCCACAAGAGGCAACAGCAGCAGCATCCTGAGAAGTAGTGCAAGTGCCATAAGCCAGGCTATCCTGAAAACAGTACAATGAGCACTGAAGCAAGAGCTGCTGTGACAGCTTAAGCTGTTTGCACACTAAACACTAACACAGTACTTAGGATACAATTTAAGCATGTGATAAAAATGAAAGGTAAAGCAAATTTGCACACCCAAGCGAGCACCAAGGTAACACAAGCAGGTGTGTGTTAGTGTGCTCAGGTCTGAGAAGATTAGCCAAGAATTCCTGTTTCCTACGCAAAGAATAAATTGCCATGGTCTGAGTGTGTGTGTGCAGGTAGGGATGTGTGTGTGTGTGTGGGGGGGGTGCACATGCAAGAGATAGTAGGCAGACATTTGGCTGTGAATTTTGCATCTGCCAGTTACTTCCATAGAACATGACTGATTAAAGGGAACCTTCAGTGAATGTGCTCACATGGATGGGAGTCCACAGGCATGTGAATAAACACGCATGCCTGTGTCTGCTCTAAGGATCAGGATCAGGAAATAGAGCAAAGAAAACTTGTGATTAGTAAATCATGTCTGTGACACAGAATTATGGAACAGAAATATGCAAAATACAGGTACACAAGGAATATGAACATACAGGCATAACAAGAAATACGAAACATACAGGTAAAACAAGAAATAGGGTGCATAGAGAATTTAAGAAAATGGTTAGCACTACATGTTAAGCAATGGCTTACTTAAGTCAAAGCCAAAGCATGAAAACCACAGCACATGTGAGAATAAGTAATAATTTGAACCTTGTTTTCAGCAGCTGGTTGGAAATAGGTGATTTCTGCAAATGCATCTTATATAAGCAATAAATTATCGAGACCATCTGTGTTCACCTGTATCCTGTGATCCCAGTTTCAGTGAGTTTTTTTATCATCAGTAACCACAATCTTAACCTCCCCACGTAACCATTGTAACATTAATCTAATGTAACCACACCAAGGTTCAGAAACACTAAGTCATGATCATTTCAGCCACGATGTAAAATCTAACAGCAAAAGAAGCAGCACCATGAAGCACACATGAACACATCGCATAAATATATGGGAGCAGCACAGGGGCAATAGCACAAACAAATGTTACCGAAGGAAAATAAGTTAATTAATAAAAAGATCAGGCACAGGTCTTTTATTAGTCTCCTCGAAACACCCCCAGTGATGGTGAGTGGATGGTCCCTGCTCAGGTGAGAGACCAGCCAAACTGTAACGAAAACTTAAAACACCCGACACCATCTAGTGGTGGTGAAAGACACACTGCAACAGCACCCCAATCACACAAAGTCTAGCTTCTCCAGGAAGTCCAGAATACAAGTCAATGGCCAACATTATAAAAGATGTGCAAATGTCCACGAGGCAGTCCTGAGTAAGAATAGCAACCCAGCTAACCCAGTGAATGCCCCTCCATTCACTCACCAGGGGCATTCCTGAGTTACTACCGGAATGCTAAATAGAGCAACAGGGACTGAAATGTCCATCCACAGACCACAGACTTGACCATACACACATAACTTGCCTTATCTATCACACTTATCTACCAAAGGTGTCTGGTTTCATTCAAAGTTGACAAAAGTCACATAGTAAACTGAAAAAAGAAATAAAGGCCTCCCAAGTGTTTATACTCACAGTGAATACTCTGACACAAATTGATTACGTGCCTAGAATGTCGTCATGAATGCACCTTCTTCAGGATCGATGGATGCCCTGAAAACATGGGTCTCCCATGTCTCCCAGTTCACTTCCCCTCCCTCACTGGGACTTCCTCTCTGGCCCACTTCTAAGGCAGTAAAAGGGAGAAAACCTGCAAAGCCACATATTGAAAGAACCAGTCCATAGACGAATCATCCTTCAGGACGAATGCAGTAGCAGACAATCCAAAACACTGACACTGCTGCAACTACTAATACAGTCTCAGTAAAGAATAAAAGCACACTTGGATAATACATGGAAACAGAGTATAGCATGCCACATAAGCAGGGGTGGCAAATCCATACAAGAATGCAACTAGTCTGGACTCCCCAAAAGAAACTCGAGGACTCACTCTGCATCCATGTTAAAGTGGAAATCCATCAGAAATATTGCATATATTTTTGCATATCTATTGCATATATACATATGTATATTGCAACATAGTACATATGTTGACAGTGGTCTTTCAAAGTGTGTTTGTCATGGAGCTGCTGAGTCCTGAAAAGCTCTTCGGGACTCACTGTCATAAAATACAGATTGGTGCTTCCCAGGAAGCTCCTTGTGGGAAAAGATGACCAATTTTCAGTGCAAGTACAGCTGTGTTACACGCAGATGACAGCATGCAATCCCTGAAACTTTCTGTACCAAAACACAGGAAATAAAGCAATGGCGATCATACCCAGAGCGTGAGCTCTGCAGGCTCATACATGCCAGCAAGTGTAGGATAACAACGCCACAGGGAGCTTGGGTTTATTGGTTACACCCATCACAGTGCTCCAGAGTCACTCCCATTCCTCTGTATTTATCTGTAAACTCTTCTCTGTGCTTTCCTCCCCAATCAGCTAATCACCTTTTCTCCCTAATCAGATTCTGTTAGCTTATAAGATCAGATCCTTCTAAGAACACAGGAAGACAGTTAATGTTATGCTTTTGTAACTTGGGAGTTTATTGACTCCGAATAATATTTACACCTGGGCATCTGCTTTCTTGACTCAGTTGCCCTTAGTTCCTAGCAACTCAAAAGCAGGACCCCGACAAGGGACTGAATGGACCCAGGGCAAGCTGTGAGCTACCCTGGCATTGAAATGAGCAGGCCGAAGCACCACAATACTCAACTATAAGTTGAGGGCATTATCATGGACAAATGCTGCCATGATAACAATGAGACTACGACCCTGCTGGGGCTAGGAAGACTAACCTGGCCTGAGGACTGTGGAATATATAGCGAGATGTCCTCAGGAAGAACCAAACCTTAAGTTTATCTCTCTTACTGTGCTCCTACAGAATGACATTGCTAGAAATATTAAAATTAGATTTACTACAACTATTTAAGTGGATTACTAGCTGAGGAAAGAAGACACCCTCGTTGGGATCCCACCCTTGAGCAGATCTCCTAGTAATCTGGAATCATCTCTTTAGATGAGATTTTATCCATGACTTAATCTCCTGGAGGAGTGGTCTTACCTCTCTTTGTTGATTTGTTAATGTTCAACCCACCTTTGTGTCACCACCCTACTTGATTGCTATATAAACTAAGACTGTAAGATCGGAGGGGGCTCGGGTTCCAGGGGTTAGAGTCAGATCCAGAGGCCAGAAGGATAATGAGGGGGGTAGGAGAGAGAGAGAGAGGAGAGAGAGAAAGAGAGAGAGAGAGAGAAGCAGAAGGGGAGTGAAGATTGGAACAAACTACAATTGATACCAACCAGCCTGGCCCTCGTTCCTTCCTTCACCTACCTATAGACATCAGCCTTCCCTGGGTGGGGAAAATGGTGGTCCGGAGATGACCGAATGTGGGTGACAAGAGAGATAGAGCACTGCCGGCCTTTTGAAAACACACAAGCAAGTACACGTGCAAGTAACTAAGGCATAAAACCACGTTCTGTGTCTCTAGGCTTGGGTGTGTGCATGTATGGTTAGTAAATCATGTGTCACACTGACATGTGCCACAAGAGTGCACATACAGGAACACAGCACTGGAGAAAGTATGAAGTAATGGTGCCTGAGACAAGGATTCAGACACGTTTCTGATCTGACACTGTGATAGGGTTGGGCTGTGCAGCTGTGTGGAAAAAGCACTGCCACTATACGGCACATGAGCAGTGATGCTCTGTGTGTGTCTGTCAGAAATCAAGCCATTGAAACTTAAATGCAAGCCACAAAATCTAAATGCACAGACTGCAAAACAAATTATGAACAATAACAAGGCATGCCATGCAGACTGTCGAATGTGACGTCCAACCAAGAGCCACCAGAGGGACATAGAGCCATGAACATGCAAACTAAGTGCTGCAGAGCATGGAACATACTGCCATTTTTCAAAAAAAAAAAAAGCATATACATGAGAATGAGTCATGGCTTTCTCTTGTGTCCAACAGCCTGCTAGATAAATGGTGATTTCTGCAAATGCATCTTATATGAGGGTTGAATTTGTGAGAGCATCTGTGTTTGCTTACATTTCAGGTCCTTAGTTAATGAGGCCCCTTACCCCATGCTTTCTCTCTCATTTCTGTCTCTTTCCTGAATCCTCACAATGTTACTGCTTCAAAGCCTTTTCACCTTTGACTGGTCCCAGGCTACTGGCACCAGAAGAGGGACAGAAACAGTAAGGACTCTCTGATATAGAATCTATTCAGAAAACCCCAATAAACTGTGAGGACCCAAAACTGAAGGAGCGGATCCCTGCCGAAACAGTGAGTGAAGCTCCAAGGGTGAGTGTGTTCTGGGGATTTGTTACTCAGGGTAATAATCAGCGAAAGTGCTTCCAAAGACGGGGAGTATATTCCAGTCCTTTGACAAGGGTAAGGTTGGTTGTCAGAAGGTTTTAAGAACGTTAAAACCAGCAGGAGGAAAATCAGAGGATTAAAGTTCGCAGTGACATTGGGTACTGCACATAGCAGAAACAACATTGTCATAGCAGAAACGCACACAGCTAAAGTGTGGAGCTACTGCTTAGAGAGCATGGAAATACAATCTGAACAACTGCGAGTCATGAGGTGAGCTTCACAATAAAAGGACTCTGCAGTGGTTAGAAGTGTATAGTAATAGTACATCACAGCAGACTTGACCATTCAGACGGATGACTTTATAACCTAATAAAGAGTCCAACAAGGCAATGGATACTACATAAGGACTGTAGGTCATATCCATCATTTCATAACAGCAACCTGAGCATCAGAACAATTTCAAAGTCAGTGAATGACACACACTGGTAACAGTGCCTGGTTCTGTCAAACTCTATTATACCCCACCAAAAACACCTGAAATGAGATCATACAGCAATAGAATATGCAAAGCAAATGCAACAGGCAAAGCAAATATGAAAATGCTGCTTAAGGAAATGCAGACAGGTCCTCTACCTCCTATCATTTCACTAGGAGTCTCAGCTCCACACGGGGCAGAATCCAACAGTGGGCAAAGAGCTGTACGTGGCTATTCACAGCATCAATGCTCACAGGTTAGTAAACGCTAGACAATGGGCATGTGGAGAAAGTGGGATCTACAGAATCTGCAGTACAACTACTCAACAATGTGAGAAGTACACAGAAGTTCTAAGGACAAGAGGAAAAATGTTTAATAAGGTTAAAAGGAAAAAAATCCATTTACTCTAGCATGGTTTTGCACTGAAAGCACAAATGCACCTACCAGCCCTCAGTGGTAACACCTGGATCTGGGCTCGGGATCATGAAGTCAGTGGCAGGGATGAAATCTGGACCTCCTGCAAGCTGCAGTGCGTGCTATCTGGACCCTCACCTGTTTAAAATCAAGGGTAAAAATACAAAGAAAACACTTCAGTAAGGGGGCACAACCCTTGCACATACAAGATACAGAGCGAAGTCTCTGGCACATAGGTCCCAACCACAGCAAGGTAATGTGCAAGCCTGGGGGCCCCTGACCTGCCCGCTCTGTGCTCCCTGTGGCCCAGTGGTAAGACAAGCCAAGCGTGCCCTGGGGCTACCATGGGCCCATCTGCAGCACCTGGAGGGGAGCAGAAATTCCACATTTAGGAGGCATTTCTGGACCATACCCCAGGTGCTCAATGCCGGACCCTGTGCATATGCTCGGAATTGAACCCCAGTGCTATTCAGGGGACATATATAAAGGATAAAACTGGGTGATCTGGTGGCCAAGAGACAACCAGCACTCCCTAATGTGTAGGTCCAGTCCCATCATACCAGGACTTTAGGGGGAAAAAAAAATCTAGAGCCTGGCAACTGTTACGCCTTCATGAAGCAAATGGATTTTTTAAAATCTAATCCCTTATCATGTTCCATAGTGATGTCAATGAACACACCCAGGAAACAGCTGCATGATGTAAATGAACAGACACAGAAGACATGCAGCAAGGTTCTGTTCATTACACATGTTTCACTGTATAGAGAAACTTCATTCCTGAATCATACTTGGCACTGTAAAAATTGGAAAAGATTAACCACAGTTGAATGGAACAAAACTTGTCCACGTGATGTGAAAATGAGCATGTGACACTTGTGCGTTGTGTGTGATCGGCGATGACTGACCTGCACAGTGCCTCCATCTCAGGCACTTTGGAGCGGGAAGCTGACAGTGTTGCGGCAGGAGCAGCCACGTGGGTCTCTGGTGGGACATGATGAGCACCAAGCCACGCATGCATGCCGGGGTTCTGGAGGCTGGCAGGAAAACCTAGGAAACAGGCCCGTAATGGTGGCTGAAAACCCCTGGATGGATATGGTCAGGACACACGTGTGTGTAAGGGCTAGAGTGATGTCTGCAAGTGGTCACTGGCAAGACACCCAGCACACTCCATCTCTATGGATTTCTCCTGGAGCCCTCTGGGCGGGGGGGGGGGGGACACCCAGTGCTCTCAGACCTGGATGCTCCTATGACTGAATGGATTGCTGTGCAGAGGCAGAGTGGTGTGTGAGAACATGGGACATGGCACCCTGCACCTGACAGTGAGTGCGAGCCATTGTCTCAGATAGGGGGAGTGAACCTGTAATGCTACAGTCCCTAACATGTCACATGTTAAGCCTGTTGCTTCCCACTGACCCTCATCGCAATGCCTTCTATTCATTGCAACTGTGAATTAACTCACTACTCTAAATGAACACAGTCTGAGAAGGAGTACTCCCTTCAACCCTCCATGATCTTTCAGGGGCTGGAGTGATAGCACAGCCGGTAGGGCATTTGCCTTGCACACGGCCGACCCAGGTTCGATTCCCAGCATCCCATATGGTCCCCCGAGTACTGTCAGCAGTAGTTCCTGAGTGCACGAGCCAGGGGTAACCCCTATGCATCACCGGGTGTGACCCAAAAAGCAAAAACAAAAAACAAAAACCACAAAAACACAAAAAACACTCCATGATCTTTCAGAGCTGCTCCCCTGAGACACGTATACTAGGGAAGGGCAGTGATGGCCTAATAGTAACACGGGTTACTATGCTAAAGGGTAGTAAGAGGCCAGCAGGGGTCCTACCTCTGAAGCCTAGGTGCTCTGACCTCATCTTCTGGAGCCCACCCACAGCTCCCAGTGGACCCTGGTGACAGAAGCACACACAGAGTCAGGTGAGGCACGTTTCTGGTGCATGCAAGGGTACCTGGTCCTGGGGAGGGAAGCTGGGGACAGTGGTGGTGAGAAGCGTCGATGGGAGAGGGGATGGGTGTGGGGACATTAGGATCTCGGGACTGGAAAATCCAATCATCAACAACTTTGTAACGTGTATCCCACTGTGATTCAATTCAAAACGTAAAAATTCAGAAACTAAGAAGGAAAGCTTTATTGGAAAGAATCGAAAGGGGAATGCCCTGCCATAGAGGCAGGTGGGATGGGGGGGACAGGGGCGGGGGTGGGAGGGATTCCGGGATCAGTGGAGGTGGGGAATGGACACTGGTGGAGGGATGGGTACCCGATCATTGTATAACTAAAACCCAAGCACAAAAATTTATAAATCTACAACTGTACCTCATGGTGTTTCACTAAAAAAATCTTAAAAAAAAAAAAAGAAAAAAAAAAGTCTGGGACAGCTCCCGGCAGTGGTGAGGCCGGCAGGGCCTCCCTGGGCGATGAAAGGGGGGTGGGTGTGCGGGGACTCTGCTCCAACCCCAAAGCCCAGCCCGCCCGGGTGGCCCAGCCGCGACCCGCCCGGTCCTGAGTGCCTGGCCTGATCGGCACCAGCCACTGTTCCGGCAGCACCCATATGGTCCTCGCTCACCTGAGGGACGCAGCGCAGTGGCCGCGGGGTCCCCAGGGGCGCTCAGAGCAGGTGTCCAAGGGCCTAAGGTTCAGGGCCCCAGGCGCCGGCAGACAAGCTCCACACACACAGTGACCCGAATGCGCCGGACACACCCACACGGGGCGGGGACTCCCAGGCCACAGGCCACCAAGGCTGACCACAACCGCAGGAGACCCCCAGGCGTGCAGCAGCGGCTCCCCCTGAGCCCCTCCCCCCTCCGCTCCCCTTGGCAGCTCCCCGGCGAGGCCACGCCCCCACGAGGCTCACTTGGGGGGGACCACGCACCCAGGCGGGGCTTGCGTGTCCACACCCCCGGAGGCCCACAGGCGAGGCCATGCCTACTGGCGGCTCAAAGGTGAGGCCACGCCCCCAGTAGGACACAGGTGAGGCCAAGCCTCCAGGTAGCTCATGGGCCACACGAGGCTGGGGCGGGGGGCACGCCCCCAAGAGGCTCACAGGGAGGCCACGCCCACCGGCGGCTCAAAGGTGATGCCACTCCCCCAGTAGGTCACAGGTGAGGCCACGCCCCCAGGCATCTCCCAGGCTGCACGAGGCTGGGGGGCCAGGCCCCCAAGAGGCTCACAGGGAGGCCACGCCCCCGGACCCCCAGGCCCCCAGGCAGCGGGAATGGGTCCCACCCCCAGGAGGCACACTGGACTCTAGCCCCGAGGCCCTTGCAAGGGAGACCCCACCCCCAGCTGGCGGAAAGCAGGGTGAACACAGAGAAGCAGGACGTCAGCTTCTCCAGACAAACTAGAAAAGCGGGGAGGGGACGTGCGCAGGGCTGAGCCTCGCACGTGGGCGACCCAGGCGTGATGCCAACGCCCCCTCGGGTCCCGAGCACCGCCAGGAGGGAGTCCGGAGTGCCGAGCAGACCTACCAGCCCCCCGACCTGATTGCAGAATATCGGGGGTGGGTCTGGTGACTCCGGGACCTCCAGGTCTCTCTGCCCGCTGTGGGATGACCAGGTCACGCCCGCCTCGCTCTCTACCCCTGTGCCCTTCCCCCAGTCTCCGGCCGCGTGCGACCCCCGTGCTCTGGGTCTGTCGCTGGGCCTCCAACTGCACCAAGAGTCTCTTCCTCCCCGGCCGGGGCCACGTGCACCCCCTGGTGCCCTTCCTTATCGCTGCTGGGCGTCCGAGTCCAGCCTGACCTGAACCTCTGCCAGCGCTAGGCCCTGGGAGTCCCTACCTGACCCCGGACACCCAAGGGGAGAAAGTCCAAGAGCCGGGAGGAGAAAGAAGAGGGTCTGGGGACCATCTTCTATCTGCTCCTGTCGCCCACCCCCCAGCCCGGTGAGATGTAAAGTGACACGCCTGAATACGCCTGGCCCGCATTAGTGAGATCTTACCCCCCTCCCCCCTTGGCAACAATCCTAGCAACGGACTTGCACGGGGCAGCCCTTGAGAAACCTCTAAAAGCCAACTTAACCACATAGGCTGTTCCGCTTAGGTGGTGCCGAGCACGTGTCACCGCATCTCCCTCTTGAGATATGTGCCTTCGTGCTTTCATATGTAGTGCACGGACAAGACTGTGACCCCCTCTCCACTGTGGACAAGCCTTAGCGACGGTGAGCAGGTCACTGTGGTGAGGCTGTGGTGGGAAGCGAGGCCACAACCCAGGCGGTGCTCCAAGCCGGCCACACCTCCAGGAGACAGCTTCTCCAGACAAACTAGAAAAGCAGGGAGGGGACGTTTGGGGATGGGGTTTGCCTTGCACATGGCCAAGCCAGGTTCTACTCTGTCACCCCACGGGGGGCTACGGGGCCCCCTCCCTTGTGACATTGTTTATTGGGGTGTAGGCACAAGGTTCCCACACCGCCAGGAGTGATTCCCGAGTGCAGAGCCAGGAGTAACCCCAAGCGCTGCTGGGAGTGCCTTGAACGCTGAGTCGGGTTCCCCAGGACTGATCTCCCTGCTTGAGGATTTGCATCCGAAGCTTCTGATGGAGTTCCAGAGGTGGCACTGGCCTCTACAGGAAATACAGGAATGTAGGTGCCACTGAGGCCTCTGATGTTGATCCAGAGGCAGCACTATTTTCTGGGGTTTGTGCACCATTTTTTCTGCACTTCTGGTTTTCTGGGTTTTGAGAGTTGGCTCGGGCATTGGGAATGTCTTCTAGACTCTGGTCTGTGTTGTGAATGTCTGGGTGAGTGACTGATCCAGTCCCAGGGCACCCACTATAGGATCTGGTGGGCTCTAATATGCAGTTCTGTGGACGACCATTTCAGCCTAACGGAGATGTCCGTCTCAGACGCTGGTCCTTCGAGGTGTGGCCCGAGTGGGAGGCTCATACCAACACTCCTGAGCGAAGATTCCACAAGGGGTCTGGCCAGACGAGCACCTGAAAGTCGCCTGTGGCTTGTCCATGGGGTCCCCTCCCTTGTGACATCATCCACTGGGGGTAGGCACATATAAAATTCTCGGTATCCCCCTTCTCATGGTTCAAGAAAGTCTGCTCGAATGGAATGATCTGGTGAAAGAGATGAAGGCCCTAATATCCAAAATTGGATGGTATTCCACAGCACCATAGCACAGGTTGCTTGCAGAAGGGGTTCCACTTAATGAACAAAAAGAAGTGGCATCATCACTCCTGTCTCAAGGAGCAAAATCTGGAGACAAAGATTCTGAAAGTAACGGAGATGCCCTTGTGCTTTTGGACCCGTGCGGACACTTCAGCAGCTCCGTGCTGCCCCTCCCATCCCTCTGGCTGCATCTGGGTCCGGGTCCGAGCAGCTGAAGAGAGTCAGCAGTCACCATTACAGTTCTGGCATTTCCTTTGATATGAATTTCTCCCTAAATTGTTCTTATTGGTATTTATTAATTCCTCATTTTATAAAGGAGCACATCACTGTACTTCTGGGTCACTGATAGATTGACATTTGACTCCAGAGAGATCTGATAAAGTACTTAGAATACATTGTAATTATTTTTTTACTTTAAAAATATTCATGCCCCCACTCCCCAAAAAAGAGGGCGCGGGACAGAGTTTTACAGGGGTTTGCATGCTTGCCTTCCACTCAATGACTGGCACTACATAGGGTGCACAGAGCACCCGTGGGTCTGGCACAAAAGCTCCCCTTGAACAAACGAAATCAGGGGGCTGGGAGATAGTAAAGCAGTTAAGGAAAAGAATGGACCCAACCCTGATTCAGTTCAATCCCTGGCACTAGGAGGCTGGGTGTGGATCTATAGGTCCCCGAACACTGCTAGTTGTGGCAAAACCTCTCCACAAAATTTAAATCCCCCAACAGGTACGTAATTTCCATAAAAATAGAAGGCTTATATGATAGGTGCCCAGAGTTAATATTATTTGGAGTCAATAAACTCTCAAGTAACAAGAGCATAGCATCAATTGTCTTCTTGTGTCTATACAAAAGGGACATAAAGGAAAGAGAAAAGCAGTACTTCACTTACAAATACAAAGTCCAGAGATCTCTGCAGACTGCCTTTACAAGTCACAGGGTATGACTGGAAGAAATGAGCGATTAACAGACAGGGGAAGCAGAGCACAAAGGAGAAGTTAAGGCTGAATGGGAGCACTTCAGGGTCGTTTTTACGGGCTTTACTCAGTAGACCTAAGCTCCTCATAGTGGAGGAGAAAGGGCTGATCAATATTATCCAGCAAGTGATAAGAAATCTACACACACATTGCTAATCAGGGTGTCCGTACATTTTGTTTTTAGTACTTGGCCACTCAGAGAGTTTAAATGTCTGTTTCAAGAGGAAATGGAGCAGTCCATTTTCACTAGAAAGATGCCCCTCACAGACAAGCACTGTGATTCCTTGAAACTCGAACACAAAATCAAAGATCGACAATAAAATCAAGTTGATCAGGGTCCTGAATTAAAAGAAAGCCTGAGGAATCCCATCCCAGTCATAATGGGAACGTAGAAGGCAGAGTACTCGCACTGAGCTGAGGCAGCTGTGGGCTGGGCAGTTAGCTCAAAGGTTGCAGTGTGTGCTTCATGTGTGGAAGCCCCTGGGCTACATACCCAGTACCTCACAGTTGATGTCTGCCGAGTTTGAAGAGAACAAGAGCCTTGTGCTGTTCCTTTCCATGGTTCCATTTCACAGAAGAAGTGTTGCCACCACGTTGAAGATAATCAAATATCTTCAATGTCTAATGGTTGAGGGACCCATAGCCCAAAAGAAACTCTGGGTGACCAAGTACCTGGGGGTCATGTCTCTGCTGGCCCTGGCCTGACTCACCAAGCTCTCAGCCACTTTGGACCCAATTCAGCAGGAATATCTCATTCTAAATTCCCCACAAAAAGAAATCCTTAAAAGTAAGTGTTTCGTAGATAAGTATTTGGGTCTTTACAGGGGATACAGTTGGCAATGCTCAGGTATTTATGCAACACTACAGAACACATCCAGATCACATCCAGTTTCCAGAATGCAAAGCATATATTATTGCTCACTGAGCCCTCCCCCAAGAAACCCAAATTATATTTTAAGGGAAATAACATTTTTCCTATAGTCAACTAAAGATAATAAATACATGTAGAGCCAGAAGGTAAAGCCAGACCCAAAAGGTAGAACCTCCTTGACTCCAGTCTTACCAGGTCTTGGGCTTCGGTTATTGCCACTAAGGTAAATGAGGAAACGGACACCGACCTTCTGCCACCCTCCATTAAGCCCAAATCACACATACAAGGAAGACTGCCCATAACAAAAAAAAAAAAGATTTGCTCTCAATTGCTGAAGTAGGAATTGGTGAATTCTTCATAGTCGTAGCCAACCACGTGGCCTCGGCAATGAGGGTCCACATACTGCTGCCCGTGCAAAGAACAGAATGCCACCTGCTCGGGAGTCAGAGCCTGAAACTGAAAGAGAAAACATGGTCACCAGGACCAGGGGCCACACTTCTTACACACCCTGAACTTGAGGAGCAAGGAGTTTTGGGAAGAAGCCAACCCTGTCCTCATCTCTAGAATACACACCACTCACTTTATTGGCTTCCCACTGAGATTCCAGAGTTCCTGTTTCTTTGAGTAAAGACCTAGTTAAGAAGAGAGAAAAAAAGGGGGCTGAAGCGATAGTACAGCGGGTAGGGCATTTGCCTTGCACGCAGCCAACCCAGGTTCGATTCCCAGCATCCCATAGGGTCCCCTGAGCACTGCCAGGAGAAATTCCTGTGCATCATCGCCAGGTGTGCCCCCCCAAAAAAAAATAGGAAGAGGAAAAAAAATGACTCTCAGAGGCCAGGTTTTAGACAGAGATACAGAGGTGCCCTGAGAGGAAACAGCTCTCAGTCTTCACAGACCCTTGCCCACATAGCCCAACTTGCCAAGACTCCTCTGGGAGGCAGCCTAGGCTCTCTGCTCACACACACTCCCAGAGAGAGCTCAGCCTCCACAAAGGGGCCTCTGCTCTGCCGAGCAGTAAACATCCATGAGTAGTGGCCCCTACCTGGCTGGGGGCAGAGTCTGGGCAAGAGCTTGGCTCTTGGTCTCAGCCCACTTTTTCTCCTGAACTGATCCAGTCTAGGCAGCCTCAGCATGAGGTTCCCAGATAAGACAGCACAGCAGACACAAGAACAGAATACTGACCCATCCAGGAAGAAGGCCCTGGGCATGGTGGTCCCAGCAGGAGTCCAAAGAGCAATGTGAGTTAGCAAGGATGCACAACAATATTTCTCCAGGTGTACCAGACACTTGGACGCTTTCATCAGTACTAGTCATTGTCTCAGACAGGGGGAAGCTAACCTGTAATGTTATAATCCCCTATTTGTAACATAAGGTAAAGGTAAAGGTAAAGGCCCTCCCGTTGATCGTCGATTTGCTCGAGCGGGCCCAGTAACGTCTCCATTGGAGACTTTGTTGTTACTGTGTCTGGTATATCGAATACTCTGGGCAGCTTGCCGGGCTCTCCGAGAGGGGCGGAGGAATCAAACTCGGGTCGGCCATGTTGGCCGCTTGTAAGGCGAACGCCCTACCCGCTGTGCTATCGATTTGTAACATTAGAAATGTTATTTTTTATTCAGTGGGCAACTGAATTCTTAGCCCACTTATGCGTAAAATGAATGCAGTCTTAAGTGGTAGTGCTCCCTTCAACACTCCACGATCTTTTAGAACTGCCCCCTTGAGACACTTATGCTAAGAAGGAGCAGTAATGATCTTCTCATAGTAATATTGGTTATTATGCTAAAAATGAACAAGAGGCAAGCAGGAGTCCTACCCACCTCTAAAGCTCAGGTACTCTGACCTCACCTTCTGGAGCCCATCCACAGTTTCAAATGGAACATAGTGACAGGAGAACACAAAAAGAGGTAAGGCACATTTCTGGTGCACACAAGGGTACCTGGCCCTGGGAAGGGAAACTGGGGACATGAGAAACGTACACTGTTAAAGAGATGGGTGTTAGAACATGAGGATTTCATGACTGAAATCCAATTATGAACAACTTTGTAATATGTATCTCAATGTGATTCAATTTAAAAAAATCAAATGTAAAAAAAGAAAGCTTTCCTTTTCACAAATCAAACAAATCACAAATCATCCTGTTAATCGTCGATTGCCTCGAGCAGGCCCCAGTAACGTCTCTTTCATCCTAGCCCTGAGATTATATTCACGACTCTTTAGGAGAATGAGACCCATCATTGTTACTGGTATTTGGCATATTGGGTACGACACGGGGAGTTTGCCAGACTCTGCTGTGTGGGCAAGCTACATTCGGTAGCCTGCCAGTTTGTCCAAAGTAGGAATGAGATAATAAGATGTCATAAAAAGATGTCCTGATAAGATGTCGCGCCGGCCGCATTCGCGCTTCCGGGAGCTGGGTTTTATAGTCTCTGAGTCTTGGCCGTTGATGGGATTACACGGCGCCAGGGGGCCAGGTGGTGGGTGTGACCCCCGCCTACTGGAATTTGGAGGATCTGGGTGGAGGATGCTCGACTCCAATCCGAGTAGGCTTGGAGATCTCGGCCCCAGAACCCGCGTGTCTTTGTCCCTCTGCCAGTACCTTCATGTGTGCGGAGAGTGGTCTCAGCATGGTGGTGGCTGGTCCTGGAGGTCTTCGGCTGCCGGAGCCCTGATCGGGGCGGGGAGGAAAGCTCAACTCACTTCCCTCCAAGGGGCTCCGGCGAGGACAGCCAGGCGCGGGGGCAGGAGACTGCACTGTTCTCTTCCGGGAGCTGGTTTTTAAAAACCAGCTTTCTTTAAAAAAAAAAAAGTGGGGGACGTTTTGCATCACTGAATGCAACCGTGAACACTGCTAGGCATCACTGGCCAGTACTGAAATGGGAATTGATGTTTATAGATGTTTGACAGAGAAATCCCTATCCAATCCCTGAAGTTCAGCGCCCTACCCAGCAGTCAAACAGGTGAAATCTCGAGTCTTCAAGTATCACAGGACCTGTGTAGCATCAGGCTGCTGTCTGAAACAAGCACCACCACTCCTATCCAGTCAAACATCACGTGCAATAGCCTCCATGCCCCCAAAGATCATATAGAAGACAGTCAAACCAAAGCCTGAAAACTCAGACACAGAGTAGCACTGCACTGTAGCACTGTAGTCCCATTGTTCATCAATTCACTCAAGTGGGCACCAGTAACGTCTCCACTGTGAGGAGTGGAGCCATGGGGCCCCAGGGCATGTGTTTGACACAAATGGGCTTTATTTATTGGAAAAGAGCCTCTGTTTGCAGCAATGGGGGAAGTGTGAGAAATTCCTGAGTTTGTTCCTGGCACCTTGGGGTCAGGGAACATGGACCTTGGGGGTGGAAGTACCGATAACCCCGCCCACTGCCCCACGTGGTTTGATGTCTGCAATCTACAAATTCATCTGCTCTTGAAACAGCCCCTGCGCTAAAACACTGCCAAGCAAAGCCTTTGGACAATTGTACTGGAAGAGCAGAGGAGAGGAGAGTCAGCACAACGGATGCCTAGGACGGGAATAAAAGTCTAAACGTGGGGCAGAACCCATGGCACTGCGGGGAGGGCCCAGCCTTGCCTGAGGCTGACCTGGGCTCAATCCCCGGCGTCCCATGTGGTCCCTAAGCACTGGCAGGAGTAAGCCCTGAGCACAACTAGGTAGGACCCATAAACAGAAGCAAAAAAAATTTATAAGTCAAACATTATTTAGCAATACGGACTTTTGAACCCAGTGGCAGCAGTAGAATCTGCAGTCATATTACTTCAGTAAGAAGACCGTACGACCAACCAAAAGAGTGACGACCAAAAATTCTGCAGTGACCAGATCTGGAAGGGGAAGAAAATAACCACTTTTCTATACGCAAATTTTTCTTTCTTTCTTTTGTTTTTTAATGACATGCTAGGGGCTAGAATGATAGTACAACGTACAATGGCTAGGGCATTTGCATATTCAATCCCCAGCATCCCATATGGTCCCCCATGCACCAGCAGGAGTAATTCCTGAGTGCAGAGCCAGGCGTAACCCCTGAGCTTCGCCGGGTGTGAGCCAAAAAGCCAAAAATAAAATAAAATAAAAAAATGAGTAACGTGCTAGTGTTATTTTAATTAAAAACTACATATTCCCTTGCATGTGAAAACATTGTTGTTGTTGTTGTTTTTCACTTTCATCACTCTATGGGGCTGGAGTGATATCACAGCGGGAAGGCTCTTGACTTGCTTTTTGTCTGACTCAGGTGTGATTCCCGCACTCCGTATGGTCCCCCGAGCACCGCCAGGAGTGCTCTCTGAGCACAGAGCCAGGAGTAAGCCCCGAACACCGCCAAATGTGCCACCAAACAAAAAGAACTATCTTGTTACAGATTCATTTTCTGCATTTACTGTTATGACTAAGGAGAACAAAAACTTCAACCAGAGTACCAGGAGAAAAAGACATAGTTCCACAGGATGGAAAACATCTTGAACTGAGGTGGAGCAGAGAAGCCCAGAATTTGAACTTGCTGCAGAAATGCAAACGAAAGTCAGAATGAAAAGGACAAATAGGGGAGCTGCAGGATAGCACAGCGGGCAGGAAACTTGCCTTGTTTGAGGCCAACCCAGGGTCCATCCCCGGCATCCCAGGTGGATCCTCCCCCAGCCAGGAGTGATCCTTGAGCACAACGCCAGGAGTAAGCCCCTCACATCACCAGGTGTGGCCCCAAAACAAAAGAAAGAGGCAGATGGGCCTAAGCATATCTGAGCTTTGCTCTGACGTCTGGGACCGCAGGGAGCACAGGCTTTGCAGGAGGCAGAGTTCCCTCCCTCCACCCAGCCCCCAGCAAGGAGCCAGGAGTATCCCCAAGGCCAGCCCACTGCCAGGCTGCTGAAGATGGAGGACACAAGGAAGGGAAATGCGTTTCCCATGAAATGTACTGTGCTGTAATCCCCTGTGACACAGCGCACCCGCCACCCCACCCCACTGTGAGTTCTGGTTGTGGGGAGACCCCCTCCTCTGTACTCTTGAGTGGCGATTGTCAGGGTCTGCTGCGCGTCCACGGTTACCGCCCGTCTCAGCTCCTTCCATACGCTCATCCTCCCAGAGCTGGTCCCAGATGGTCCCAAATGGTGGGTTCATCCCTGGTGCTATTTGCAGGAGACAGCTCCCAAGTTGGGGGCACACAGACACCAGAATCCCATCCTCCCCTGCGCTCCCCACAGCACACATCCCTCCAGAATCATGACTGGTGCCCTGGCTTGAGGAGGCAACCGTCCGTCAGAAGGCGAAGCAGTTTTTTGTTTCATTTTGGTTTTGTTTTTTTAAGACACTCATCTTGGCATGCAACTTAGTGCTGGAGCGGTAGCACAGCGGGGTAGGGCGTTTGCCTTGCACGCGGCCGACCCGGGTTCGATTCCCAGCATCCCATATGGTCTCCTGAGCAGCACAAGGAGTAATTCCTTAGAGCAGAGCCAGGAGTAACCCCTGTGCGTCGCCGCGCGTGACCCCGGGCAAAAAAAAATACATAAATAAATTTTTAAAAATAAATGACCAATTTAACCACTTGTCCATTTCCCTCTGCTGTCTCATCGCTTCTGCTCCCCGCCCCCCACCCACACCCCGATGTCCCAGGAATGTTTATGCAGCCATCCATGGAAAGTCACTCTTTTAGGGGCCGGGGAAGTCCTAGAACTGGTATGATCTTGTCTTGTACAAAGCTGAGCTGGGTTCAATCCCTGGCACTCCATGTGGTACCGTGAGCCCAGAGCCAGGGTAAATCCTGAGCATGGCCAGGTGTGCACCCATCCACCCCGAAGAAAAAAAACTTTCAGTGAATCTAAGGAACAAATGATGACTTTATTTTTTTTGTGTGTGTGTGGGAGTAAAAAAATGTAAAACGTGGTCTCAAATATTGAACTGTTTCTTCTCCTTATTCATGGCAAGTTGTGTCTGATTTAGAAATCTGAAGACGACTCTATTGTAGCTAATCCCAGGATCTTAATCGCCAGGTAGAGATTGTGAAGGATCCAGATGTAGGTCTGAGTGTGATGGGAGATCAAGTGCTGAAAGGAATTTGCTCTGCTCTCAGGTTGAAAGCCAGGGAAGGGTCTAGGTCCAGATTCCCTGGGTTCATGCAGAAACCGCTGCCTGCCCCCAGGGGCCTTGGTGGCGTGCAGTCCTGATGGCGGAGGCTCTCTCCATCCTGGGCTCCCACACGGAGGCGCAGAACTGCTGCCTCTGAGCGAGGAAGTCGGCTACACTCACCCAGCCCCTGGGTTTGCTGCGGGTTTTCCCCAGACTGTTATTATCTCCAGCTTAGCTGCACTCGATGTGTGCCAAAGGTGTGTCTCTGCACTTTGTGAAAGTCAGCGTTTCTCTTGGGAGCTTGTCTCCAAGTTAGGTTTTCAGACAGGTTCAAAACAGGTCCAGCTGTGGAAGGCAGGGTCAGTTCTGCCCTGCTCCGACCATTGCTAAAGCCAAGAGCAGACGGCGGTGGGGGGAAGTCCTGTTCTGCGTCCCCCACTTCCCTGACGGCCAAGGACGGATACCAGAACCAGAATGTCAGGCGCGGCCTTTGGTCAGGAACTCTGCGGGGCCGGGAGGCAGTCTCCGCGGTCCTGAGCTCACTGTGGGTGCGGATGTCTGGCTGTCTCCACGCTCGCTCGCTGCCGTGCTCACCTCATCCTCTCTTTTCCCTCCCGCTCCTGCTTCCTTCTCTCTCTTTCTGTGTCTTTGATGGTAAGACTAAAGCAAGTCTATCCACGTTATAATAAATAAATTTCATATATATTTTTTAGTAAACCAAGTCGTTGTATATATAATTTTTGGCTGCCTTCGTCCCTCTGTGTCTTGCTTTTGTTTCGTAAAATACTCTCGACAAGCCCCCCAGCGCCATCTTTGAAGCCTTAAGCATAAGAGAAAGAACACATGGAGGGTGTGGGATCCCGGAGGAAAAAAAAAAAGAAAAAACAGGTTCCAAAAAGAGCCAAGTTCACCCGCAAGTTCCAGATGGAGTAGGCGCCGCATCTCGCCTCCCCCAGATGGAACCCCGGTGACCAGAAGCCTCTACAAACACAGCTCGAGTATGCGGGAACGAGGACTTTTTCTCAAATCTGCCGGACTACACCTCCCAGGTAACCTCTGATTCCGGAAGTCATGCCCACAGCCCGCCCCCCAGCGCCATCTTTGAAGCCTTAAGCATAAGAGAAAGAACACATGGAGGGTGCGGGATCCCGGAGGAAAAAAAAAAAGAAAAAACAGGTTCCAAAAAGAGCCAAGTTCACCCGCAAGTTCCAGATGGAGTAGGCGCCGCATCTCGCCTCCCCCAGATGGAACCCCGGTGACCAGAAGCCTCTACAAACACAGCTCGAGTATGCGGGAACGAGGACTTTTTCTCAAATCTGCCGGACTACACCTCCCAGGTAACCTCTGATTCCGGAAGTCATGCCCACAGCCCGCCCCCCAGCGCCATCTTTGAAGCCTTAAGCATAAGAGAAAGAACACATGGAGGGTGCGGGATCCCGGAGGAAAAAAAAAAAGAAAAAACAGGTTCCAAAAAGAGCCAAGTTCACCCGCAAGTTCCAGATGGAGTAGGCGCCGCATCTCGCCTCCCCCAGATGGAACCCCGGTGACCAGAAGCCTCTACAAACACAGCTCGAGTATGCGGGAACGAGGACTTTTTCTCAAAACCACGCGGCCGCTTACGCGGCCGCGCGACATCTCTCTATATACAAAGTGATCAATGAGAAGTAAACCACCCAATCTTTCTCCCTGAAAGTCAGAGTTAAGTTTGGAGCACGGCCACAGCCCCAGAAACACAAGGACTTAATGCAGAACCCAGCAGCTTAGAGCAGAAAAGTGAAAGGACTATGCGTTAATCCAGGCCATCAAGTCTGCCGGAGGGGAAAGGGTGTTGCCCCATTCGCCCTCTCTTCTCTGGAAAGAAGGATGGCGGCCGCATGGGAGCCTTGTGGACAGCAGGTATGAGCCGGGGGTGTGGGGGCGACTAAAACCTCATGGGAAGGGGGGCGTTCCGGTCCGTCCTTCACGCCCTACCGAGGTCACCAGTTGCCCCCACGAGCGGCTCTCCAGCACGGCCACAGCCCCAGAAGCACAAGGGCTTAATGCAGAACCCAGCAGCTTGGAGCAGAAAAGTGAAAGGACTATGCGTTAATCCAGGCAATCATTTCTGCCCAGAGGGGAAAGGGTGTTGCTCCCTTCCGCCCTCCTCCCTCTGGAAAGAAAGATGGCGGCCACATGGGAGCCTTGTGGACAGCAGGTATGAGCCGGGGGTGTGGGGGCGACTAAAACCTCATGGGAAGGGGGGCGTTCCGGTCCGTCCTTCACGCCCTACCGAGGTCACCAGTCACCCCCCACGAGCGGCTCTCCAGCACAGCCACAGCCCCAGAAGCACAAGGACTTAATGCAGAACCCAGCAGCTTGGAGCAGAAAAGTGAATGGACTATGCGTTGATCCAGCCCATCAAGTCTGCCGGAGGGGAAAGGGTGTTGCCCCATTCGCCCTCTCCTCTCTGGAAAGAAAGATGGCGGCCACATGGGAGCCTTGTGGACAGCAGGTATGAGCCGGGGGTGTGGGGGCGACTAAAACTTCATGGGAAGGGGGGCGTTCCGGTCCGTCCTTCACGCCCTACCGAGGTCACCAGTTGCCCCCCACGAGCGGCTCTCCAGCACAGCCACGGCCCCAGAAGCACAAGGACTTAATGCAGAACCCAGCAGCTTGGAGCAGAAAAGTGAAAGGACTATGCATTGATCCAGGCCATCAAGTCTGCCGGAGAGGAAAGGGTGTTGCCCCATTCGCCCTCTCCTCTCTGGAAAGAAAGATGGCGGCCACATGGGAGCCTTGTGGACAGCAGGTATGAGCCGGGGGAGTGGGGGCGACTAAAACCTCATGGGTCGGGGGGCGTTCCGGTCCGTCCTTCACGCCCTACCGAGGTCACCAGTTGCCCCCCACGAGCGGCTCTCCAGCACGGCCATGGCCCCAGAAGCACAAGGACTTAATGCAGAACCCAGCAGCTTGGAGCAGAAAAGTGAATGGACTATGCGTTGATCCAGCCCATCAAGTCTGCCGGAGGGGAAAGGGTGTTGCCCCATTCGCCCTCTCCTCTCTGGAAAGAAAGATGGCGGCCACATGGGAGCCTTGTGGACAGCAGGTATGAGCCGGGAGTGTGGGGGCGACTAAAACCTCATGGGAAGGGGGGCGTTTCGCTCCGCCCTTCACGCCCTACCGAGGCCACCAGTTGCCCCCCACGAGCGGCTCTCCAGCACGGCCACGACTCCAGAACACAGAAACCAATTTCTTAACTATCTGACTTTCAGTAGAAATACTTCCAGGGTCAATAAGTAAAATAGCAGAAATCCAAAACCAACATTTAATTCTTGAACCCAGCTGGAGAAAGCAAATCACTTCACAATGCTTTTTCAGCATGTCTGATTTGGGGGGTGGGGGGTAAACTCTAAATAATAGTGGTGAATCTTTTATTGAAACAATCTAATCAAAGCGGATAGAGTGTTAACTAGAATTCATCTGCCTCACAGGGACGGGGAGGGGTGGGGGGTGGGGTTTTATTGGGGTTCTTCATGGGAAAAAATAAGTATTGGTAAAGGGAAATGTGTTTGATATTTGCATGACTGAGACATAAACCTGAAAGCTTTGTAACCTTTCCCACAGTGATTCAATAAATAAAAAAAAAAAAAAATACTCTCGACAACAAACACAACACTCACACACACGCACACGCACGCACCCTTTTAGATCAAGCCACAGCAAAGAACTTCAGTGCCAATTTAGTTCTCCTGGCTGTATTTGCATTTCTCTTCCTGTTTCTAATATTTGGTTCTTGTTATTTGCATTTTGAAAGGTTGCCCAGTAACACTTTAAGGTATTTGCATCATGACTGCGATTTATTTCTTATGTAAGTCGTAAGGAAAGAATCTGGATAGTGTGATCCCTTGGGAAAGGTTTCTGGCCCCGGAGACCTCCCTTCTGGCTCTCCTCCCTCTGCTGTTGCTCAGGACACCAACTCTAAAGCATGTGGCTTTAAAGGGGCCCATGAATTTGTGACTCGTGCATCGGTAAAGAGGCCCGATGTCCTCTAGCCACTTGTGGCTTGCACGGTAGAAGTCAGAGCTAAGAAGAGACCAAAGGAATTAGCCGTGAGGACTGGTCAGCAGGAGCAGCTGCCGGGGTCTGTTTGGCCGTGTCCATGTAGGGGTCGCCACACATGCCCTGTCATGGACAGCCGGCCGGGGGATTGTGCAATGTTCCAGGCTTGTGTCAGGAACACGCCAAGGAAGCTGCCCTCTCCTCCTGCCTCAGAGCTCCTGGCTCAGGCAAGTTGGATAGTCCTGACCAAAGAATTGGGCTCTGGGACTGGAGCGACATTCCAGTGTGAGAGCAGTTGCCTTGCACACGGCCAACTGGGTTCGATCCTCGGCATCACATATGGTCCCCCTGAGCACTTCCAGGAGTAATTCCTGAGTGCAGAACCAGGAGGAAACCCTGAGATCTCCCGGTATAACCCCCCTTCCCCACAAAAAATCAGAATCTGCTCATCTTCCTTAAACCCCTTCACTTTGAATAAACATTCAAAATCAGATTTTCTAAGTGTGTGTTAGATTTAGAGCAAGGAACTCTTAAAATAATCTTATGGTGGGATCAGTTACCAAATAAGTTTGTTTTGCTTTGCGTTGGGGACGCAGTGCTCTGCAGTCATTCCCGCCTCCAGAGACCATGCAGTGCTGGGGACCAACCCAGCTCTCCTGTCTGTGAAGTGTAGACCCCAGCCCAGCCCCCAAACACATGCCGTAGGAAAGTCAAGATTCCTGACCCACGGGGTTGCATCAGAGATTTCCTTTCCTCTAAAACCCTCTTATTTCCACCTAAACAAGATCCTATTTCCTAGCGAGGTGTTACTCATGTAATAGCTTAACTGCACCACCCTTTCTGGTGTACGTCCAGCCCTTGGGGTTGAATTCAAGAGATCTCTGTTAGTCTCAGATTCTTTTCTTACTACTTAATGATCTGGAGTGTAAGTGTGAGCCACACACTGAGATAAATACACAGTTCTCTTTTCATCTCTGTGAGAATTTCAGTTTGCCATAAACCCATGAGAATTCTGTAATGTGTGTGCGGATATCTTGGATCTCACTAACCAGACATACATTCTGCTATTTCTAACGTGGGCCTCAGTCTCCGATTCCTCCTGTCAGTTTTCGGAGGGATCCGACCCTAGGAACATGCTCCTCATTCACCCACTCAGCCAGGGACCAGGGAGACTCAGCTTGTTGCTGTCAGTTATGCCTCCTTCACTGTGTCACCTGCCCGCATCACTGGTGCTATGGCCCAGTGCATGTGATCTAAACATGCATGACCCAGTGCCGCAAGGTGGATGGAGGGAGTTCCCATTGGCCCTCCCGACTTCTCCCAGGGCTGCACATTCCCTCCGTACCCAAGGCACACAGATTTGAGCCAGTGAGTATGACACGAACATCCACAGCTGTCCTGGACCCCAGACTTTAATGAGATCCCCCACTTCACACACACCTCTGTCTCTCTCCAAATATGCATCCCAGGAGCCACACTTCTGTCCCCTCTCATGTCCTTTCCAGACTGTGGCATTGCCCAATCTTGACTGGCTGTCCGTCCCCACCCTGTGCTCCCCCACACACGTCCTTTTGTGGTGTAAATGCTCTCTCTCTCTCTCTCTCACACACACACAGCCATACACGCACCCGTTGGGTTGTATCTATTGTGTCTTTGCTCCTTCTCTGTCTTGCCGCCCTCTCTCCCCAGGCCAGGTCCTCCTCCTCCTGCTCTGCAAGCCAGCCCGGAGGAGAGTCTGGCTGAGGGTGTGAGGCCACCCACTCTGTATGTCCCGAGCTCTCATCCTCTACCGGAAACCCATGTTCATCTTTCTGTTCTGGCCTTTTGCGAATTGCCTTTTTGTTTAAGAGCAACTCACTTTGGTCCTCTCCAGAGTCTGGATGAAAATCATTCTCTGTTGGATTAGTCGGAACATTCTTTGCCCCTGTTCTGGCTCAGAAAGGTTTCAAAAACAAAATCTCCGAACTTGCTGAAAGTTACTGAAATGAGTGAGAACCAATGGATACTCCCAGCATAAAGCCGCTCTGCATGACATTCGTATAATTGCTTTGCATGTGTGTGATTTAATTGTTGTCATAGCTTGGTAATAATTTATTCAAGATATCGCACTTCAACCTGGGATTAGGTGTTTAAAAGAATTCTTTTTTTGGGGGGGTGTGGGTGCAACAAGTCCTTTTTTTTTCTTTTTTCTTTTTGTTCTCCATCTCCCAAAGTTATTAATTTGTTTCTTTAAATTCAAATGGACACAATGATACGCAGGTTCTGGCATGTACACATAGGCAAACTTTTTCTCCCTCACAGTCAGTAAAATTTCACTAAACTTCTGCAAGCATCAAAGCCTGGGCCCCTACCCCTGCAACAGTCCTGGGAGCCGTTGAGCCTACGTTCTAGGGCAGTTGTGCACTGGCCTCTCTCTGGCTTGATTTCTGGCATTTTGAACTCTTTGGTCTTTTAGAGAATCCGAGTTCATAAGAGGCGCCAATGAAGAGAAAGCTTCCCTGCAGAAATCCATCAGTATTACCAGCGCTTTGCTCACAGAGAAGGACTCAGAGCTGGAGAAGCTGAGAAATGAGGTCGAGTCCCGGCCCCGCCCATGTGGACCGGAGCCACGCCCCTCTCCGCCCGGGCCACGCCTACCTGGGGCCGAGCCACGCCCATCTCTCTGAACCACGCCCACATTGGCCTGAGCCACGCCCACCCCTAGGACTGGGGGTGGGTGGGTGGGCAGAACCAAGAGGCGGAACCCCAGACCCGGAAGAGGCACGGGGTCCCCGGTCGCTTCCGGCTTCCGGAGGAGGCGTGACGGCACGATGTTCACGTGACCCGCGCGTCACGTGGCGGCGGGGCTGGGCGGCGCCGAGACCCTGGACTCCCTGCGCGATTCCCGGGCGAGTGCGCGGGCAGCGAAGGGATGGCCGGGGCAGTTGGCGGCCTCTGGAGCCGGGGGCGCCCCCAGTGCAGCCCGAGAGAGGGGGCGTTCCGCTCCCGGCCTGTGCCCGGCCCTGGGAGGGAAACGGGGCTACTCGAGTCCGTCTGGCAGCGAGCGCAGCCCCGCGTCCAGGCCCTCCCCGCTGTCCCGCGACAGGACAGGGGCCTGCCCGGCCCTGTGTGGTGACAGGACTCGGGGTTCACCTTTCACTCGAGTCATTGCAGGTCTGGGAGCGGCCTCTCTGCTCCTTCTGTTCCCAGACAGCAGTGCGGAAGCGTTGAGGAAGAGGCTTGGTCACCCCGCCTGAGGGTAGGGGCTGTCTCGGTCACACCCAGGGTCGCTCCTGGCCCTGCGCAGGCGGGGTGGGGCCATCCCAACAGACAGACCCGAGACAGGTCGGAACCAGGGGCCCCACATCCCCCCGTGGATGCTGCATTCACATCTTCTCTCCCGCCCTGAGCCACGATGGCCCCCGAGCCAGCATCCCGGCGGGGGTAGCCACGGCTCTGCTCACCTGAGCTGCTCGCAGGGGCCCTCACTTCGGGTAGTCTGCTCAAGGGACCCCAGAACATGGGCACTCTGGCGTGTGTCATGTGAGCAGTCAGATTGGGTTCGGCGCGCTGAGGGCGTCACCCAGCCCGGGTGGAGTTTGCCAAGGGCCCCGGAGCCCTCACCAAGCCTCTCTGAGGCTTCCTTGTGTGAATATGAGGGACCTTCCAGCCCTCACAGGACGGAGTCTGCTGCTCGGGTCCGACCCCCCCCCCACACACACGGAGCCCCCCGCAGTCAGCTTCATGGAGTAGAGGATGCCAGGGGTCGGGATCTGTGTGCAGGGACGGGCTCGTCCGTCTGTCTGTTCACTGTCCCTCTACGAGACAGTCGGCAGCTGAGAGGAAATGCCTGGAGTGACCAGACCTGCCTGGGCTCCCTCAGGGGCTTTGCAGACTCCGGCCCTCAGCTTCCTGTGTTGACTCACGGTTCTGCTGAGCCATATGGTCCCAAAGCACCACCAGAATAATTCCTGAGTGCAGAGCCGGGGTATCCCCTGAGCCTCGCCGGGTGGGAGTTGTTTGAGGTGTCTCTGTAGTAATAAACCATTTTTTAAAATGAATGTTTTGTTTGGGTGCTCAGGGCTGGGCAGGGCCGGGCAGGAGCCGGCTTAGCTGTCCGCAGGCAGACACAGTTCCCGCTCTGAACAGTCTCCTGGGCCCCTGAGCAGTTCGAAAGAGGCCCCCTAATGCTTTCCTTCCCCTGAATCTTCCTCTCTGCTCTGCTCCAATGAGGAATTTCTGGTCCTTTTCTGAGGACCCTTTGGACATCCCGACCAGGATGTTTTGGACTGAAGTGTCCCAGACTTGGAACCCCAGACGTGACAGAGACATCCTACGGGACCTTTGGCGATACTGTGCTCACTCTGGGCCAGGCTCTCTGGGAGGTCTCCCTCTGCACCCCGCCCCCAGTCTGCACCCCTCGTCCTCACGCCTTTGGGGTGCACTCCCGCAAGCCGCTGCTTTAGTCAGGGTTAAAGATTCCACGATGAGGGGCTGGAGCAATAGCACAGCAGGTGGGGCGTTTGCCTTGCATGCGGCCGACCCGGTTTCGATTTCCAGCATCCCATATGGTCCCCCGAGCACCACTAGGAGTAGTCCCTGAGTGCATGAGCCAGGAGTAACCCCTGTGCATTGCCAGGTGTGACCCAAAAAGAAAAAAAATAAAGAGAGTCCCGCGATGGGCACCAGGAGTGCCGCCGCATCAGGTGGAGTGCAGGTGAAGTGCGTTGCGTGGTTTCCCTCCTCTGCTCTCTGCACTTGCTGGATGAAGGGATTGAGGCGCAGGAGTGATCTTGAGGCCCCGCTGGGGACCGTGTGTGCTCTGTCAGCCCTGCTGAACCGCCTGGCTGGGGGCGCGTACGTGCTCTTCCCTCTTTCTGGGCCAAAGATGTTTCTTTTTGTCTGTGTGTTAAATGGACCTTGTGGCCCTTCTCCGAGACCGTGGCTGCCCTCCTCCTGTCCCCTGTGACACTCGCTGCTGTTTGTGGGAGAGGCTGCCTGCCCTTCTGCAAGCCCAGAGTGTCCTGCTGTGTGGTCATGCGGGCATGCGGAGGCCAGCCTTTCCTCGCCCGCCCAGCGATGCTCGCCCCCAGTAGAGGCGCTGCCTTGGGGCCTCAGTGCTGACTCGCAGAGCCTATGCCCACGCGCCTGGCCCTCTCCCACAGGAGTGCTACCTGGACAGCGACCAGACGAGCCTGTACCACGCGGCCAAGGACCTGATGACGCTGCAGGCCCTGTACGGGACCATCCCCCAGATCTTCGGCAAGGGCGAGTGCGCCAGGGTGAGCCAGGGCGGGGAGGGGGCCTCTCTCCTGCGGGTGGGGATTGGGGCTCCACCTCGCAGTGCTCTTGGCTCTGTGCTAGGGCCACCAAACTGAGGCTGTCTGCGTGCAAGGCGTGACCCCTGGCCCCTTTGCTGTCTCCCAGCCCTCTTTCCTTTTCTCTTTTCTGTTCTTTATCTTTTCTTTTCCATCCCTACTCTCCCTCCCTCTCTCGCACTCTCCCTCCTCACACCCTCTCCATACCCAGCAGTGCTCGGGGCTCACTCCTGGCAGGGTTTGAGGGATCGTATGCTGTGCCAGAAATTGAACCTGGGTCAGCCACCTGCAAGGCAAGCATCCTACCCACCATACCGTCTCAGGCCTGTCTTGTTTTATTTTATTGTTCGATTTTTTTTCCGTCTTATTTTTAAAGTTTGGATTGCCGGGCTCTTTTTAGCTTCATTTAAAAATCCGCCCATTGCTAAAAAGGCTCTGCCTGATTCTGTACTTTGTTTCCAGCAAGTGGCCAATATGATGATCAGGATGAAGAGAGAGTTTATAGGAAGCCAGAATTCCGTATTTCCTGTTTTTGATAACCTCTTGTTGCTTGATCGAAATGTGGATTTATTAACGCCCCTTGCGACTCAGCTGACATAGGAGGGACTCATCGATGAAATTTATGGCATCCAGAACAGTAAGTGAAGTGACATCAGTTACTAATAGGTTAGCTGAGTAAAATCAATCTCAAAAGGTTTTGAAGGTGCGGCCTTTGTGTGTAAGTCAGAATATTTGAAAATGTCAGGTACTGACTTTCAGCCCAAGGTGAAAGCGAGCTCGAGCCAGGACACCATCGGGGAAACCGAGGCGAAGGCCTTGTGCAGAGGGCCATGCGGTGTGCAGCCCCGCTGCTCGGGGCCGCCCAGGGAGGCGTGAGGAATAGAGTGTTTCTGAGGGGTGCCTGGGTCCAAGGTCAGGGGGGTTTGGCCCCGGATGTTAGATTCTGTAGCATTTCAGATCTGAGTGGGGGCTAGGAAAGCTCACAGGGCTAGTGCCAGGCGCACAGCCAGCGCTCAGTTCCATCCACACTCCTGCCTTGTCCAGTGAGCACTGAGCCGGGAGTAGCTCCTGCTGGGATACAGTCTGAGAAGTTTCCCACAGTCTGATTCGTGTCTTCTCTTCAGAACAGGGAGCCCCAGGCCGCAAGAGGGGTAACTCCAGCGCCTTCAGGAGTGGCCCTGGCCGGGAACAGTCCTGGGGATAGAGCCCCGGTCTGAAAGGACGGGGATGCAGCTAACTGCATGGGGTCTCTCTGGGGACAAAGAGCCCTGCAGCTGCTGAGTGCTGGCCGAGTCCGGACAGTGCTGTCTGTCCAGTGTGCCAAGCTGGTTATCGCAGAGTGGATTGCGATGGCATGTGTGTGTGTGTGTGTGTGTGTGTATCTGCAGTGGTGAATGTGTGGCTCAGTGATGGCGGCCACGGAAGCAGAGCAGGACCACACGTGGAGGCATTTCCACACAACAAAGCATTTTCCTGCTCTTTAATAATTATGGAGGTGTTTCCCGTTTGTTTTTTACCAGTTGTTCCGAAGGATAACTTCTTAAGTTGTTTCCTTTTGTGGGGACAGTCGTAAGCAGTGCCCAAGGGACTGTGGGGCTAATCTCGGTGATTTTCTGCTCTGTGTGGCCAGTCCATGGCCCTGGGGCCACCAGGGCTGTGCCTGGCAGCGCCTGGGGGTGATGCCACACACACAGCCCCTCCCCAGACTCCTGCTCCGAGCTGTCCTGGCACGGGAGCACCCTGTGCGAGGGGTCCCCACCTCCTGGTGCTTCTGCAAGTCTCTCGGGGGATCTGGCAGAGGTGCTGGGGTTGGGGGTGCGGAGGTCTGAGAGATGGGACTCGTGGGGTGCCTCCGGGAGGAAGGAGTTTCGGGAACTCACAGTCTCTTCACATCACACACTTCCTGCTGATCAAACATTTAATTAAGGGAGAGGGCTGGAGTGATAGCAGAGCGGGTAGGGCATTTGCCTTGCACGCGGCTCAGCCCGGGTTCGATTCCCAGCATCCCATATGGTCCCCTGAGCACCGCCAGGAGTAATTCCTGAGTGCAGAGCCAGGAGTAATTCCAATGCATCGCTGGGTGTAACCCCCCCCAAAAGAAACCGTTAAGAGAAATCTGAAAAACAAGGGGAAATTGGGCTTCCCCATAACCCCCCAGCTCTGCGCCCGTGGCTGGACCGAGGGCGATGGCAGGCCCGTGCAGGAGCTGCGTGCAGGCTGCCTGGGCCAGCGGCTGCCCCTCTGCTTTGAGCAGGAATGCAAGGTCTTGCCGACCTCGTGTATCTCAGCATGTGCTCAGGCCCCGGGTCCCGCGGCCACCGTGGTGTGCTATCTCCAGACGCTGAAGCCCGGGCTGTTCGGAGGGGCTTAGGATTTGGAAAGCACCGAGAAGTATTTTCCTTCCGTCGGTCCCTTTCTCTCCCCACATTCTCCGATGCAGGAGTTCTTGTTGCTTTATGATTCTCAGCTCCACCCCACCGTGCTCAGGGCCCACACGGGGCAGTGCTCAGAGGAACAGACAGCTGGACTTGAGCGTGCGCTGCCCCTGATGACCCGTCTCTCTGGACCCACAGCAGTGGAGCTGATTGTGTGTAGACACGTCGGGATTTGTGTTGAAACTGGAGGAGATGTTTTTTTGAAAGGAACCAAGTTGGAGCTAGAGGCAGAGCAGCAGTTAGGGTGAGTTTGGTCCCCAGGACCGCATATGGTTCCCCCAGTCACTGCCAAGAATAAGCCCAGAGCACAGAGCCAGGAATAAGCCTTGAGCACTGACAGGTGTGGCCCAAATATCAGAGAAAGGAAAAGGAAAGGAAAGAAGCCTTCGGAGCTGTCTCCTGCCGTCATGCACACTTCCATGCTGAGGTGATTCCTGGGATCTTGTTTTTCTTTTTCTTTTTCGGAGAGTATCTTGCCCACACAGCAAAGCCTGGCAAGCTACCCGTGACGTGTTCGATATGCCAAACACAGTAACAAGTCTCAAGATGGAGACGTTACTGGGCCCGCTTGAGCAAAATCGATGAACAATGGGAGGACAGTAACAGGGGTCACACTTGGCAATACACAGGGGTTACTCCTGGCGCTGCACTCAGGAGTTACTCCTGGCGGTGCTCAGGGGGCCATATGGGATGCTGGGACTCGAACCAGGGTCTGCCCAGTGCAAGGCAAATACCCTCCCTGCTGTGCTATCACTCCAGCCCCATCCTGGGCTCCTCTTGGCTTGTTGAGATGTCGGTGTAGACTGCATGCACTTGCACGCGCCAGCAGGACAGACAGTGGGCCGCCCGGGGGCATGTTTCCTCGGGTGGCCCCATCCTGAGTTCAGTTCGGGCTGGCAGTGGCAGAAGGCGGCCCACGGGCCAGGCCAGGGAAGCCGTGCGTGAAAAGTGTGAGCGTCCTGCGCTCGTGCGCAGCTAGTGACTCAAAGCCCAGTGCTCTCCCCTGAAAGGAAGTCTCTGGAGTCTCACTTGGGGTGTCCCCTCCCGTGCAGGTCATGTAAAGTTGCCGCCCGAGAAATTCGACCCGAAGAGGCAGGGTGACGGGCAGGACCTGCCCACAGAGGCCAAGAGGCTGCCGCTGAACTCAGCCGAGGAGCTCTACGCCGAGATCCGAGACTGCAACTTCAACGCCGTGGGCGCCGTGCTCAGCAAGAAGGCCAAGGTCATCTCGGCCGCCTTTGAGGTGACTGGGGCCTGGGCTGCGGGCGCCTGGGGAAAGGTGGTGCCAGGCCCTCTCCTGGTGTCAGGTCCTTTGCCAGTCACCGTCCGCACTCCCTGTCCCTCTCTCCTTCCTCCCAGCCGCTGGCGGTGGCGGCATCTCCGCTAGCTCCTGCATCTAGGGAATCCGGGATCAGCCCGAGCAGGCTGGGACGGCGGGTGATACTGAGAGCACAGTCCCCGGCCCCCAGCTTCCTTAGCACCTCGCGCCCTCCTGCTGCTCGTTTATTCTGGGTTCAGGTCACTTTTGAAACCTGAATCAGTAAAATGATAGAAGCTGAATTTTTTAACTCTGGGGAAGTTTTTAAAAATCACTTTTTCCCTTGAAGGATGGATTTCCTGATTTCATCTTTTTTAGGAGTTATCTCCACTATTTTATCTCCAGTTATCTCCAGTATTTGTATTTCTTTGGATTTTTTTTTGGTATTTTTTTTTGAGGGGAGGCACACCCAGAGGTGTTCAGGGCTAACCCCTGGCTCTGCGCTCAGGGATCACTTCTGGTGGGCTGAGGCAACCACATGGGATGCTGGGGATCGAACCCAGGCTGGCCGCATGCAAGGCAAGCACCTCACCACTGTTCTGTCACTCTGACCCCATGGTTATTGTATTTCTGAAGCTGCTTTTGTCTCACTTGGGTTTTGTTCCTCAATTTTTTATTTACTCACCGTGACTCGGGCTGGAGCGATAGCACAGTGGGTAGGGCGTTCGCCTTACAAGCGGCCAACATGGCCGACCCGAGTTCGATTCCTCCGCCCCTCTCGGAGAGCCCGGCAAGCTACCGAGAGTATTCGATATGCCAGACACAGTAACAACAAAGTCTCCAATGGAGACGTTACTGGGCCCGCTCGAGCAAATCGACGATCAACGGGAGGGCCTTTTACCTTTACCACTGTGACTTATAAAGCTATGGATAAGAAGTGTCAGGCATTCACTGTTCCAGCTCCGAGCTCGCCGTGGTGTCCAGTTCCCTCCCTTCCCGCTGCCAGTGCTCAGGGCTGGCTCCTGGCAGGCCTCGGGGTTCTGTGGGGAGGCCGGGCACTGAGCAAGCGCCTCCCCCACTGTATAGCTTGGACCCAGGAAACGTTTTACACTTGATTTGCTATTGTTGAGGTCTCAGGCTATACGAGCGTTAGCTTTTGTGGCTTCAAGGCAGTTTGCTGAGCTCCACATCCCTGGCAGGGACCATGCAGTGTCAGGTGTGGCCTGCGTGGGCCCTGGGCTCCCTCCCTGTCCACATGGTCTCCCAGTGCTGCAGGATGTGGCTGTCGCAGTCCCTGGACCCACCAACATGCCTTTTCTATTTTCCTGTGGCTGTGGGATCTGGTTATAGCCTAATTCGTTTTGTGTCCGTTTCTCACACTAAAAATTAATTTGGGGGAGCCGGAGGGATAGCACGACGGGCCAGGCGCTTACCTTGCATGCAGCTGACCTGGATTCACTCCCCAGCATTCCATGTGGTCCCGGTGCAGGCCAGGAGTGATCCTTGAGTTCCAGGCCAGGAGGAAGCCCGGGGAACTGCCTTGCACGTGATTCAAACGTGCCCTGGGCAACCCAAAGACCTAAACTCTTAGAAATGCACTCTTGGCAGCCAGGGCTGGGGCTGAGGCACAGTGTGTGTGTGTGTGTGTGTGTGTGTGTGTGTGTATGTGGCCCTGAGTGCTGTCCCCAGTACTGTCGTGACCTTCTCCCCTCCCTCAGGAAAGGCACAACGTCAAGACGGTGGGCGAGATCAAGCAGTTCGTCTCCCAGCTACCCCACATGCAGGTGGCGCGGGGCTCCCTGGCCAACCACACCTCCATCGCCGAGCTCATCCAGGACGTGACGAGTGAGTGCCCCGTCCCGGGCTCAGGCTCAGGGTGTGTCACTGGCTCCCTGCTACTTCTGGGGGCCCCGGCTACTGTTTCACTTGTGCATTGTTCCCTGTGCCAGCCGCTGGGTCCTCGCAGAAATGTTCCGAGTGTGACTGTTGGGTTCTGCGGGGTCAGGTGGTGCAGCAGGGCTCTCCCGGGCTCCGGGTGGCGCCAGCACTGCTTCGCCAGACCTGGCACTACTTGCTGAGGTTGGTTTCAGTCGGATGTTGCAAGGAGCTGGAGTTGCAGCGGTACTGCAGTGCCTGGCACACAGCCGGCCCGGGTTGGATCCCGGAGTCCCATATGGTCTCCGAAGCCTGCCAGGAGTGATCCCTGAGCACCACCGGGGGTGGCCCCCAAATGAACCAAAGTAAAATGCCCTTGGGAAATTGCTTTAATTAGTGTGAAGGGGAAGCTGCTAGGGCCCAGGCCCTGGGGCTCTGTGTCTAGGCGCACCTCAGGGCACAGGCCGTCAGCCTCACTGTTCTGGAAGGTGCCTTCCCGGTGATGACTTAAATTTGGTGCTTGCTTGCTACTTTGCATGCCTCTGGGAGAAATGAGCATTTCTCCCACTTCTGAAATGCTCGTGCGTTAATTATGTTTCAGCGTCTGAAGACTTCTTTGATCAGTTAACCGTGGAGCAGGAGTTTATGTCCGGAATAGACACTGATAAGGTACGTGAACAATAAAACCGTTTTAGCCGATAGTTAACCAGATTGGCAAACAGAACTCGAGGTAGGAAAGGAATCGCTTTGATTCCCGTGTCTGGCCTAAATACCTGTCAGGGCAGTGCAAAATGTGCGGAAAGAGATTCTGCCAAGGGATAGGTTTCTGTTGACCGGGGGTGGTGTGTGTGTGTGTGTGTGTGTGTTCCATTGTGTGTGTGTTTGTGTGTGTGTGTGTTCCATTGTGTGTGTATTTGTGTGTGTGTGTGTTCCATTGCGTGTGTGTGTGCATGTGTTCCATTGCTGTTCGCTGCCCTCAGAGAAACAAGACCCAGCCCTGAAGCCCAAGACTATTGAAGCCCATCACGGATAATTTAAGAGCGTGGGTTATATGATCGCTTTTCCTGTCTGCCCGTCAATAAATCCCGCATTCTCACTTGCAGCAAGCAAGCGCCCAAATTCCCCACAGTCCCTGCTACTTTACTGATGCTGCTCAGGTGTCGCTGACAAGTGGGACAGTTGCACCCGCCCGCAGCCCCTGGAGCTTAGGTTGTCCAGGGAGTGTGGGCAGGAGCGTGAGCCAATCTCCAGCCTCTCCTTGATCGGGCCTCTGAGGGGCTCGGGAACGCCCAGGCCTGCAGGCCCAGTCCCGGTGCTCACGCACAAACCTGCCATGACTCTAGGTCAACAGTTATATGGAGGACTGCATCGCCCAGAAGCATCCGCTCATCAAGGTGCTCAGGCTCATTTGCCTGCAGTCGGTGTGCAACAGTGGGCTCAAGCAGAAGGTTCTGGATTATTACAAAAGAGAAATTCTCCAGGTCAGTGTTTCTAAGTGACTCATTTGCCAAGGGAGAAACTTTTTAAAAAGGCAGTTGGCCTTGCATGTGGCCCACCTAGGCTTGATCCCCAGCACCCATGTGGGTCCCCTGGGCCCCACCAGCACTGATCCCTGAGCACAGGAAGTGGGGGGGGGCAAAAGCAAACAAAACAAAGGAGACATCTGGAAAATAGCACGGCAGGAGATGTGGTTGGCCTCCTTTTCCTACTCAGTCATTTGAGTACACTGTCATCTATCTTCCTTACGTTGGGCCCATGCATTCTGATTTAAAGTGGAAATGTGGGGTCCAAAGAGCTCGAAAGGGGCTGCAGCAATAGCAGAGCGGGTAGGGCGTTTGCCTTGCACGCAGCCAACCCTGGTTCGATTCCCAGCATCCCATATGGTTTCCCGAGCACCTCCAGGAGTGATTCCTGAGTGCAAAGCCAGGAGTAACCCCTGAGCATCGCCGGGTGTGACCCGAAAAGAAAAAAAAACAAAAACCAAGAGCAAGAAAGGGGTAAGGCACTTGTCTTGCATGCTGCCGGGTATGACTCAAAAACAATAGTATCAGAATGAGAGTGAAAATGTTCGCTCCCTCTTCGGAAGTGGGAGATCTAGCAGGCTCCCCAACTTCTCTTGCAGACATACGGCTACGAGCACATCCTGACGTTACAGAACCTGGAAAAGGCCGGGCTGCTGCGGCCCCAGCAGGGGGGCAGGAACAGCTACCCCACCTTCCGGAAGACCCTGCGCCTCTGGATGGACGATGTGAATGAGCAGGTGAGCCGAGTCTTCGAGCACACGCAGTCACATGCACGTCATCTAATAGGCGAGCCGAGCCTTCATGCCATGCACGCGCGCCAACATACACACACAGTCACGTACATAGACATACACACACATTTCCCCAGTGGTGTGGCATCCTGCTGGTGGGAAGGCGCTGCCCTTGCAGAAGCCAGGACTGAGTGGGGCTTGTTGGGGGACACTTTTTGAAGATGGGGGCTGGGGGTGGGAAGCGGGGGCCCTTGTCCACTTAGGCCTCAGGGCGGGGGAGGCTGGTCTGGGCTCAAGGAAGCCTCTGGTCAGCGAAAAGGCCAGCCTCAAGTAAGAGGATTGGGGACCAACACAACTGACTCACCGTGGGCAGTTGGGGCTGCTGGACTCAGAGTCACTGAGAGAGAGGGGGGTTTCAGACTGGGGGTCACTGTGATGCTGGGTGCTGTCACTCTCACCCTTGGGAGATTTGGGCGTGGCTGTGCCCTGGGGCCTCGCCCCCGGAAGAATGCCTGAGAGTAGCTTGGCTGGGCTTAGAGCTCTCCACATTCCCTCCCCCCAGTGGGCCAAGTTTCCATAGGAGAAGTTTCTCACCAAATCGATGAACAGTTTTTCTTCTGTGGGAGTCGGATGGAATCTTTCCCGGGCAGACCGTTGAATGTGAGGACCCAGAGGTGCTGGGGTTTGGCCACGCCCCTGCCCTCTGCACGGGCTGCCGGGCACTGGCACCTTCCAGCACACAGGGACACCAAGCAGCTTTCTGAGATTGGTTTGAGACAGAAGGACTCAGGGCCAGGAGAGGTGAGGGCAGAGGCATGCGTCAGCTCTGCACCACCAGGTCTGATGCATAAAGCTGTAGGGGTGGGGGTGGGGGGGAGAGAGAGAAGGAGAGAAGAGAGAGATTGGGAATTGGGTAGAGGGTGGAGATGGCAGGGCTCAGCGGGGTAGGCTAGAGCACACTGTGTTCCTCCCCAAAGTCAAATCCAGGACGGCAGCGTGGAGGACATTTGCCTTTAATGCGGCCAACCCAGGTTGTGATCCCTGAGTGCAGCACCAGGAGGGAGCCCTAAGCACCGTAGGGTATGGCCTCCGCCAAAAAATAAAAAATTCCCTTGGCCCATTAGGCAGAGAGGAGTTGCTTGACTCCAGGTGTCCCTCTCGAATCCTCCGCAGAACCCCACGGACATCTCGGCTATGCCCCCCTCAGTGTGAGGCTGGCCCAGCTGCTCTCCCGGCCTGGTTGGCGTAGAATCGAGGAAGTTCTGCGCATTCTCCCAGGCCCCCGCTTCGAGGAGCGCAGCCGCTGCCCACGGGCCTGCAGAAGAAACAGGTTTGTGAGGGATTTTGTTTTCATGACCCGCCTTTCCCCTTGATTGAGTCTTGGCAAGACCTGAAGCCTCTAATCTTACATTCTCATTTTCTAGAAATACAATTGCCTACATTTTTCATTCAAACTCTTGAGGTTCTGCAGTGTGACCTCAGGGCTGGGTGCAGGGTGTGCGGGAAATTCTGTTTCTCCCACACGCCCGTCCCAGCCTGTTTCCTACTGGTTATTTTCAGCACATGTTTATTTGTTTGCTTTGCTTTGGTTTTTGCTTGGGGCCTCACCTGGTGATGCTCAGGGATTACTCTTGGGGGTCCTCAGGGGTCCATATTTGACTCTTTGATATCAGGGAAGCACCTTCGCACTGAACTGTCTATCTGGCCCCCCAGAGTTTTTCTTTTTTAAATGTTGTCTTTTTCTGAAAGGTGGTTTTTTTGTTTGCAAATATGATTTTATATGTTTTCTTTACTATCTTTGTCAGGGAGCACTTCTGAAATATTTCTCTTTCAAAGTGTCAGCTTGGCTCTTAGGGGCGCCCGGGCCAGAACTCTGGCTCTTTCTTCTGTGCGGTGAGGTTTCTCCATGCTTAGTCCCTTAAGACAATCTCTGGACCCAAAAGCATTGATTTATGTGAGTTTTCAACCAGATGCTTTTCCTATGACGTACTTTTCACTGGAAATAGGGAAAAGTGGGCATGGCTGGAGCTCTGGCAGGCCGAGTGGAAACCTCCCCCCCCAAAGTGGGTAACCACCACCTAGAGTGTGCGACCCTCAGCCTCAGCGAGAAAGGGAGGGAAAGGGAAAATAAATACCGGAATGAAGGGGAAGATGCAAGGGGGAAACACATCAGCTTGATAATGTCCTCTAAAAACGGCGTACCAGGGCCAGAGAGATAGTAAGGTGGGTAGGGCACTTGCCTTGCCCCTGGCAGACCCGGGTTCGTTCCCTGGCACTCCATATGGTCCTCCAAGCCCCGCCTGGTGTGACCACCAGGGCCAAGTCAGGGAGTCAGCTTGAACCCGTGCACGGCTCCAGCACTCCTGGTGCCTGTCTGCGCCCTCTGCCATTGGAAGCTTGTGCAGGTGTGTTTGAGACGCGATCACATTTCCCTGCGTTCTTGGGCGTGTGAGTTGATTTGTGGTACTGCTGCTGCTGGTCTCAAGACACGACCTTTCGAGAACGCAGGTGCATCACCAGATTTCCAGGCCCCCTTTCCCTCAGCATGTTGGTCTCAGCAGCACCTTAAGAGAAAGAACCTGGGGCTCGCTTGGTTTCTGGGCTGCTGTCACCCAGCTCCCCGTGGGTTTGCTCACGTCCCTGGGCTTCGGCCTGTGGAATCCAGAACTTTTCTGGGCTCCCCCGATGGTCTCTCCCCACCCCAGTCTTGGAGCAGGGAAGGGCTTGCATGCCCTTGTGTGGTGATAGGACAGGGGCCTGCCCGACCCTGTGTGGTGACAGGATTTGGGGTTCACCTTCCACGCGAGTCATTGCATGTCTGGGAGAGGCCTCTCTGCTCCTTCTGTTCCCAGTCAGCAGTGCGGAAGCTTTGAGGAAGTGGCTTGGTCACCCCAGCTGAGTGTAGGGGCTGTCTCGGTCACACCCAGGGTCGTTCCTGGCCCTGTGCGGGCGGGGTGGGGCCATCCCAACAGGCAGACCCAACACAGGTCGGAACCAAGGGCCCCACATCCCCCCGTGGATGCTCCATTCACGTCTTCTCCCCGCCCTGAGCCACGATGGCCCCCAAGTCAGCATCCCGGCAGGGGTAGCCACGGCTCTGCTCACCTGAGCTGCTCGCAGTGGCCCTCACTCCGGGTATTCTGCTCGAGGGACCCCAGAACTTGGGCACCCTGGCGTGTGTCATGTGAGCAGTTAGATTGGGCTCAAGGCGCTGGGGGGCTCCCAAAGAACCACCAGAATAATTCCTGAGTGCAGAGCCTATCCCTTGAGCCTCGCCGGGTGGGAGTTGTTAGAGGTGTCTCTGTAGTAATACGCCATTTTTAAACATGAATGTTTTGTTTGGGTGCTCGGGGCTGGGCAGGGCCGGGCAGGAGCCGGCTTAGCTGTCCGCAGGCAGACACAGTTCCCGCTCTGAACAGTCACCTGGGCCCCTAAGCAGTTCGAAAGAGGACCCCTAATGCTTTCCTTCCCCTGCATCATCCTCTGTGGTCTGCTCCAATGCAGAGTTTCCGGTTCTTTTCTGGGGACTCTTTGGACATCCTGACCAGGGTGGCTTAGACTCAAGTGTGAGGCTGCACCCCAGACCTGGCGGAGCCATCCTACGGGGTCTTTGGGGATGTTATGCTCACTCTGGGCCAGGCCCTCTGGGAGGTCTCCCTCTGCACCCCGCCCCCAGTCTGCACACCTCCACGGTGTTATCTTTTTATTGTTAATTTTTTCACCCGGAGAGGCACGGGTGTTACTCCTGGCTGTGCAGTCAGGATTTACTCCTGGGGGTGCTCAGGGGACCATATGGGATGCCAGGATTTGAACCCAGGTTGGCTGCATGCAAGGCAAATGCCCTCCCCGCTGTACTATCGTTCCAGCCCCGACACTAGAAGCTTCGACCTGGGGATCCTTGTTCCTTCAGGTCTTTTGCATGGAAGGGCGGGTGTGAGTCAGTACTGAGCGGCTGTGAGCGTTGGGGGGATTCCATGTTATGTGGGGTGTCCGTGAGTTTTCTGAGGCATGTGGGGTATCCCCTGGCGGGTTCTGCAGGGCAGCTGGGGCTGGGACCCGGGTTAGGCCAGAGACCGGCCTCACCTCCGGTCACCTTCTCTCAGTCCTGTTTGCCGGCTTGCTCTTCTCTTCGAGCTCTTGCTAACTCTGATTTTTCCCCCTGACACATAAAAACTTCCTCTATCTGGATATTTTGAAGTTGAATGCCAGCGTGAGGCGGGTGACGGGGCTCGCTGATGACAGTGAATAGATGCCGTTTGCATATGTCCTGTGCCTTCAGGCTGTATATAGTCTTGAACTGTGTCTGCAGCTCCTGAAATTTTGTTTGGAACGGAAGACTGATTTTTATGTAACTTCCTGATAGAATGTCATGCGGCGCTGCCCGAGGGGTAAGGGGTCCTCGGAGTCCTGAGAGGGGAAAATGACCCAAATTGAGGTGCTTCCTGTGTGCCAGTGTCCCATCACGCCACACCTCCCAGGGCTGGTGTTTCCCTGTCCAGAAGACGCTGGACAGACGTGAGCCAAAGCTCTAGCAGGGAGGAAGCATTTGTGCTGCGGGATGAAACAGAACTGCCTTCGGAAACCCCAGCTTTGAGTCAAGCTGACATTTTCAAGAAATACAAAACAGACTTTTTTTTTCCCCATTTTTAGTACCAGAGCAGAAAATCCCCTAAGGTTATTTGCTTCCCTGAGAGATATTTAGCTTACCCTTTCAAGGTTCATTTAGAGCAGATCTTGGCGGTAAATCAGAGTTGGGTGCTAACCGAGTTCAGAGTGGTTGCCTATTTGCGGCCTTCTTTGTCTCTAAAGAGGAGCCGTAGTTACACGCCTCCAGAGAAAACAAAACACAAGCACCCGCTTCCACCAGGCTTGGTTCCTCTGTTCTCAACCCCTGGCCACTTGTCTATGCATCGTCCCCAGAGCAGGCGGGGGACAGAGGCAGAGAGGGTCTGAGCAGCCTCTGCATGGTGCTCCCCGAGCAGTGCTCCCTATCTTTGTGGCTTCTGTTGAGGTTCTGAAGTGAGTCATCAGGTTCTAGTGACAAATGTCTCATGTACGGCGTGACACAAAGATGGAGTTTGTGCCATCAGTCCCCGGGGTGGAAGGAGGGAGCGTCGGGTTTTGGGGGTCAGTGGCAGGAGGATGTGACCCATAGCATGTTGGCTTTATCTCGGGTGGGGGAAAATGGATCGTTTGGGGAGGAGTGTGCTTGGAGTACAGATTTGCCGTGTTTTTCTGGATTTCTCTCTCTCTTTTTTTTTTATTTAGGAGTACTGCTATTTATCCAGCCACGGATTAGCTGATTGAATTGTGCATGAACTCCACCTAACTTTTTTTTTCGTTTTTTATGATTTTATTTATTGAATCACCATGAGAGCAGTTACAAAGCTTTCAGGACTAAGTCTCGGTCATACAATGAAACACCCGTACCTTCACCAGTGCCCATTCTCCACCAACAACAACCCCAATATACCCCCATCCCACACCCTCCCCCTATGTGTGGGGCAGATGATTTCCAAATTATTCTCTCTCGACTTTGATCACATTCGGTATTTTGACACCAGACTCACCATTATTGTTTGAGATTTTACCCCAACACTCAGATCTGCTGAAAAGGCAACAGTAGACACTTTGTTTTCTATTGCTGGTTATGAATAACCTATGATGTTGTGTGGCTGCAGTAGTGGCCGCGCGATTTTGAAATTCCAAATTTGAACACTTCAATGTGGAGGGATTTCTTCCCAAACCTGCTGGGTTCTGAGATTTGCTCCTGAGTCTCTGGCATCCTGGTCATTAAGCAGCTTGATCAGGAGTCAGAGAGGCCGTTCATGGACGATGACTTGGGGTCTCGTTGGGACAGGGAGGACAGGACTGGCTCCACCCCCATCCTGTGAGGCCCAACAAGTTTTGTCACTGAGGGCCCAAGCCTGACTGTCCAGTGACCTCTGGAGGATGGCGGCCACCTGGCCGCCAGGGGGAACAGGCCAAGGCATGAACCCATGGGCCCAGCACTGCAGGGACCAGACGCCTTTCTGCCAAAAGCCACTGGGTTTCGAGATTTGTTTCTGAGTCTGTGGGATCATGGCCATTGAGCAGTTCAATCAGGAACCAGAGAGGCCATGCCTCCAAGGATATAGCTGAGCCGGAGGTGGCTTGTGGGTGTGTTTCCCACATACCTAACTTTTGGCCGTTTCCTTTCTTGGTAAACTTTGCCCCAAGTTTTTGGGGTCTGGCCAAAGGCACAGCAGCAATTTTGGGTATCTGGAGTCTGAAGGTGCCATCAGGCTGCTGATGCACTCGCCTCACAAGTGGTGTTTTTCGTTTGTTTGTTTGTTTGTTTTTAAGGTAGGAGTACTGCTATTTATTCAGCCACCGATTAGCTGATTGAATTGGGCTTGAACTCCACCTTACTTTTTTTTGTTTTTCATAATTTTATTTATTTATTATTTTTCTTCTTATATTTATTTATTGAATCACTGTGGGAAAAGTTACAAAGCTTTCAGATTTAAGTCTCGGTCATGCAATGATCAAACTCCTTTCCCTTCACCCTTCACCAGTGCTCATTTTTCACCACCAAGAACCCCAATATACCCCAGCTCCCACCCACCCAATGCCTGTGAGGTAGATGATTTCTCCTTAACTCTCCTCTACATTGATTACATTCATTATTTCAACAAAAGATGCACCATGATTGTTTAGAATTTACCCCCCAACAATCAGAATGGCTGAAAAGGCATTGTGAAATACGTTGTTTTCTATATAAAGTTTGGAGTTCCGGGGCTGGAGACATAGCACAGCGGGTAGGGCGTGTGCCTTTCACGTGGCCAACCCGGGTTCGAGTCCCAGCATCCATATGGTCCCCTGAGCACCGCCAGGAGTAACTCCTGAGTGCAGAGCCAGGAGTAACCCCTGTGAGTGCAGAGCCAGGAATAACCCTTGTGCATCGCCAGGTGTGACCCAAAAAGCCAAAAAAAAAAAAAGTTTGGTGTTCCTCCCCTCCAAACACAGGTGTGAGGTGCTGCGTTTCGCTGAGCAAGCAGAAGGAAAGCAGAGAGCTCGGGCCCAGTGGTTGATGCAGATTGCTGGGCCGGGCCGTCGAGCAAGGGAAATTTGGGGATCTCTGGGACCCGTCCTCAGGCCCAGTGCTCTCTGGGGCCCCTAGCTTGGTCGTGTCCTACGAGTTGGGGGCGAGCCTGGCCTTTGTGCTTGTGTTGCATTTGGACGGGCAGGTGGGGTGTTCAGGGCCCAGCTGCTGACACCTGATCCCGCCCTGGCCAGGTGGGAGGACGGAGATTGGCGGCTGGCCCCGGAGATGCCCAAGATAGCCAGTCAAGGAGATAACCAGTCAGTCCCAGTCGAGTTGGGTGATAGGCTGAGATAACGCACCGAGCCGCTGAGGCAGATCCTGTCTGGAGACGCTGGCGCACCTTGATCCCAGGCCGGCCTGGCCTGGCGGGGGGCGGGGGCGAGTGGGCGCCAACCTCGGCGTTTCCGTGGCTCCGAGCTTCCGGGCCCTTCCGCTTGCTCTGCTGTTGTTTTGTTTTTGGGTCACACCTGGACATGTTCCGGGGTCACTCCTGGCTCTGCACTCAGGACTTACTCCTGGAGGTGCTCTGGGGTCCCTATGGGATGCCGGGATTGAACCCGGGTCAGTTGTGTGCAAGGCAAACGCCCTCCCCGCTGTACTAGAGTTCTGGCCCCATGGCCCAAAACTTAAAGAAAAATCCTTGCTGGGGTTGCCCTGTCCCTGGCGCCCTGTCAGCCTCATGGGTCTGCACACGGCTTGTGCGACTCCCTCGAGTGGCCAGTGACAAGGGACGCCCGCCTGGCCTCCTGCTCCCCAGGGCTGCTCTCTACCCGGTGCTCCCGGGCCTGCAGCCCTCAACTCCTGCCCTGTGTTCCCTCCTCTTTTCTGTGGTGTCCACCTCCTCTCTCGCTGGCCCTCACCCTGGGGTCACCCCCCTTCCTGCATGGTGCTGGGACAGCAGAGCTGCCGGGTCTGTGCCGGCTTTGTGCCAGGTGCACGTGTGACCCCGGGGGCTTGGACTCAGGACCTCATGCTTGTGAGGCAGTGCTCAAAACCCCCTCTCGGACATTCCTCCCCTCCAAGCTGAAGGAACGGACTTGACCCACGTTCAGGCTCACACCTCTGCTTCCTGCCGAATCACTGCCGGTCGCTAGCAGGCCAGGACCTGTGTGCCACGCCTGTGTGAAGCAGGGACGTTCTGGGGTGTGAGCCTGCTAGCGTCTTTGTCATGGACACACGTGATCCCATCACAGGATTTAGGGTCACGGTCCAAACACAGGAGCATGGGGGTGAGGGGGTCGGGGCTTGTTCAGGCCGGAGACTCTACTGGGCTCACACATGGCACTGAGTGCTCAAGTCTCAGGGAGACAGTGAGGCTCAAACACATTTTCTTTTTTTCTTTTTTTTTTATAATTTATTTATTTATTGAATCACTGTGGGAAAAGTTACAGAGCTTTCAGGTTTAGGTCTCAGTCGTGTAAATATCAAACACATTTCCCTTTACCAATACTTATTTTTAACCGCGAACCCCAATAGAACCCCACCTCCCACCCCTCCCAATTCCTGTGAGGCAGATGAGTTCTAGTTAACACTCTGTCTACTTTGACTCGATTCATTGTTTCGATAAAAGATGCACCATTATTATTTAGAGTTTACAACCCCCCCCCCCAAATCAGACATGCTGAAAAAGCATTGTGAAATGATTTGCTTTCTACAGCTGGGTTTGGATTTCTGCTATTTTACTTATTAACCCTGGAAGTATTTCTATTAAAAGTTAGATAATTAAGAGATTGGTTTCTGTGCTCTGGAGTCGTGGCCGTGCCAGAGAGCCGCTCGTGGGGGGCAACTGGCGACCTTGGTAGGGCGTGAAGGACGGGCTGGAACGCCCCCCTTCTCGTGAGGTTTTTGCCGCCCCCGACCCCCGGCTCAAACCTGCTGTCCACCAGGCTCCCGTGCGGCCGCCACCTTTCTTTGAGAGAGGAGAGGGCGAAGGGGGCAACACCCTTTCCCCTCCGGTCAGTCATGATGGCGCGGTTTAACACATAGTCCATTTGCTTTTCTGCTCCAAGCTGCTGGTTCTCTGTGTTAAGTCCTTGTGCTTCTGGGGCCGTGGCCGTGCCGGAGAGCCGCTCGGTAGGGCGTGAAGCTCAAACACATTTTCTTTCGCGCTGTTTTTTTCTTTTTTTTGGCTTTTTGGGTCGTACTCAGTGATGCTCAGGAATTACTCCTGGCAGTGCTCAGGACTGGTGATCGAATCTTGGTCAGCCGAGAGCAAGGCAAACCCCTCCCCACTGTGCTCTCACTTCAGCCCCTCCTTTTGCATCTTTTTGTGTTTTTTTCAGAATTGATTGACTCCCTCATAGCGTTTGCTGGCCCTGACGTTCTCTGTAGAGTCCCTTGTTGCACACTGTGTTTCGTGGGCACCTTGGCATCAAGACTTGGCGCTTGCCTGGTGCATGGCTCACCCCATAGGTCCCCTGAGCACCGGCAGGAGTGATTCCCGAGTGCAGACCCAGGAGTAACCCTGAGCACTGCCGGGTGTCCCAAAAAACTAAAGGAAAGAAAGAAAATAGGTATCCTTGCCCAGAAGGGTAGCCCAGGGCCAAGGAGCCTGCCTTGCCTGTGGCTGACCCCACCCCACCCTGTACGTCACCCCCCTCCCCCACCCCCGCCAGGTCCTGCCAGGATGAGCCCCGATGACTGCATCAGAGTCGGCCCTCAGCCCCTAGGTTAGGTCACTCCGCCCTCCCCACCTCCCCACCACTCCCCCGTTCCTGCTCACTCATCCTCGAGGGGACCCGCACTCATTCAGCTTGTGCTCCCATCCGAGCAGGCCAGGCCATACTCCTCTGTACAGCTTTCAGGCCTTAGTGGGCTGGGCCACTCCCTGGCCACGGTGCGGCAGGTGTTGCTCACAGCACTGGGGTCACAGAGAGCAGGGCTGTCAGCGTCGGGCTCAGGGCCTCTGCCCTGTCGCCCTGCCCCTCGCCCCTCCCCTCCCGTCCACAGATTTTATGGCCCGGTTCCTGAGGAGGGCCCTGGGCACGGTCACTGGGTCCAGGTCCCACTCGGGGGATGCCGAATGACCTCAGCTGGAGATCTGTAACTGCCAAACATTTGTCAAACGTTTTCTGAAACCACTTTCTCAGGGCCCAGGGGTCCAGAACTGGGCCCCGCAGGGACCAGAGGCACATTGGCCAGCTAGTGCTGGCGTCTGCAGGGCAGCCCTCCGGAGCCTCAGCCGGACCCTGGCGTCACGAAGGGTGGCGCCTGCCCCTTTAAGAAGGGCCCATGATGCCCTCCTCCTTACGGAATTCTCATTCTACCTTGGAACGTTCTAGACTCCAAGTGCCATTTTCAGTCTCTGCAGGAGACTGGCACGAGCCTGTTTGTCAGAGCTCAGTTCTCTAAGCTGCGAGTGCAGTGTGACACAGGTGAATCTGAGTCTCTGGGCTTTTTGCCCGCGTGGGGGCGGCTTTTTTCTCTAACAGTTCTTTAGTGTATGATAGTTTTTAATCTTTAGTTCGTTTAAGTTTTTTTAGTAGTTATATATATATTTTTGGGGGTTGGGCTGGGGGTTGGGTGGGGTGGGGTGGCCATACCTGGCTGTGCCCAGGGGTCACCCTGGCTGGCTAACGTCCCTGTGCTGACGGAGATCGAGCCCAGGACAACTGGATAGAAGGCAAGTGCCCTCCCCACTGTCCTGCCTCTCTGCCCCCTGCGGACTTTTCTATTCAATGTGGAATGACTCTGAAGTCAGTGGGCCCTCATGGGGGGCTGATGAGAAGCAGAGGAGAAGATGTCACTCCCCCGGGACTGGCTGGAGCGCTGGCACTGATGAGCGCAACGAGCCCTGCCAGCCCCACGACGCCCACTAGGCCTTCCCGGGGTCTCGGGCCAGAGTGAGGGGTTGCCGTTTTAAAGGAAAGGGAGTTGATCCTCGACCTCCTCAGGCCCCCGGGCCTTTGTCCTTCTCACAGAAAAGCATTTCAGGAGATGAGCATGAAGCAGGAACATTTTATTTGGAGGCTTTTAGGAAGGGGAAATGAGGGAGGGAGTAACACGCTCGAGAGAGAGTGCGGCTTCTCCAGAGGCGCAGAAAGCCACTGAACACGTTAGGTTGCCTGGTTGCGTTCGGTCCGAAAGTCCACACCTCAGGAGGGGAGAAGCCCGTGACATGACCGACCTCGTAGGCAAGAGCAGTCCCTGGGCTCGGGCACACATGAGCGCCCTCCCTTGGTTCAAGGGGGCTAATCTCGGATTTTCCCAGGCTGCCCCTGGTGGGAGTTTCTAGCTACCTAGAGTCCGTTGCTAGGGTGGTTGCCAAGGGGGTAGAGTTGAGTGGTCCAAGGTCCTCTTAGAAATTCCTTTCCTGGCCTTTGTTCCTATTCCCTCGGGGGGTCCAGCCTGCTCTGGGCCTCCTAATGTGGGTTAATTTTGACCAGACCCTGGGTCCCGTGCCCTCAGGTGGTCTTTTGGTGGCCATGAAGCTATTGTTGACTTCCTCGGAGTTCCATTGCCATGACGATGTTCCCCCATCCACATGTCTGCCTCAGTTCTGTGGGTTAAGAAATGCAGTTAATACTGGCTTGTGGTTATCAAACTTGGGCAGCGTCACAAGGACCGAAGGAAACGCCAAAACCTCCTTCGCTCCCCTTTGGGGCCATTTTTTTTTCTTTTTGGGTCACACCTGGTGATGCACAGGATTTACTCCTGGGTCTGCACTCAGGAATCAGTCCTGGCAGTGCTCAGGGGACAATATGGGATGCTGGGAATCGAACCTGGGTCGGCCACGTGCAAGGCAAACGCCCTACCACTGTGCTATCGCTCTCCAGCCCCCCTTTGGCGCAGTCTTGCTGGGCCCTTTTCCCTGGCACTTCTCAGCCCATAGAAAAAAGTGTGCGTGTTGCTTGCCTTAGCTTCTGTGTGTAACCCTGGGCCTCTCACACACATACATACGCACACACGCACACACAAGACCAGCCATCACTGCTGAGTCGCCTCCCGGCTAGTCAGTGTCTGGACGGGAAGGTGGTCAGTGACACTCACAGTGCACAGGGACGATTTCTGGCTCCTGAATGTGTTTGGGGGTGATGCCAGGGAGGGCGTGAGGGTCAGCTGCCCGCAGGGCAAGTACCTGTCCCCTCTGCCCTCTGGCCCCGAATCTGCAGTTGTTTGTTTGTCTGTTTGGGATTGAGTTTTTGCGCAGGAGTGACACTTGGTGGGCTCAGGGGGTTGTGCGGGAGGCTGGGGGTCGCACTCGGGGTGGCGAGTGTCAGACTGGCAGCTCTCTGGGCTCTGGAAGCTGCTGTGGTCGCTCCCCTGAGACAGACTCTCTCCTCTGCTCTTCAGAGATTTATCCCTGAGAACGAGTGCACCTCAGAAGGCCCCACAGTGGGCTCGACAGTCAGGGCCCGGTAGTGGCCACGGCAGCGTCTGACCACCTGACCATGAGTCTGCTGAGGCCCAGCGGGCTGAAGGCCCCCACCAAGATCCTCAAGCATGGGAGCTGGGCCCTGAAGGCGCCCTCGGCCGGTAAGTGCGCTCAGCCCGGGCCAGGGGAGACTCATTCCCACCCGGGAACCCCCTCCCGAGTCCTCGCCCGGAAAGGGCTCCCTGAGCTGTAGGCACGTTCATGGTTCTGGGGACAGCTCTCACACACAAGTGTCACATTCTGTGACTTTAGTGTCACGGCACCTGGTGTCAGCTGAGGCGACCAACACGCTCCCTCCTAACTGCTAGCCCCCTCGCCCGGGCTTGGGGACAGGCTGAGGGAGGTGGACTCACCTGGACTAAAGGGCCTCATTGCCGGCCGTAGCCACAGTACAGTGGGGAGGGCAACGGGCACCCCATGTGACTCTCCAGCCTCAACCTCACATGAGTGACCCTGAGTGCAGAGCCAGAAATAGGCCCTGAGGACTGGCTGGGGTGCTCCCCCCCTAAAAGAAAAAGATGGGCCAGTGGACACAGCAGAAATAAGACACTGGGTTGGAGCTTTCGCCTGGCTTGGTCCCTAGCATCACGGGGTGTGTCCAAAGATTTCCCCTCAGCTGCCCAAATATGACTGCGGCCTGGGATGCTGCAGTAGGTAGGCACGTCCCCTTCACGGCGGGCCCGGCCAGGCTGTGCCACAAGCAGCCCCCAGCATTGGCTGGGAGTAGTCCCAAGCACTGCTGGGTTTCCCTCCCCGCCCAACCACATTTTAACTGGACCTGGACAGGCCCTTCCTGACCCTTCTGACCCTTCTGACCCTTTCTGCTGTTCCAGCGGCTGCTCCCGTTGAGAAGTCCGTGCCTGGGGAGAAAACCCCCAGCGCCCCCTCCTCGGAGACGCAGGAGGAGTTTGTGGACGACTTCCAGGTCGGGGAACGAGTCTGGGTGAAGGGGAACACGCCTGGATTCATCCAGTTCCTCGGGGAGACCCAGTTTGCCCCTGGTCAGTGGGCCGGGATCGTGTTGGACGAGCCCATCGGCAAGAACGACGGCTCGGTGGCGGGTGTGCGCTACTTCCAGTGCGAGCCGCTGAAGGGCATCTTCACCCGGCCGTCCAAGCTGAGCAGGAGCTTGCAGGCCGACGATGAGACCAACGGCCTGCAGCCAGCGCCTGCTGCCCGGGTCACACCGCCCCTGTCGGCCTCCCCGGCCCCTGCCGCCGCCCAGAAGGCACCCCAGCCCTCCGCGAAGGAGGCACCGGCCACCCCTCACATCAGCAACCTGACCAGGACGGCCAGCGAGTCCATCTCCAACCTCTCGGAGGCTGGCTCCCTCAAGAACAGGGAGCAGGAGCTGAAGCTCGGGGACCGGGTGCTGGTGAGTGCCGAGGGCAGCGGTCGCGGGTGGGTGTCCATTCACCTGTCTGGTCCATCAGGTTTTGCAGACTCGCGGTTTGGGTGGAAGGACGAGCAGCCGGGACGCCTGGTCCTGCAGTTTCCAGCGTGATGGATGCGTGCGGGGATGCTGCCAGTTTTACCAGTTTAGCCAAAACAGGATGGAGGGGTCATGCCGTGGGGAGGCCGCGTGCTTTGCACGCCTCTGACCCGGAGTTTACGTCTTGGTCCCATGTACAGTCTCCCAAGCACATCCCGTAGTGATCCCTGAGCACCAAGCCAGAAGTAAGCCCTGAGCACTCTGACTGTGACTCAGAAAACAAACCAACGAACAAATTTGGAAATCGGTTCCATTTCTCTGGTTTGTGATGTTTGTGTTTGGGGCGTCACAGGACTCACCCCGAGCCGCTCGGGCCATTCCGTGCCCGGCTGTGCGCAAGCCCTGAGCCATCTCTCCAGACGTGTGTGGTTTGGTGTTTGGGCCACGCCTGGCCGTGCTCAGGGCTTCCTCCTGGTGCTGAACTCAGGGATCACTCCTGGTAGGGCTCAGTGGACCATCTGGGGTTTCGGGGATGGACCCTGAGTAGGCCACGCGTTGGGACCCATCTCCCGAACATTCTCAAGAGTATGTTTTGCTGTCTTGGTTGCTCGATCTTCAGACACAGCACCTGCTCTTGTGTTTCTCTGAGCAGCAACTGGAAGGTGGGGGCGAGGGGGCACCCCCATGAGATGAGTTTCTGGTGGGGGTCACCAGGTCCCTGCACGTGGCATCCTCAGTCCACCCCAAGCCCATTCCTCTGCACAGGTCCCCAAAGCAGAGGCGCTTGGCTGTAGACAACTGTTCTCCCCCAGCAGAAGCACTCAATAACGCTTTCAGAACCCGTGGGAAGCGGCCGGGAAAAGTCCCCTCGGGGACGTCTGAGGCGGGCGGCTCTGGACAGACTGGGGGCTGGCCCGGAGCCAGTGGCTTCCCGGGGACCACAGGGATGGCCACCGCCAGGCCAGTGTCCGAGCTGTGGAGGCCGGAGAGGAGAGCAGTGAGGTGACCCGCCTGCAGGCGCAGGGTGGCCCTCGGAGAGTCCTGGAGGGTCACGGTCGGGGTTCGGGGATGGCCAAAGAGTAACACGGGGAGGGAATTGGAGCTGGAGGAGACACACGGTTTAAAGACTGTTTGTGGGGCTGGAGCAGTAGTACAGCAGAGAGGGCGTTTGCCTTGCACTCAGCAAACCCGGGTTCCCCGGTATCCCATAGGGTCCCCCAAGCATCGCAGGAATGATTCCTGAATGCAGGAATGATTCCTGAGCATCGCCAGGTGTGACCAAAAGACCCAAAGAAGAAAAAAGACTTTTTTTTTTTAACTTGCATTCACAACCGTCCACACCCGGACACAGGGACACCAGTGTCGTTGGAACAAGGGAGCGGGGACACCGCCACTGGCTCTGCGGTGAATAACTCTGATCAGTTATTCATTTATTGGTGGTGGTGCTCAGGGCTGAGTCCTGGCCCTGTGCTCAGGGACCACATCCGGGCAGGTGTGTGCAAGGCCAACGCCCTGCTCGCTGTGCTGTTCCATCGCTCCATACCTCAGCTAGAGCACGCCTTTAAAAAAAATTTTGAGGGTTTTTTGGGGGAACCACAACCAGCATAATGGCTGTTTTCTGAAAGAAGAAGGGGGAAAAAAGAAAACCCAAACACTTTCTTTGGTCTTTTTCCTAATTCAAGGAAGGTTTGCTTGGCCTAACGCAGCCGGGGTCAGGAGGCCGTGGCGAGTGGGGGCTGGCCTCGGGGCACTGAGGCGAAGCTCCCGTGCAGGGCTGGCGCCCTCCCGGCTCTCCAAAGGGCCTCCTGCCCTTTGCCCCATTCTACCCTGCGCACAGGAAGTCTAGGTTCTGCGCCAGCTGGCCCCGATGTTTATGGGACTGACCTCCGAGGAGCCCTTCGAAGGCTCTGACATGGCTGTTCCAGGCTTAGGCCTGTGGGAGGCGGTCTCCTGCCCCTGGCACTCCCCATCCCTGGCAGTGGACAGGTTGCCCCCATGCTTGTGCTACTTTGGTTCTCTCTGGAGACTCAGGGACCCTCAGTGGGGTCATTGGAAATGCCCAGCTCTGACCTCAAGTCCCGTCTGTGCTCGCAAGTAGGCCGGGGTCGCAGAGCAGGACAGTCAGTCGCTCTGGTCAGTCTTATGGTGTCTCAGAGCGGGAGGTCACTCTGTCTGTCCTGTGGCGTCTCAGAGTCCAACTGTGAAGAGCTTCTCCGGGCTGATGTGCGGTGGTTCTCCTGACCTTGGGAGATCACTTCCCTTCTCTCCAGCTGAGCTCTGACAGAATGTTCTGGAGACAGGCTTGCGGCAGTTTTGGGCAGATGATATTTCCAGGATATGACGCCAGGGTCTTGAGAGAATTGACTGGCTTCCAGTTGTCCTGTTAGAGGAGGCTGTTTCCGGGTCGGGGACGCCATGTTTTGTGCCAAATTCTTCGCCGATGACCAGCTGTGAGACAGGAAATTTGCAGCCTCTTCTCAGCCCAGGGCCGCCACCCCAGCCACCTGTCTCTTGTTCTTTTATTCCTTGTCACACTCACAGTGCCCAGGGCCCACGCCTGGCCACGGAGGCTGTGCCAGGGCCTTTGCAGATGGCACTTCAGGACTCGCAGAGACAGTCCTGGGTGACGCTGCTACCCCTCGTGCTGCGAGTGACCCCCGAGCACGTGAACCCAGTCCTACCCCAGACCCGAAAAAAGAAAACTGCGCTCTCGGGCATTATTAGTTGAGGTTTCTCTCTCTCTCTCTCTCTCTCTCTCTCTCTCTCTCTCTCTCTCTCTCTCTCTCTCTCTCTCTCCTTTCTGTTTTGACTTTTTGGTTTTGGGGTCACTCAGGCTTTGCACTCAGGAATCAGTCTTGGCGGGCTAGGGGGACCATCTTGGGTGCTGAGGATTGAACCCAGGGTGGCCGCACACAAAGCAAGTGCCCTTCCCCCAGTGCTCCAGCCCTATTTGTCAGCATTCCCGTCAGTGTCCAACGCTGTGATTCTGCTTTGCTCTGCGTCCCAGGGGCCAAGCGTGAAGCCAAGGCATAGTGAAGGAGAACTGGAAAATGGAAGTCCGCTAAGATATGAGAACAGTCATTTTCCTTTAGCTGGTTTCTGGCTTAATTGTTCTCCAGCGGTGGGGTTGCCACGGCTCCGCTCCCACACCCACGGGGCAGCGACCCCCTCGCCACACCAGGTGGCTGGCCTGGGTCAGAGATTCCCGGGGGTGTGGTCAGCCAGGCCACCGGTGTAAGCGAGTGGGTGTGAATGCCGCTGCCTTGCATGGACACTGAGCAGCAGCATCTGCTCACCCTGTAGGGGTTGCAGGGGTAAATGGCACCTTGACCTTTGGGGTTTCTTCCAGAAATCCCTACTCTGAAGCCAGAATGTTCCTTCGCGGGGGTGGGGGCGCTGTGCGCAGTCCAGGGTGCCTGACCCACGTCCCTCCGGCAGGTGGGAGGCATGGAGGCCGGTGTGGTGCGCTTCCTCGGGGAGATGGACTTCGCCAAGGGGGATTGGTGCGGCGTGGAGCTGGACAAGCCGCTGGGCAAGAACGATGGCGCCGTGGCCGGAACGAGGTGGGTCCTCCTGCCCCCCCCCCCAGACAGCCTGGGGCAATGCACGGTGCCCGGGAGGTGCTGAGGGGACTGCAGGCCACTTCACTTGGTTCTTAGGCGGGGCCACTTCCGGTGGCACTCGGGGACCCTGCAGGGATGTGGGGACAGCCTGGGGCTCCCACATGCAGCTGTGCTCGGCCCGCAGGAACCCCCCGGGCCTGCTGTCGCCCTTCAGATGCCGGGGAGGCTGCTTGGAATTGCCCCTGGTTTGCACGGTGGGGTGGGCGGCGTGCGAGGGAGTGTGTGTGTGAATGTTTGAATGTGTGTGCTTCGGAGTGTGGATATGTATGTATGAGGGTGTGTGTATGTGAGCGTGTGAGTGTGGGGCTGTGAGAGTGTTGGTGAGGGCATGAGCATGTGAGTGTTGGTGGGGGTGTGAGCATGTTTGTGAGGGAATGAGAGCGTGTCATTGTTGGTTTGAGAGCGTGCAAGTGTTGGTTGGGGTGTGCGTGTGTGTGACTGTGGGGCTGTGGGAGTGTGGGAGTGTTGGTTGGGGTGTGAGTGTGAGTGTATTTTTGTTGGGGTGTGAGTGTGGGGCTGAGGAAATGTGGGAGTATTTGTTGGGGTGTGGATATGTATGTATGAGGGGTGTGTATATGAGTGTGTGACTGTGGGACTGTGGGAGTGTTGGTTGGGGTGTGAGTGTGAGTGTGTGTTTTAGGGGGTGTGTTTGTGAGTGTGGGACATTGGGAATGTGGGAGTGTTGGTTGGGGTGTGAGTGTGTGTGAGTGTGGGACTGTGGAAATGTGGGAGTGTTTGTTGTGGTGTGTGTGTTTGTTGGGGTGGGAGAGTGAGAGTGTGGGAGTGTTGGTTGGGTTGTGAGTGTGTGTGCTTCTTGGGGTGAGTGTGGGAGTGTTTGTTGGGGAGTGAGTGTGAGTGACTGGGGCTGTGGACATGTGGGAGTGTTTTTTGGGGTGTGAGTGTGTGTTTTTTGGGGTGGGAGTGTGAGAGTTTGGGAGTGTTGGTTGGGGGCTGAGTGTGTACTTGTTGGGGTGTGAGTGTGTGAGAGTGTTGGTTGGGGTGTAAGTGTGAGTGTGTGTTGGTTGGGGTGTGAGTGGGAGTTTTGGTTGGGGGTGTGAGTGTGTGTGTTTGTTGGGTGAGAGTGTTTGTGAGTGTGGTGCTGTGGGAGGGTATGATGTTTGTTGGGGAGTGAGTATGTGTGAGTGTGGGGCTGTAGAAATGTGGGAGTCTTTGTTGTGGTGTGTGTGTTTGTTGGGGTGGGAGTGTGAGAGTGTGGGAACGTTGGTTGGGTTGTGAGTGTGTGTTTCTTGGGGTGAGTGTGGGAGTGTTTGTTGGGATGTGAGTGTGTGTTTGTTGGGGTGTGAGTGTGTGTTTGTTGGGGTGTGAGTGTGTGGGAGTGTTGGTTGGGGTATGAGTGTGAGTTTGTGTTGGTTGGGGTGTGAGTGTGTGTTTGTTGGTGAGAGTGTGGGGGGGGCTGTGTGAGGGTATGATGTTTGTTGGGGAGTGAGTGTGTGTGAGTGTGGTGCTGTGGAAATGTGGGAGTGTTGGTTGGGGTGTGAGTGTGTTTGTTGGGGTGAGTGGAAGTGTGAGAGTGTGGGACTGTTGGTTGGGGTGTGAGAGTGTGGGAGTGTTTGTTGGGGTGTGAGTGTGTGGGAGTGTGGGGCTGTGGGAGCGTGTTAGTCTGTGGGCGTGTGGGGCTGTGGGACTCAGTGGACGCCTCGGTCGGCGCCTGTCTCTCTTGCCAAAGGGGTCTTTTGTCCCCCCCCTCCTCGTTGTCGCAGGTACTTCCAGTGTCAGCCCAAGTGTGGCTTGTTTGCTCCCATTCACAAAGTCACCAAGATCGGCTTCCCCTCCACGACGCCGGCCAAGGCCAAGGCGGCCCCCGTGAGGCGTGTGATGGCTACCACCCCCGCCAGCCTGAAGCGCCGCCCGTCGGCCTCCTCGCTCAGCTCCGTGAGCTCCGTGGCCTCATCCGTGAGCAGCAGGCTCAGCCGCGTGGGACTAGTAAGAAGCTCCCCCCACCCCGCGCGGTGCTCAGGCCCCCACAGACTCCCAGGGCCCCAGGGGCGAGAGGCGGAGCAGGACTGGGTGGGCTGAGCAGCTCTGGGGGGGCAGGCGAGTGGCTTCCCAGCCACCACCGGTGACAGGAGCAGGGATGGGCCTTTCCTCGGGTGCTCAGGGCTCAAGCCGCCTTAGGGCTGAAGTGGGGGAGCTGAAGGGGGCGTCAGAGGGTCAGAGCAGGACCCAGAGACTCTGGGGAACGCTTGGCGCTTGGCGTTGCTTGTTTGCTCTCTCCGTCCCTCCCTGCTCCCTCCTGTCGCTCTGCACCCCTGTTGACACAGAGGGGCCTTGACTTCTGTCCATTGCGGGGCCGCAAGTCAAAGCTGGGGCCTCGTGGCTTCTCCCCTCACGTCTCTCTGAGTCCTAAACACTAAAGTGTGTCCGAATATGCAAGGGTGTCCTGAGATATTGTCCACAGGGAAACGGGCCCACGATGGAGATGTGTCCCAGGGGGCTGGCTTTGCTGGGGGCTGCGCTTCCTGCCGCCTCCTCTGCTCCGTGCCTTGACCCTCGATGCGGAAGAGGAGGGAATGAGTGTGTGTGCAACGGAAGATACAAAACAGATGACATGGGAACGGGAGCCAGGAGGCCGCGCGCCGTGGGCACAGGCCTGGGGCCAGTCCTGTCTCGCTCGACCACCACCAGGTTTCCCTGCCCTGCCTCCATCCTCACGTCCGACTCCTCCTTCCCCTCGACTCGCCATTCAGGAGGGGAGCAGACTCAGAAGCCCCTCTCCTTCCCTCGCGAGCCAGCCCATTTGTGGAATTTGGTTTTGTTTTTCTGCTTGACTGTGGGCCACACCCTGCAGTGCTTCAAGGGGCCGTTTGCAGTGCTGGGGTTGAGCCGGGGCCTCCCACATCCGAGCAAGAGCCCAATGCCTGAGCCGTATCTCCAGCCTCCCCCCGTTGTCTTGTTTTGTTCTGTTCTGGGGTCACACCTGGCAGAGCCCAGGGCTTTCTCCCGCCTCTGTGCTCGGGATTATTCCTAGCGGGCCTCCGGGATTGAGCCTGGGCAGCGCTGGGGCTTCGCTCTCCAGCCCTTTGGCCCCTGCCTTGCATATCTTTACGCAGGGCGGAGCTCACTCCTACACTGCACATCACCGTTAGCGTCTATGACAGGAATATAGAATGATTCTGTGTGACTTGATGGAAGTATACCTCGACAACATAATTTCATACGTGCACACACAAGCGTTCACACACACACAGCGACTCATACATGTACACGTAGTGCATACCGTGTATACACAGGCTGATGGGTGTATACACACAGGCACGTACTGCATAGACACAATGCGCGTGTGCACACAGGTGTGTGTAGACATGCCCAGAGGAACGTACGTGCATGCATACATACATGCACACAGGTCCGGGCGTGCCCTGTGGGAGCCTCCCGATTCGCTTGTTGGCTGAGTTGCTCTCTGAGGTTCCAGGCTCCCACAGAGGGTCTGGCCTTGCTGGCATGGAGCCTGGGGCCTCACACACCACGCACAGGGCAGAGGCTTTGGCATCAACATCCTGAGTTCAGTTCGTGGCCCCCACCTTGCCCAGCCCCTCAGCGCCCGCCTCCCCCCATGCCAGGGGTGCTGCTTTCTCTCTGCTCCGGCGCCTGAACTCACAGTCTCGTTCGTCTCCACGGTTGGCTGAAAGAAGCCGTTCGCTCCCGGGCTGGTTTCCTCAGGGAGCTGTCTCGGGCCCAGGAAGCGCGTGCGTGCCCCACCGCTCAGGCCAGGAGGCTCAGGGAACACCGCCGCCCGCCTTTCCTAGTTTTTATTTTTGCTCTTTGGTTTTGGGGCTCACCTGGCAGTGCTCAGGGACTCCAGGCGTGGTGCTTGGGGGCTGCTCCTGGTGGAGGGGGTTTGAGCCCAGGTCTTGTTGGAGACCCCCAAGGCTGTCAAGCTCTTCCCAGCCACCCCTTGAAATCAGAGTTGAGTGCACTTCCCGGCAGCACTGCACATGGCTGGGCCCGAGAGCTCGTGTGCTCCTAGAAATTTTATTTATTTATTATTTGGTTTTGGGGCCACACTCAGGGGTGCTCAGGGCTTATTCCTGGCTCTCTGCAGGGGGGTGGTGTCACTCCTGACGTTGCTGGATCTTGAACCTCTGAAAGTACCTTCCCCCACCCCCCCCCCCCCCACCCCACAATAGACTCTTTGGCCCTGGGGAGAGCATTTAGTAAGTAAAGCAAGTAAAGGCCCTCCCGTTGATCGTCGATTTGCTCTAGTGGCCCCAGTAACATCTCCATTGGAAACTTTATTGTTACTGTGTCTGGCATATCGAATACTCTCGGTAGCTTGCTGGGCTTTTAATCTGACCAATATACTTTAAGTGTATTGGGAAGTCACGGCCAGATCCTTACGCAGAGGCAAGGATGAGCCGCTCCCCGGACAGAACCAGGTAGCTCGAGAGCTCCCAGTAGGCAAAGCAGCAGTGGACAGCCTGGGCCCTGCTGGGCCCGTCAGTCAGCAGGCAATTGGCAGCAGCTCAGATGACGCAGGGAAGCGGCAAGAGCAGGGCGATGGGTCAGGCGTGGCCGGGCAGAAGGAGCGGACGTCCTCGGCCACCCCCGCCACCGTGTGCCTGAAGAATGAAGACCAGGTCCCGCTGTGTCCCCGCCTGCAGGGGCCGTTGTGCCGCAAGGAAACTGGGTCTGCAGAGCGACCATGAGCGACCACGAGCCCAGGACAGAACGGACAGGACCCTCGGTCCCCCCGGCCCTCCAGCCCACTCCCCTCCCCTCCTCGCTGTCTTTGCCTCTTCTCTCCTTCCCTTTGTGCTTGGTCTTCCCCTGAGCTGCCCTTGCGGTCCTGCTCGCTGGGCGTGAGCCCTCACACATGCTCACCCACCACTTGTTCCTTTTTTTCCTGGATTTTGGGCCACACCCCAGCAATGCTCAGGACTTCCTCCGGGCTCTGCACTCAGGACTCACTCCTGGTGGGCTCGGGACCCTATGGGGTGGGTACCTGGGATCCAGCTGGGGCAGCGGCGTGCAAGGCCAGCGCCTTCCCCGCAACTTTACCATTCTAGCCTCTCATCCCCCACTTTCGAAGGCAGATGGCACAGGGGTCTTTTATGGGGTCACACCTAATGACCCTCAGAGGCACGGGGCCATTCCCAGAGACAGGAGTCTCTGGTTAGTGCTATTCAGGCCTGGGGCTGGTGCTGGGGAGAGCGAGGTGAGCTGGAAGGAAGAGGAAGAGAGAAGGGCCAGGCTGCCCTGGGAGACCCAGACGGACCTGCAAGGCTGAAGATGCTGGAGCCGGCCTCAAGCTCATGCCAAGGGCTCAGCCTTAAGGAAGCTCAAGCCAGAGTGGGCTGTGGAGGGGGCTGCCTCCGGCTCTCCAGAAGAGTCTCTGGATTCCCACGAAGCCCGTCAGTGGAGCTCAGGTCCTGTCCAAGGATCTTCGGGAAGGTTTCAAGATGCTTCTGCTAAGAGTCGCTGGCCCATATGCACGGATGCAGCGCTGCTCCATCTGCTTTGCTGAGGATAGCCGTGTGCATGCCCGCGTCCGCCACCCCCACCCCCTTCACGTCTCTTTTTCCTTTGCAGTTGCCAGAAACCTCCTCTCGCTATGCCTGCAAGATCTCCAGCACCATTGCCCTCCAAGAGGCACTGAAGGAGAAGCAGCAGCACATTCAGCAGCTGCTGGCCCAGCGGGACCTGGAGAGGGTGGAGGTGGCCAAGGCCACGAGCCATGTGGGGGTGATAGAGCAGGAGCTGGCCCTGGCCGGGACGGGCACGACCAGGTGACATCTGTGCAGACGACAGTGCCGGGGCCAAGAGACGCTTGCGGCAAATGCTGGGCGCGACCTTGGTGCAGGCAGTGCAGGGAGAGGCCGTGGGTCCCCGTCTGCCGTCGTTGCGGTGGCATCCGGCACGTGGTTTGATCACATGCCCCTTATCCTCACCCCGTGGGGGTTCCGGGAGCGCCAAGTTGTCCCCGCTGGTGCTTTCGTGGTGTGGTTCCCTTCCGGCCTTCCAGAAACGCTGCAGCTTATGTGGGAGACGCGTTCAGTGTGCCGCGGTGGCAGGTGGCGGTGCCAGCCCACAGAGGGCTGTCGGGGGCGGGCGAGGACACTCACGCGCAGTTGCCTCCACAGCACGTCCTGGAGCTAGGGGCCAAGATGGACAAGCAGCGGGCCATGCTGGAAGCGAGCAACCGGGAGAAGGTGGAGCTGCTGAACCAGCTGGAGGAGGAGAAAAGGTGAGGCCGTGCCCCAAGCTGGGGAACTGCCTCGGGCGGGGCGCGCCGGCCTTCCAGGGCTGTGAGAACCAGAAACCACCGGGTGCCCAGTCCTGAGCGTGGCCTCATGGGGAGGAATGGGGGGAGCTCACTGGAGCCCAGGCACCCCCGGCCCTCACTGCTGTGTCCACGTGGCCTGGTGTTCCGGAGACATGTGCTGGGTGGCTGGGAACTGACGTATCCCAGTGGGGCCCTGTGGGAGTCCCTGGGGTTAATCCTGGGTGGGAGGAAACCCGCAGCACCCATGGGGCACGGCAGCAGACAGGCAGGGCTCAGGCCAGGCTGCAGACAGACGGACACGGGGTGCCGGCCAAGACGGTCTTCTCAGATGGGCTCCCGGCAGTGTGGTGCCCAGGGGCACTGCCAGTAGCCAGCTCAGCTCCTCAGCTGCACATGCCGAACACTCCACGTCCCCTGGGAGCCCCTCCTGCCCCCCCAGCCCCGAGTCGTTTGTTGCTTCTCCCCCAGGGGCTCGGTTGTTGTCCCGATGTGGGGACAGGAGCTGGCTGACAGGAACTAGTATGCGCCCCGGGTCAGTCTTTAATGACCTCTGTTAGCTACGAGACAGAAAAGGCTGATATGACACTGCGCCTGGCGTTGGCTCGAAAGAGCTTCCTCCTGTAGCCTGCGGGTCCCACCCAGTGCTCGCAGCCGAGGGGACTCACCGACTTTCTTTTTTTTCTTTTTGGGTCAACCCAGCGATGCTCTGGGGTTACTCCTGCCTCGGCACTCAGGAATTACTCCTGGCATTGCCCAAGGGACCATAATGGGATGCTGGGAATTGAACCCGGGTCGGCCACGTGCAAGACAAACGCTCTGCCCGCTGTACTCTCTCTCTGGCCCTCGCTGACTCTCTCAGCCCTCCTGTGTGTGGAGCCGGGGGCTGGGTCGGGCACGCATCTACAGGGTGGTGGCCCTCATGGGGGGCAGCAGTGACGCCCCTCACAACTCTCCCTCTCCCCCACAGGAAAGTGGAGGACCTCCAGTTCCGAGTCGAAGAGGAGTCCATCACCAAAGTCGACCTGGAGGTAAAGCCCGGGCAGGTCAAGAGGCTTGCAGGGTGCAGGCAAGGATGCGGGGTGGCCTGGCCGACCCCGCCGGGACCACTTCTGCTGGAGACTCCGAATCAGACAGGGATACCAGTGGTCATGCACCTGGCAGGGCCCGGCTGAGGCACCTCTGCTCCTTGGGGCTGGAGGCTGCTGTTGATGAGCGTTTTTCTCTCGTTCTGACAGTTGGGTCTACGCCTTTGCCTCAGCTTTGATTTTCAGTCGAGCAGCACAAATCAAATCCTTTAGAACCCCAGTTTTTTGAAGGTATTCCTTAAAACAAGAAGAAGCAAACAGTTTGCAAAAGAATAATTTCTGTTTCTGCTTCTTTTCCTTCCTGTTTTAAGCTCATGGAAATTTTGTTTTCCCACCAGAAGGAGGTGAAGGCCCTGCAGGCGTCCTCCGAGAAGCTCGCCAAGGAGAGCGAGTGGCTGAGGACCAAGCTGGACCATGCCAACAAGGAGAACGCGGACGTGATCGCCCTGTGGAAGTCCAAACTGGAGACGGCCATCGCCCCGCACCAACAGGCCATGGGCGAGCCGAAGGCGGCCGTGAGCCGGGGCGTGGGCGCCGAGGCGGCCGAGCTGGCCGAGCTCAAGATGCAGATGGAGAGGCTACAGTTCGAGTCCCAGCAGGAGGTAGAGAGCCTGAAGGCCCAGCTGGCGGCTGAGCGTGCAGCACACGCCTCTGAGCTGCAGACGCTCAGGTCGCGGCTGGTCAGGATGGCCCAGGAGCAGAAGAACAGCCTGGAGGCCGCGCGGGCCAAGCTCGACCAGACCAAGGACCAGCACCTAGTGGAGATGGAGGACGCCCTGAACAAGCTGCAGGAGGCGGAGACGAAGGTAAAGCACCTGGAGGGGTTGCGGGCCATGTGTAGTCAGCAAGCCCCAGGCGCTGGCCAACGCCACGGCACAGCTGGAGGCCACCCAGCAGAAGCTCTTGCAGTTCGATGGGCTCTGGAAGGCCAGTTCCGAAGGTAAATTGGAAATGGAGAAGCTCAGGCAGCAGCTCCAGGTGACTGAGCAGCAGATTCAGGAGTTAGAGAATGCAAAGCGGGCCGAGAGCGGCAGGTTGGTACCCGGGCGCCCTCGCCCTCTTCCACGCTCGCTCCCTGCATGCTGTGTCTCTGTGTACTTGCCGCCGTGTTCCGGCTTGGTGCTGACAGGTCTCCCGGTCACGTCCCGTGCGGTTCCCTCTGATGGGACTGAGAACGTGTCGGCATGATTCTGGGGCGGTCATTGGTCCCCAGCACCCGGATGCCATGCTAGCCTAGGCCCTGGCTAATCGGGCCCATCTGGGGTCTTTCTGAAACAGAGAACTCTTCACAAGGCCAGTGAGAAAACAAGATAGGAGCCCCCAAAGCAAACCTCGGCCCCCCCGCCTTGGGCCCCCTGCGTACTCGCCGAGTCCGCCCAGACCCTTGGGCTCGAGGCTGGCCGCAGGGGTCTTTCCCTGACCTTGCTGACCACCTGCTCGTGTGACTGCTTTGCTGTCCTCTCCCCGAGGTGCCTCAGTTTCCAGCTGGTGCTCAATGCCTCTGAACCTCTGAGCTCCCTCAGGGCTGGTGACGTGGCCCATCTTGGTATTTCTCATTGCCGGCCCCTCCCTGCCTGCAGCACAAGCCCCAGCCCAGCCCTGCAGAGATTTCATCCCTTTCAGCCTCTAAGGGGTGCTTGGGCCAAGTCCGCCTTCCAGCATGGCCTCCTGCTGGCCACGGGCATGGACTCTCATGGTAGCCCTGACCCTGGGGAAGGACAAGACAGTGAGATCTGGGCCAAGCCGAGGAAGCTGCAGTTCTCCCCAAGGGGCCCCGAGAAATGCCCTTTTCCTCCTATAGGATTGTGGTGGCAGAGACGCGCCCTCCCAGCCGCCCCCCTCCCACCCCCCTGGCGCTGTGCGCGTTGTTGGAGAAACTTCTCTGTTGGCCAAGTTGGAAGGGCTGTGGGATTTGTAGACAGGACTGACAGACATAACAGAAGGACCCAGAGACCCCCGGGAGTTCCTCTCAGGACTCAGGACTCCTTAGCTGGCATTCCAGAAACAAATGGAATCAATTCCTAGGACACAGCAGGGGATAGTTGACCCACTTGTTCACATCAAGATGTAACAAACGTCAAGTTCTGGTGACTGCTGTCTAGTGGATTAGAGGTTCTTCAATTTAATTTTCATATTGAAACACCTCAGACTTTTAAAGTCACAGACAAGAAACTACAAGAAAGTAAATCTTGGGGGCCAGAGTGATAGTACAGTGGGAAGGGCATTTGCCTTGCACACGGCCTACGTGAGTTCAATCTCCAGGATCCCATAGGGTCACTGTCATTGTCACTGTCCTCCCGTTGTTCATCGATTAGCTCGAGTGGACCAAAAAAAAAAAAAAAACCTTTTCTTCCCTCCTTCCCCTCCCTTTCCCTTTCTTCCCTGTTTCCTCCCTCCCTCCTTCGTATCCTTAGCCTCCCTCCTCCCTTGCTTACTTCCTTCTTCCTCGCCAAGCCATGCTCTCGGCTCTGGGGTCCTCCCGCCCAGCAGTAGTGGGTCTTTTCAGCTTGTGGACCGATCTCAGGCTCGCCCAGTGGTGCTGCAGTTCCAACTCGGGCCTGGTGTGTACTCCAGCCCTTTGTGCCGTCTCCCCGCCCCTGGAAAGTCAATCTTTCTCATAGGCTTTCTTATTTTCTGGTCGCTCCAAATTTAGGTCTAGAAAACGCCTCTATTTGAGCCGTTTTCAGTAACCACTAGACAGTCATCACCAGAACTGATGGCGCCAAGGCCTTGGCTTCGAGAGCTTCAGGCAATCGCACTCACCTCACGCCTCTGTTCTTTGGGGTTGTGTTGGGTCATGGGCTTCTCATACGTGTTTTCTGTTTTGTTTTCCCCTTCCTGTTCCTGTTCGTATTTTTGGTCCATTCACTCCATCCTTGTCACTCTGGTAGGCCGAGAGCCTGGCCGAGGAGCTGCAGGGGAAGGAGCTAGCGCTTCGTAGTCTTCAGGAGAACTTGAACGAAGCCGGCCGAGTGAAGGAGGCTTTGGAGAAAGAGCTTCGGAGTTTGGTGAGTACCAGGGGAGTCGGACGCTGATCTTTCCCTTGCTGAGGGCAAAGCGAAGCCTCCTCAGGCGAGCTCGGCCCTATCGCCTCTGAGGCTCATGAGCGTGTCAGCTCGAAAGCCCCAGGGGCTGCGCGAGCCCCCATTGGGGCAGCAAAGGTAGGTGCGCTGCTCTGTCCCCTCTGTGCCCTCCGCCTCTGCCTGATCAGTGAGTGGCCAGCGATGCTCCCGGAGTGCCGGGCTCCTTCCTCCCCTCAGCAGCGCCTCAGGCTCCTCTCCCGTGCCCCCTGCTCCCTCGGCTCTGTCTCCCCTGCCAGCCGGGAGCACTGGGGGCTCACAGCAAGGGGAGGGGGTGAGAGACATGTGCTGGTAAGGCCGGTTTTCTGGAACCTTCCAGACACCTTCCTGCACTGGATCAAAGTGTGTTTTCTGGTTTTCTTTTTAGGATTTGTGTGTGTGTGTGTGTGTGTGTTTGTTTGTTTGTGTCTTGGGCTTTTTAGTATTCAGCTGTGCTGAGACCTTCACCTGGTGGTCCTCAGGGGACCACGTGGAATGCTGGGTATTGAACCTGGGTTGGGCACATACAAAGCAAAACACCTAAAGTATCTGGTTGTTTTTGTTTTTGTTTTCTTTTTTGGCTTTTTGGGTCACACCTGGTGATGCTCAGAGGTTACTCCTAACTCTGCACTCAGGAATTTCTCCTGGCGGAGCTTGGGGGACTACATGGGATTCCGGGGATTGAACCTGGGTCAGCCACGTGCAAGGCAAACGCCCTCCCCACTGTCCCATCACTCCGGTGCTGGACCTTGATGAACTGGGCCTTTCCATTGAGACAGTACTGACGGGGTCCCGTCAGGACCCGAAACTGAGCCCTGAAGGAGCCATTCAGAACCCTGCGGGAGGTTTCCAAGGGAATCGTCCTTGCCGGGGCAGCATGGGCCCAGCACACGCAGCATCACAGTCTATCTGTGTATGCTCGAGAACATGTGTACACACGCGTGTCCACAGCCATGCACACACCCCAGTATACACACATGGGCTTCTGTCATGTGCAGACTCATACATGTCCTTGGACATGCAAGCAAATACATACATACTTGCACAACTCACTCGTGTTTGCCAGGCAGATACACACTGGGCATTGATAGCTGAGTTTGGGGTGGATTATTTTTGTTTTCTGGGTTTTTTTTCTTGTTGTTCTTGTTGTTTTTTGTCTTTTTGGGTCACAGCTGGGGACATCCAGGGGTCACTCCTGGCTCTGCACTCAGGAATTGCTACTGATGGTGCATCCCCTATGGGATGCTGGGGATCAAAGGCGGGTCAGCCTTGTGCAAGACAAACACCCTCCCCGCTGGGCTATTGCTCTGCCCTTGGGGTGTGTGTGTATATATATATATATATATATATATATATATTTTTTTTTTTGGTGGTGGTGGTGGGGGACTAGTGCCATGCCTGTCAGTCCTTGGAGGCGACTCCTGGCTTTGTGCTCAGGATATTCCTGTTAGTGCCGGGATTCAGACCGGGGCCAAGTGGCGTTACTCAGTGCTTTCTCTCTCCCAGCCCCCAGATGATCACCATGTTTATTGGGGCTCCCCCCAAACTCGGTGGTACTCCTGGCTCAGGGTCTAACCGTCTGGCTGTTCTCGGGCACCTGGACCCTGTGCCAGCCCTTCAGCCCCAATATCTATGTTCTAAGTGCAAGTTCATTTTCATGAATATTGTGTGTGTGTGCTGTTGAGCAGAACAGAGTCGCCATGTGTGTGCGGGTATGTTTGTTTGTGTGCGTTGTGTGTGTGTGTGTGTGTGTGTGCGCGCGCGCATGTGTGCGCGTGTGTGCTGGGGGCAGGCAGGGGGCCTGTGGCTGATGATGGCCCCCGGCTCCCCGCAGGGGGAGAAGGTGGACGTGAGCCGCAGCCAGTTCCAGGCTCTGCAGGCCGAGCACGCCAAGTCCACCACGGAGAGCCAGGCGCAGCACGAGGAGGCGCTGCAGGCCCTGCAGAAGCTGCTGCTGCAGGCGGAGAAGCTGCAGGCGGTGCAGGCGGAGAACGGGAGCCTGCTGCGGGAGGTGGCCGAGCTGAAGACGCAAGTCGACGAGGCCAAGGTGTGTGGGCGCAGGGCCGCCGTCTCGGGGTCGGGCTCTGTTGGGGGCCTCGGCCTGCAGCCTCAGACACTTCCTCCGCCCGTGGGCGCCTGTGAGAGCCGGAAGGGGGTTGCTCCCGGGGCGCCCGGCAGAGCACATAGAAGCCCAGGGACCCCAGCTGGGGTTGTCTGTTTTGTTTTTAGCTTTTTTGGTAAGTTCAGGCCTTCGTGTTTTCACTTGATTGCTCAAAGGCATTTTTTAGTGTATCAGAGAAATGTTAAGGTTCGAAGCTCAGTGGGGAGAAATAGAGCGGCTGGAACTAGTGCAGTGAGAGGGCACTTGCTGTGCACGTGACCCACCAGGGGATCCCCAGCATCCCCCAGGGTCCCCCAAGCACCCAGGAGGAAGCCGTGACCTCTGCCGGGTGTGAACCCCAAAACAAGAAGGAAAATAATGTATACACACATATATGTGTGTACATACATAACATGTACATATGTGTACATCTTTATATCCATATAATAAGTGTATTTTAATTCATATGTACATATTTTGATACATTTTTAGTTTTCCACGTTTGGTCCCATGTATAGTTTATACATATATGTGCTTGTATGTATATGTGTGTGTATACATATCTATAAGCCAATGCAAAGAAAACGGAAGCGAGCTTACATCAGCGGAAACCAGGGCTGCTGAGTGGCGGCCATGGCCCGCGTGTGTGTTGGTGCCCGGCCTCTTTCCACCACGCACCAGAGCCAGGGCTACGTCTCCTCTCTGGACCACCTGCACGGCCCAGTTCTGTGGCCAGCAGCCTCGTGTGCATGCTCAGGTCAGTCCCATTCCGGTAACCTGACCGTCAGCGGTCAGCTGCCCAGCACATGCCAGTAGCCTGCTGCGGCTCATGGCTGTGGAGCTGGACAGAGAAGATAGCCCTTGCTGCAGAAAGTTCTGGAAAGTACATGGCGGTTAAACTATGGTGTGCATTGAGACTCAGAAACGAAGACGCACAACCCGTTGCTGACGGGCAGGGAGAGCAGGTGAGGGAGACCCTGGCCCGTGTGCGGCCACTCCTCCTGGAGCCCCTGGGCCCCTCCCAAATTACTGCAAACACTGCCTCCCATTGCTCATCGATTTGCTCGAGCGGGCCCACTAATGTCTCCATTTTGAGACTTGTTGTTACTCTGTTTGGCAAGCAAAACCTGTTGGCTTCAGTCTCCAAAGCTGGTGGATTAGTCTGGATTTTCTATAAAGTGTAAAACTTTTGGGACTAAGTCCATTTCCTGCCTCTGTTTGTCCCTGTGAAAATCGTTTGGCAAGTAGTTGTTGCTTTTCCCTTCCCCTCCTGCACAAAGTTCAAAAACAAAATACTTTTTGTAGTTCTTTGAATTGTACTGAAAACTAGTTTTTTAATGCATCCCTTCTATGACAGAGTGATGGATTTTATAATAGAAGAATTGAAGTGGGGGGAAAAAATCTTATGCCCCAATGTCAAGATCCAACTGTCCAAACTTCCGGGGAGCTGTCAGGAATAATTTCAGATGGCATTTCAAAAATAAAATTGGCTGCTAGTAGAATGGGTAGGGTGCAGCCTTGTACTCGGCCAACCCAGGGTTGATCCCCAGCATCCCGTATGGTCCTCCGGCCCTGCCAGCAGTGATCCCTGAGCACAGAACACTGAGCGAGACCCGAACATCACCAGGTGTGGGGGCCCCCATCCACAAAATAGGCAGGTAGTTATGTTGACCCTAAGAAGCTAACTGTGTTAGAGCCTCTCCATCCTGCGTGTGTGTGTGCGTGTGTGTGTGTGAGTGTGTGAGTGTGTGCGCGCGCATATACACGCGTGTGCAGGTAAGACTACTCTACCATTTTCATTTCTGGTGTTTAGGCCACATTACGTGCTTGGCTTGCTTGTGCCTGCTTGATCTCATTCTTGTTTCCATTCTTCCCCGCTTTTTGTTTCTGTAGTCATTAACTTACCCAATAACATCAGAGGAAATTGAGCTGATGTCGAAGGATCGCAGGGCCCTGAGGTCAGAGAATCAATTGCTGGCGAAGGAGAAGCTCTCTCTGAAGTCAGAGAGAGGGTCATTGCTACTGAAGCAAACAGAAGCCGAGGCCGAAAACTCTTCGCTGCGGGAAGAGCAGGGGAAGCTCTGGCTGTTGAGCCAAGCGATTCAATTAGAAAAAGAGAAGGTCATCGAGGCCAGGCGGGCCGCAGAGAAGCTCTGGCAGGAGGAGCGGCTCCGCCAAGAAGCCCTCGAGGCGGAGAAAGAGAAAGTGCTGGAATTGGGCAGGGCGGTGCAGGAGGAGCTCCAGAGGGTGCGCACAGAGAACGAAGCACTGCAGGTCACTGCAGGTCGCCAAGGTGGGGCTGCAGGCCCTGGTGGAGGAGCTGCAGTTGAGCAAGAGCGGCCTGGTGGCCGAGTGTAAGAAGGGCCTGGAGGAGAGGGGCCAGCTGGAGGAGCATGTCAAGAAGCTGGTTCTGGAGAAATTCAACATTAATACTTTTGGATTTTCTTATCACAAAAAAATTAAATGAAGGACCTCAACCATCAGAAGTTTATCATCCAGTTTGAATCTATTTTTGTTCACTTGAATGTTTTCTAGTTCTGTCAAAAGTGATAAATAATGTACCATCCAGGCTACATGTATAATAAGAACTTCTATAATTATATGTATGATTTTGATGCATTTTCCTCTGGAGATTATCAACTGTCTGACAAGTGAAAGATCTGTATCAATTGAAATTTTTAGTAATAACCATTATTGAATTTGTTTCACAAACTATGTAAAGCAGTATTAAAACTTGAGCGAACAAGTGTCCTATATCTACTTTAATAAAATTATTTCTTTTTTGCCAGTGATAACTGATTATTCTTAGGTTTATTTAGAAAAGATTTTTGGCTAGCAATGAAGAACTATAGAGTCAAATGAGTCAAACAGTTTCTACAATGGAATTCTGATACACCAATTTCTTTTTGTTTCTTTATGTTTGTGCCACCCCTGGTGATGTCTTAGGGCTTATTTATGGCTCTGCACTCAGGAATCACTCCTGGCAGTGCTTGGGCAAACTATAGGGAATGTCAGGGATTGAAGCCAGATTGGCCAAAGCAAATGCCCTACCAGCTGCACTATTGCTCTGGACCTGTAAACCATTTTCTTAAAAGTGTTTATCTTGGGCTAAAGAGATAGTGCAGTGAGTAGGGTACTTGCATGTGGCCGATCTGGGTTTAATCGCAGGAATCCCATCCAGTCATCTGTGCCCTGGCAGGAGCAATCTCTAAGTGCAGAGGCAGGAGTAAACCCTAAGAAGCACTGGGTTGGGAGTATGGTGCCGCCAGCAGGTCAGTCTGTACCTGTGAGTCGAGTGCATCAGCAGCCTGATGGCGCCTTCAGACGTCCAGGTACCCCCAAATTGCTGCCATGCGTTTGGCCAGACCCCAAAAGGTTGGGGCAGAGTTGACCAAGAAAGTAAACAAGAAAAAGTTAGGTATGTGGGAGATACACCAACACCACCTCCAGTTCAGCTATATAATTAGAGGCATGGCCTCTCTGGTCCCTGATCGAGCTGTTTAACGGCCATGATCTCAGAGACTCAGAAACAAATCTCGAAACTCAGCAACTTTTGGCAGAAATGCATCCAGCTCGCACAATAGGTTACTGTTGCCGGGCCACCCCAGGGGGGAAAGGGTGCTGTCCCTCCTCCTGCTCCCCCTTGGGGGCTCAGTGGCCACCATCCGCCAGAGGTCATTGGACAGTCAGGTTTGGGCCCACAGTGATGAGACATGTGGGGCCTCATGGGATGGGGGTGGAGCCAGTCTTTTCCTCCCCGTCTCAATGTGACCCCAAGTCGCCGCCCATGAACGGCCTCTCTGGCTCCTGATTAAGGTGCTTAAAGACTATGATCCCAGAGACTCAGACACAAATCTCGGAATCCAGTGGCTTTTGGCAGAAATGCATCTGAACCCTGCAGTAGGTTACTGTCGCTGGGCCATTCCAGGGAGGAAAGGGTGCTGTCCCTCCACCTGCTCCCCCTTGGTGGCTCGGTGGCCGCCATCCTCCAGAAGCCATTGGACAGCCATTGGCTGTGGGATTTGTAGACAGGACTGACAGACATAACAGAAGGACCCAGAGACCCCCGGGAGTTCCTCTCAGGACTCAGGACTCCTTAGCTGGCATTCCAGAAACAAACGGAATCAATTCCTAGGACACAGCAGGGGATAGTTGACCCACTTGTTCGCATCAAGATGTAACAAACATCAAGTTCTGGTGACTGCTGTCTAGTGGATTAGAGGTTCTTCAATTTAAATTTCATATTGAAACCCCTCAAACTTTTAAAGTTACAGACAAGAAACTACAAGAAAGTAAATCTTGGGGTCAGAGTGATAGTACAGTGGGAAGGGCATTTGCCTTGCACACGGCCTACGTGAGTTCGATCTCCAGGATCCCATAGGGTCACTGTCATTGTCACTGCCCTCCCGTTGTTCATCGATTAGCTCGAGCGGGCCAAAAAAAAAAAAAAAAGAGAACCTTTTCTTCCCTCCCTCGCCTCCCTTTCCCTTTCTTCCCTGTTTCCTCCCTCCCTCCTTCGTATCCTTAGCCTCCCTCCTCCCTTGCTTACTTCCTTCTTCCTCAACAAGCCATGGTCTGGGCTCTGGGGTCCTCCCGCCCAGCAGTAGTGGGTCTTTTCAGCTTGTGGACCGATCTCAGGTTCGCCCAGCGAGTCCCCACGGGGTGAGCGGCGCCCAGCGGGGCCCGGAACCACTGTGGCAGGTTTGTGTGGCGTTTCGCGGTGTGCTCTGCCACTGAGGCCAACCCCTCCCTAGCCCCCCCGGCGTGGCTCAACGAGGTTTCTCCCTCCAGGCTGTGCAGACAGCGGAAGATGCCAGGCAGCTCATGGAGCAAATGACCCAAGAGAAGACAGAGACCCTGGCCTCCCTGGAGGACGCCAGGAACACCAATGCGAAGTTGCAGAGTGAGGTGGGTGATGGTGGTGACCAGGGCTGTGTAGGCCCGGCCTCAGCCTTGAGAGAAACCATATCCTGGGCCAGAGCGATAGCACAGCGGGGAGGGCGTTTGACTCACACACGGCAGACCCAGGTTCAATCCCCGGCATCCCATATGATCCCCTGAGCACCGCCAGGTGTAATTCCTTGAGTGCAGAGCTAGGAGGCATCCCTGTGCATTGCTGGGTGTGACCCAAAAAGAAAAGAAAGAAAAACCATATCCTTAGTCACTCAGCGAATACACACAGGGCTTGGGAGGGGCATTCTTCATTCCGAGTCTTCTTTGTCTCTGTCAGGAGCCTCTAGTGTCCGTTCTTTTTCGGTCTTTTAAGCCACCACCAACAGTGCTCAGGGTCTGCTTCCTACAGACGGGGCTTCCTGCACGGGTGCGCTGCAGGACGCCCCTGAGCCGCGTGTCTCCGGCCCTTTGCTATTCAAACTTGCGTCTTCACGTCTGATTTGTGTCCCCATCCATGCCACTGGAAAACAGAAGCATTTGACCAGGTTTCTTTTCTCTTGGTCTTGAAGTCGGATCCCTTAAAGAAAACAACTTGAAGAATGTGGAAGAGCTGAAGAAATCGAAAGAGCGTCTGACTGTAGAGAATCAAGAGATGGAAGAATTCAAGAAAGAAATATAAGTTTATGTCCTATGAGAGAAATTGCTTAATTAAATCACTTCAGTTTGGACCGGAGCCATAGTCCAGCCGGTAGGGCGTTTGCCTTGCAAGTGGCTGACCCAGGTTCAATCCCTGGCATCCCATGTGGTCCCCCGAGCACCCCCAGGATGGATTCCTGATTGCAGAGCCAGGAGTAACCCCTGAGCATCGCTGGGTGTAACCCAAAAAAGAGAAAAAAACACTTTATTTTAGGCAGCAAAAGTGAAAGCAATTGCTGGGTTTTTTTGTTTGTTTTTTTTTTGGCGGGGACACACCCAGTAGTGCTCAGGCACCATTCCTGGCCGGCTCGGGGACCATAGGGGGTGCCAGGGATCCAACGCACGTTTGCAGCCTGCAAGGCAAGCACCCTGCCTGCCCTACTGCCACTCCAGCTCCAACGCTGGTTTTTAAAAATATATATGGGAGGTTCGTAAAGTGGAATGGACAGTTCCCATCCCCCCACACCTGTGGGGGCGCTGGCAGCCTTCCCCGTGGGCGTTCAGGAGCAGAGCTCCGTGCGAAATAGAGACACGAATGTGGCTGAGGGGATGACTGGTGGCCTTGGGGACCCAAAGATCCTTCTGGAACTGCAAGTGGATCGGGAGTCACTGTGTGGCTCCCACGGGAGACTGAGCAGTCTCCCCAAAGCAGGCACCGCCTGCAACCAGGTTTGCTGGTGACCATTTGCTAAGTGAAAGCTGCTCATTTGTCAGGAGATGGAGATAGGGAGAGAGAAAGGGAGGGAGGGAGATTTTTCATCCATAATTAAAATTAAATCTCCCAGCTCCTATATGACTTATTAGCTCAGGCCTGAAATACCTCCCCCCCCATCACTAAATAAATAGCTCTGAAACATGCCTCATTTAATCATTGAGAGCATTTTGATGTGGATTTGACCCCCTAAAGCTTCATGGGGTCACCCTAGTGTGCAAAGTATGGGGGATGGGAATTAACAAATCAAGAGAACTGAAAGGGGCCGAACGAACGCCACCACCCATTAGACTCTGCAGGTTAAAAATAGTTGTGTTCAGGCATGACAGATGGATCCAGCCCTCGGTGACTGGATCGGCACACAGTCAGCGTGACAGCTCGCATGGGGTTCAGCCAACACAGACAGTCTCACCGTCACCACAACCTTTTATGGCATAAACCAGAAATGCAACCCTCATATGAAGTATTTGTAACATCCTTGTAAGAACAGTAGTTTGGGAGGAGTGGGGCCAAGACACACTACAGTGAGTAAGGCACTTGCCTTGCGTGCGGCCACCCTGGGCCTGACCCCTAGCACAGCTGTGTGTATGCCACTCCCACCCCCAATTGTTTGGGATGTGTATTTTGAAATAACCAATAATGGGAGGCTGATTGAATTTATTTACACTGTTCACATTGGATCTGCGTGCATTGGCCTTGCAGGGTCTCTCTTTTTAAATCATCGTTTTATTTTACTTTTTTTTGGGGGGGGGCTACACTTGGCTGTGCTCAGGGCTTACTCCTGGCTCTGCGCTCAGGTTTCACTCCTGGTGGGGTTGGGGGGGGAGTCCTCTCTGGCGCCGGGGATGGAACCCAGGTCTGCTGTGTGCAAGGCCAACACCCTCCCCGCTGTGCTCTGGCCCAGGCTCCTGGAGGTACTTTTCCCGACTCCACCCTGGCACCCACCTGCTGGGGAGTGAGCTGACCGCCTTTCCTTCAGGCGTTTCACCTGAGTCAGGTGCAGTCTGTGTCCCCACCGCCGCTGCCGTGGCACCAGGAGAAAAATCAGCTGCCTGAGTCCCGGATTCCGTGGGCTTGTGTGTTTGTTGTGTCTGAGAACATCTTGTGCCTGGAACCGAAGTCGCGTCCCAGGCCAGCCGCGGTGCCCGTGGTGAGCTCTGCCAGAGGCCTCGTTTCAGCAGTGTGACACTTCTGGGTGTGAGCGAAGGCCCATGCCGGAGTCAGCGTGTGCTTTGCGGTTCTCTGTCTCCTGAGTGGTTTCGGAAGGAAAAGGGACCTTTTCCAGTGTGTCCTGTTACTCCTTTGTGATGGTGTAACTCCTCCCCTCCCCGTCGCCTCCCACCGTGTCTCCGTGTGAGTCCAGCTGGCACCACCAGCATCGGTCTCGCAGCCAGAACACGTAACTGCCTGATTGCGTGCTCCCAGGCGCAGCTTGGACTCAGAGGTCCAGAGATTCATCCTGCCCGCGAAGCGTTTGTCTGTGGATGACAATGCAAACATGGGGGTCCGAGAGCTAGGAGAGCAGCTGGTAGGGCACTCGCCTTGCCTGAGGCTGATGGGGCTTTGATCCCTGGCCTGGCATAGGGTCCTGAGGGCCTCCAGGAGTGACCCCTGAGTGCAGTCAGGAACAAGTTCTGAGCACCGCCTGGTGAGGCCCAGAAAAAAAAAAGAGGAAAGAAGGAAACTGTTCCACCGACATGGGGTTCAAGTTTACTCTTTGGGGTTCTGGGGCCACTGGAGCCGTTCCCCACATGAGTCTACCACTTGAGCCCATCTCTCGACTGCACTTTTGCTTTTCATAGTTAAAAGAGTTGAATTGTGAATCTACTTTGCCCTCACCACCCAAAGTAAGAATTTTGACCAGAAGAATGACTTTGTGCTCCTGAGTCTGTTTTATACTAAAGGGCTTGAGTTCTGTTTCTCGGCACGGTTATTGGTACGAACTTCACCATCTTTTGATGTCTCTGGGGTGTAGGGCCGGGATGGAACCCAGCGCCCCCCCCCCACAACACGCATACACACGGAGGCACCTGATATGTTGGGCCCCATCGCCAACCCACACTTTGCCACTTCTGAACCCTCCTGAGGTGTGTGAAAGTCTCAGAACAGAGTGAAGACGAGGGTCAGAGCAAGTCAACATCAGCATGAAGGCGAAGGCAGTGTGTCCGAGTGTCTGAGGATCCAGTTTCGGGTCAGAGGTTGCTGATTTCAGGCCTGTCCTTTCTCACCGTTAGAGCGGGTGTAAAGGGGTGATGGAAGAGCCCGTTTGGCAGGTTGGCTGGGTGGCATCGAGACATCGGGCCTGGTCTTGACAGAGACTCTCCAGACTTGGTCCCCGGGCCTCTAAGCACGGCCACCCCCGAATCCCTCGCAAAATAAACGCAAATCAGACAGATTGTTTTTTTATTTGAACATTAAATATTGACCAGTATCTCAGCATCTTCTTTTCCTCTTTAAAATGCATTTATGGGGGCTGGAGTGATAGCACAGCAGGTAGGGCTTTTGCCTTGCACACAGCCGACCCGAGTTCGATTCCCAGCATCCCATATGGTTCCCTGAGCACCACCAGGAGTAATTCCTGAGTGCAGAGCCAGGAGTAATCCCTGTGCATCGCCAGGTCTGACCCAAAAAGCAATAAATAAATAAATAAATAAATAAAATGCATTTATGTTTAAGTTTATGCATTTAGGAATAAAATGGGGGCTTTTTTTTGTTTGTTTGCTCATAGGCAGAAGGACTTGGGCCCCCCACGAGCGGTGCAGTCTCTGCCCCCGCGCCTCGGTGTTCCTTCCCGGAGTCCCTTGGAGGGGAGCGGGTTGAGCTTTCCTCCCTGCCCCGGCCAGGGCTACGGCAGCCGGAGACCTCCAGGACCAGCCACCACCATGCTGAGACCACTCTCCGCACACCTGAAGGTACTGGCAGAGGGACAAAGCCACGCGGGTTCCGGGGCCGAGACCTCCAAGCCTACTCGAATTGGAGTCGAGCATCTTCCACCCAGATCCTCCAAATTCCAATAGGCGGGGGTCACACCCACCACCTGGCCCCCTGGCGCCGTGTAATCCCATCAGCGGCCAAGACTCAGAGACTATAAAATCCAGATCCCGGACGAGAGCAGTGCAGTCTCTGCCCCCGCGCCTCGGTGTTCCTTCCCGGAGTCCCTTGGAGGGGAGCGGGTTGAGCTTTCCTCCCCGCCCCGGCCAGGGCTACGGCAGCCGGAGACCTCCAGGACCAGCCACCACCATGCTGAGACCACTCTCCGCACACCTGAAGGTACTGGCAGAGGGACAAAGCCACGCGGGTTCCGGGGCCGAGACCTCCAAGCCTACTCGAATTGGAGTCGAGCATCTTCCACCCAGATCCTCCAAATTCCAGTAGGCGGGGGTCACACCCACCACCTGGCCCCCTGGCGCCGTGTAATCCCATCAGCGGCCAAGACTCAGAGACTATAAAATCCAGATCCCGGACGAGAGCAGTGCAGTCTCTGCCCCCGCGCCTCGGTGTTCCTTCCCGGAGTCCCTTGGAGGGGAGCGGGTTGAGCTTTCCTCCCTGCCCCGGCCAGGGCTACGGCAGCCGGAGACCTCCAGGACCAGCCACCACCATGCTGAGACCACTCTCCGCACACCTGAAGGTACTGGCAGAGGGACAAAGCCACGCAGGTTCCGGGGCCGAGACCTCCAAGCCTACTCGAATTGGAGTCGAGCATCTTCCACCCAGATCCTCCAAATTCCAGTAGGCGGGGGTCACACCCACCACCTGGCCCCCTGGCGCCGTGTAATCCCATCAGCGGCCAAGACTCAGAGACTATAAAATCCAGATCCCGGAACCGCGCGGCCGCATTCGCGGCCGCCGACATCTTATTATCTCATTCCTACTTTGGACAAACTTGCAGGCTGTCCAATGTAGCCTGCCCACAGGGCAGAGTCTGGCAAACTCCCCGTGGCCTACCAAATATGCCAAATACCAGTAACAATGATGGGTCTCATTCTCCTAAAGAGCCCTGAATATAATCTCAGGGCTAGGATGAAAGAGACGGTACTGGGGCCTGCTCGAGGCAATCGACGATTAACAGGATGATGAAATGAAAATGAAATGAAAAATGCTCATAGGAGTTTTCGTTGCAATGAGTATTAAATAGATTCACCTCATTCTTTTTCTTTTTAAAGTTTTATTAGTGAAACACCATGAGGTACGATTGTTGACTTACAAGTTTTTGTGCTTGGATTTTAGTTATACAATGATCAAGTACCCATCCCTCCACCAGTGCCCATTCTCCGTCACTAATGATCCCAGTAACCCTCCCACCCCCCAATCCCCCCACCTCATCCCCCCCATCCCATCTCTGTCGTAGGACATTCCCTTTTGTTCTTTCTCTCTCCTTTTGGATGTTGTGGTTTGCAAAAGAGGAATTGAGTTCACCACCGTGTTCGGTCTATAGTCTACTTTCAGTATGCATCTCACAACCCAAGTGGATCCTCCAAACACCCGATTCACTTCATTCTTGAATCCTCGCCCTTTTGGTCTGGGATACTGGACTTAAGGATGAGGTGTGTCCTTCCAGCATCTGCTTCTGAAACCTTGGGCATTTCGTGCACATTCCATGCATCTGTGTATTTCTGGAGGGAAGATTTTTGGTTTCACAGTTTCAGAAGAAAAGCTATTTGGACATTCCCAATAAAATTATTTCTGCTCAAAAAAAATAAACCATTAGCCAGTGTGTTAAGTCTATGTATATTATATAATCTCACTCTGAACTGTCCTTCTCCAGTACCCCCCAGACAAGTAAACAGTTATTTCATCATTTTTTATTTTTCCATAAAAGTAGATGTATATGTTTATAAGCATATGTAAGCCAAGCCTAAATGTTTTCTTTTTGACTTAAATATTTTCATTTTACATGAAATGGTCTGAGCTTAGCTCTCTTAATAGCTGCTTACTATTCTATTCTATGGATTGCTGTAATTTCATCAAATTTGAAATTAATCTAGGATAAACCCCTAGAAACAGAATTGCTCCACCTAAAACTTCCTTTATATTTGGCTACTTGACTTCATTTCTCCTCTGCTGAATGGAGGGACCATCTCAGCTTCTGTCCCAGACACCCAGCGCCTCCTGGGACTTAGCTCTGCCCAGTGGGGGTGGCGAGCCCGGAGCTGCCCGGGGTGTCTCACTGTCCTGGGCATGAGGAGCCCAGCGAGCCTTGTTTTCTCTCTCCTTTAAGCACCCGCTGGCCTTGTTTTCTCTCTCCTTTGCCTCCGCTTCCGCTTGTCCCTCCTGCTGCCGCCAACACTTTCCTCCTAAGCAGCAAATGCTTTGTTGTCTTCCTCACTTGTGAGTGTGTGTGCATGTGTGAACATGTGTGTGTGTGCTCACGCGAGCACTGGGGAGCATGTGTGTGTGTGTGTGTCCGGGTGTGTCCACGTGTAAGCGTGTCTAGCTTTCCCCTCTAGATTTGAATCCTTGCTCTGGCCTTTTCCTCTTCCTGAACGGTAGCTCCCAACAGGACCGTGTCTCGGAGGGAAGTGGGAATCGTTTCTTGGCTCCGGTGTGGGAGGGCCTGGGCCCTCTCAGAGACTTGTCGTCAGAACTTGCCCTGAGGGAGAAAAAGAATCAGTCTGTTTTTCTGGTTTTCTTTCTACTTTCTTTGGGGGCCACACCTGGCTATACTCCGGGATTCCTCCTGGCTCTGCACTCAGGATTCACTCCTGGCTGCTCTCCGGTGGCCCCTGTGGGATGCCAGGGATCAAACCTGGGTTGCTGAGTGCGAGGCAAGCACCTTTCCTGCTGTGCTATCACTCAGACACAAACTCGCCATTTTTTAAATGAAACATGAATGTTTGTGCCTACAGTCATGCTTACTTTTGTAAAGTGGGATTTTCCCCCCTACCCCGTGGATTTTAAAGAAGTGAGTCTGTCTTTGTAGGAGAGGGAAGGCCCTCTTGACTCCCTGCTCTGAGAGGAACAGAGGGGGCCCAGCATCTCCTCCTGGGGTCTTCCCTGGGGTACCCGGGAGCTTGCGCTCAGGAAGGGAGAGGGGAGCTCTGGCTGCCTCAAACCCTGGGGCGGGAACTGGAACTGGGGCCCAGCCTCCTCTGTGGTGGGCTGCAATGGCTCCCGCAGATGGCTCACCGTCTCACGCTCTCCTTTAACACAGATTGATTTCCTGAATTCCGTGATTGTGGACCTCCAAAAGAATCAGAACCTCAAGATGAAAGTGGAGATGATGTCCGAGGCGGCTCTCGACGGGAACTGACGACCTCAACAATTATGACAACAACAGTTTCGGCCCGGCCACACCATTCTCTGCACTGTGCAGAAATCTCCAGCTGTTGATGCATGAGATAACAAGCTACTTGTGAAACACCTAAAATAACCAATTTACTGTCTTTACAGTTTTCTTTTTTCACTGTGCTTTTAGATGAATGTATGATGAGAAATTCAACATTAATACTTTTGGATTTTCTTATCACAAAAAAATTAAATGAAGGACCTCAACCATCAGAAGTTTATCATCCAGTTTGAATCTATTTATCTTCATTTGAATGTTTTCTAGTTCTGTAAAAAGTGACAAATGATGTACCATCCAGGCGACATGTATAATAAGAACTTCTATCATTGTATATATGCTTTTGATGTATTTTCCTCTGGAGATTATCAGGTGTCTCACCAGTCAAAGATCTGTAAACTATTGAAATTTTTAGTAATAAACATGATTGAAATTGTTTCACAAACTATGTAAAGCAGTATTAAAATTTGAGCAAACAGGTGTTCTATATCTACATTAATAACATTATTTCCTTTTGCCAGTGATAACTGATTATGCTCAGGTTCATTTATAAAAGATTTTTGGCTAGCAATCAAGAAATATGGAGTCAAATGAGTCAAACAGTTTCTACAATGGAATTCTGATACACCAATTTCTTTTTGTTTATTTATGTTTGTGCCACCCCTGGTGATGTCTTAGGGCTTATTCATGGCTCTGCACTCAGGAATCACTCCTGACAGTGCTCGGGCAGACTATATGGAATGTCAGGGATTGAAGCCAGATTGGCCAAAGCAAATGCCCTACCAGCTGCACTATTGCTCTGGACCTGTAAACCATTTTCTTAAAAGCGTTTATCTTGGGCTAAAGAGATAGTGCAGTGAGTAGGGTACTTACCTTGCATGTGTCTGATCTGGGTTCAATGGCAGGAATCCCATCCAGTCATCAGTGCCCTGGCAGGAGCAATCTCTAAGTGCAGAGGCAGGAGTAAACCCTAAGAAGCACTGGGTTGGGGGTATGGTGTCACCAGCAGGTCAGTCTGTACCTGTGAGGCGAGTGCATCAGCAGCCTGATGGCGCCTTCAGACTTCCAGGTACCCCCAAATTGCTGCCGTGCGTTTGACCAGACCCCAAAAAGTTGGGGCAGAGTTGACCAAGAAAGTAAACAGGCAAAAGTTAGGTATGTGTGAGATACACCCACAAACCACCTCCAGTTCAGCTATATAATTGGAGGAATGGCCTCTCTGGTTCCTGATTGAACTGCTTAATGGCCATGATCCCAGAGAATCAGAAACAAATCTCGAAACCCAACGGCTTTTGGCAAAAATGTGTCCAGTTCCTGCAGTAAGTTAGAGGCGCTGGGCCACCCCAGGTGGGAATAGATTTTGTGCCTTGGCCTGTTCTCCCTGGAAGCCCGCTGGCCGCCATCCTCCAGAGGCCACTGGACAGTCAGGTTTGGGCCCACAGTTACGAGACACGTAGGGCCTCACGGGATGGGGGTGGAGCTGGCCCTTTCCTCCCCAACAAGACCCCAAGTCGTCACCCACAAACGGCCTCTCTGGCTTCTGATCAAGGTGTTTAACGGCCATGGTCCCAGAGACTCAGACACAAATCTCGGAATCCAGTGGCTTTTGGCAGAAATGCATCTGAACCCTGCAGTAGTTTACTGTCGCTGGGCCATTCCAGGGAGGAAAGGGTGCAGTCCCTCCACCTGCTCCCCCTTGGCGGCTCGGTGGCCGCCATCCTCCAGAGGCCACTGGACAGTCAGGTTTGGGCCCTCAGTGATGAGACACGTGGAGCCTCACGGGATGGGGGTGGGACCATCCCTTTCCTCCCCATCCCAACAAGACCCCTAGTCGCCGCCCACTAACGGCCTTTCTGGCTCCCGATCAATCTGCTTAACAGCCATGATCCCCGAGACTCAGGAACAAATCTCGGAACACAGCAGGTTTTGGCCAGAAATCCCTCCAGATTTCATTGTTACAATTTTGGAATTTCAAAATCTCGCAGCCACTACTGCAGCCACACGACATCATATGTTATTCATAACCAGGAATAGAAAACAAATTGTCTACTGTTGCCTTTTCAGGAGATCTGAGTTTTGGGGTAAAATCCCAAATAATAATAGTGGATCCGGTGTCAAAATATTGAATGTAATCAAAGTAGAGAGAGAGTAATGTGGAAATCATCTCCTCCACAGGTAAGTGGAGGGTGTGGGATGGGGGTATACTAGGGGTTTTGGTGGTGGAGAATGGGTACTGGTGAAGGTACGGGTGTTTCATTGTATGACCAAGACTTAAACCCAAAAGCTTTGTAACTGCTATCATGGTGAGTCAATAAATAAAATTATAAAAAATGAAAAACAAAGAACCACTGGTGAGGTTTAAAGGTAAAAAAAACCCTACACAGGGTGCTGGAGAGATAGCACAGCGGGTAGGACATTTGCCTTTCACGCAGCGGACCCGGGTTCAATTCCCAGCATCCCACATGGTCCCCTGAGCACCGCCAGGAATAACTCTTGAGTGCAGAGACAGGAGTAACCCTTGTGCATCGCCAGGTGTGACCCAAAAAGCAAAAAAAAAACCCAAAACAAAATCTTTATTGTATTATTGCAAAGCTTCCTAACCAACGTAGCCTAAAATGAATACCTTCAGTGATTCTCCATAGCTATTTCACAAGAAGAAATTAAAGGGACACCATGCAGTGCAAGCAGCATCAATCCATAAAATCTGGGAAAGAAACTGGAAGTTGCTATATTTTTAACCCAAAATGAACAGATCCAAAGATGTTTATAAGCACCAACTCCTGTACGTTTGACGCACGTGTCCTCAGGTTGATCTTTCTGGAGAAAGAGCTTGAACAAGACCGTCACTTTTAGCCTACATAATCCCCAATAGCAGTCCTTGACTTTAGAATCTATGGTAGGGAATTCAAACGGTCTATACACGAATCACGGTTACTTTGCAGGATATCCAAATAATACATCGTACTGTGAATATTCTGTAATACGAGGTTGTAAGTCAGTAAACTGTAGATTGGAGAGACAGCCCTGGGGCAAGGCTGATGCCTAGCAAGCAGCAAACCCAGATTCTTTTCCCTGGCACTTCCTATGGTCCCCAGCATCCCCTCCAGGAGTGATGCCTGAGCAGAGCTCGGAGGAGCCTCAGCACTGCTGGATGTGGTTCCCGAGTCCCTTCACAAATATAAGTAAGCACCCATTTTGTGGAATATAGTATATACGGTCACGGTCCTCCCGCTGTTCATCGATTTGCTTGAGCGGGCCCAGTAACGCCTCCATCGTGAGACTCGTTACTGTGTTTGGCATATTGAATACGTCATGGGTAGCTTGCCAGGCTTTGCCATGCGAGCGAGATACCCTCAGCAGCTTGCCGGGCTCTCAGAGAGGGGCGGAGCGTGCAAGGCAAACGCCCTACCCGCTGTGCTATTGCTCCAGCCCATAATATACATCAGGATCAGGATCAGGATCATCCTGTTGTCCGTCGATTTCCTTGAGCAGGCACCAGTAACGTTTCCTTCTTCCTAGCCCTGAGATTTTAAAAGAGCCATTTCAATGCTCTTTTAGGATTAGGAGAATGAGCCCCGTCATGGTTACTGGTATTTGGCATATTGAGTGCGACACGGGAAGTTTGCCAGACTCTGCCATGTGGGCAGGATACTTTCGGTTAGCCTGCCGGGTGCTCCAAAGTAAGAACGCGATAATAAGATGTCATTATTCCGGGAGCTGGGTTTTATAGTCTCTGGATTTTGGCCGTTGATGGGACCAACCTGGCGCTGGCGGCAGCTGGTGGGTGTGACGTTTACCTACTGGAAGATGGGGAAGGGGTCTGGGTGGAGAAGGCCCAGTCCCGATCTGAGTAGGCTTGGAGACCTCAGCCCCGGGACCCGCATGCCTGGGTTCCTCTGCCAGTTCTTTCATGCATGAGGCCCGTCCGGACATGTGGAGAGTGGGCCCAGCATGGCCGTGGCTGGCTCCAGAGGTCCTCAGCTGCTATGGCTCTGCTTGGGGCGGGGCGGGGTGGGGGGAGAGAAACTCAACCCTCCCCCCTCCAAGGGGCCCCAGTGAGGAGAGCCAGGCGCGGGGGCAGGAGACTCTGCTCAGACAAGAGCTGGATCATCAAGATCAGGCCAGGGCCAGCCCGCCAGCGAGAAGGGCGCCCTCCTGTGGCATCTTGGGAGAACAGCAGCTCAGACACAGGCTAGAGAATCAAGATCAGGCCAGGGCCACCCTACCAGAGAGAAGCGCGCCCTCCCGTGGCAGCTTTTGAGAACTGCAACACAGACAGGAGCTGGAACATTAAGGTCAGGCCAGGGCCACCCCCGCCAGCGAGAAGGGCGCCCTCCCGTGGCAGTTCGGCAGAACTGCAGCTCAGACAAGAGCTGTATAATCAAGGTCTGGCCAGATCACCCCCGCCAGCGAGAAGCGCGCCTTCCCGTGGCAGCTTTGGAGAACTGCAACTCAGACAGGAGCTGGATAACTAATAGCAGGCCAGGGCCACCCCCGCCAGAGAGAAGGGCGCCCTCCCGTGGCAATTCGGCAGAACTGCAGCTTAGACAAGAGCTGGATCAAAGCAAGATCTGGCCAGATCACCCCCGCCGGCGAGAAGCGCGCCCTCCTGTGGCAGCTTGGGAGAACTGCAACTCAGACAGGAGCTAGAACATTAAGATCAGGCCAGGGCCACCCCCGCCAGCGAGAAGAGCGCCCTCCCGTGGCAGCTTTGGAGAACTGCAACACAGACAGGAGCTGGATAACTAATAGCAGGCCAGGGCCACCCCCGCCAGAGAGAAGGGCGCCCTCCCGTGGCAGTTCGGCAGAACTGCAGCTTAGACAAGAGCTGGATCAAATCAAGATCTGGCCAGATCACCCCCGCCGGCGAGAAGCGCGCCCTCCTGTGGCAGCTTGGGAGAACTGCAGCTTAGTCAAAGGCCGGGGAGTCAAGATCTGGCCAGCCACCCCTGCCTTTGCCCCCAGGTGACCCTTTCTGCCTTGTTTCATCCAGCCCCCCGTGATCTCTTTCTCACCCCCTCACATTTCTCTAAATTTCTTTCAATAAAAACATTTTACTGAAGAATTTTATTGAAAATCTTTTTTCGATAAAAAGACATCATAATCCTTGCATTAGATTGCCGACGTTGCCAGTATCATGGCCATGTTTACCATACAGCCACCAAATTTCACCAAATTTGCCACGTCACCAAGCCCACCAAATTCGTGCCACAGCAAACCAAAACGGAAACGCCCCCCCAAAAAAGCAGTGGCAAATGTTACCAAATTCACCATACCAACACCAGATTCACCATGTTTGTGCCACAGTGTACCAAATTCACCAGATCTGTGTCAAAGCCAAACAAAATCGGAAATATAAAACAGCAGTGCCAAACCTCACCAAATTTTACCACAGTGTGCCAAATTCACCAGATTTGTGCCACGTTCAACCAAAACACAAATAGCAAAATAGTGGTGCCAAACATCACCGCATTTTCCATAACATCACCAAACTTGCCAGATTTGTGCCACAGCCAATCAAAACAGAAATAGCAAAAAATAGCGATGCCAAACTTCACTGAATGTACCAGTTCACCAAATTAACCAGAATTGTGCCACAGCCAACCAAAACAAATACAAAAAACAGCAGAGACAAACGTCGCCAAATTTGCCATAGCATCACCAAAGTCACCGGATTTGTGCCACAGCCAACCAAAACCAAACTACCCCAAAAGCACTAGTGCCAAAGTCACCAAATTTGCCATAGCATTGCCAAATTCACCAAATTTGTGCCACAGTCAAACAAAACGGAAATACCCCCATAATAGCCACGCCAAAAGTCACTAAACTTGCCATATCATCACCAAATTCACCATATCGTCACCAAGAGTCATCGAACTTGTGCATGACTTCATTTTATGCCCGACATCATGATTACCACCACCACGAAAATGACCATGACCAGCCTCAGACCATGATCACCAGATCACCAGCATGATCTGATCGGCAGAGCGTCCCGCCAGCTCTGTCCGCATCACCGTGTCACCATCATCACCGCAACTGCATCCCCAACAATGCTGCCATTTTCACCACCAAAGCATCATCACCACAGCACCATGCGACAGCTATTCCTGCCACCATCACCACCGCCACAATCTTTGGCATTGCCATTGCTGCCTCAATAACCGTCACCATTGTCGTTCCACCAGCTCAGCCTATCCCAGTGCCCCCCATGAGTGTGACTGATGTGCTGGGGGGGTACCTCCCTCCATGACGAGTTCCGCTGTGCCGAGATGGATGCCTGTGTGTCTGAGACGTCCCTGCCCCCTGCCAGGCATGGGCACTCTGAGCTGAGGGGTGCGGGCGAAGGTCCGTTTTCTTGCTCTCGGGGGCCCCTAAATGGGGCAGCTGCAGGGAGCCAGTTTCTCTGATGATCACTGATGACAGTCCGGTGCTTGCTGGGCTCCAGAACTCTGGGAAGAGAGAGACACACACACAGCGAGAGATCACTCACAGGCGTTTTGCTGACAGCTGCGTCCCCTGAGCAGAAATGATAATAATATACATATATACATATATATGAGATTGATATCCAAGGCTAGGAAAATGGGGCCAGGAGGACTGGTCAATGGTTGGAAGCTCCCACAAGCATCGGGGACAGAGGGTAGTTAGGATAGAGTAGGGACCAGTCTGGCAATAATGCTTGGAAATGGTTGGAAATCACTTTGGACGGGAACTGGGTGTTGAAAGTAGGTAAAGAGATACACATAATCACTTAATCACTTAATCACTTAACTTCCCGTTAGTCGTCGATTTGCTCGAGCGGGCGCCAGTAACGTCTCCATTTGTCCCTGTCGCGTGCTAGTGTAGCCCAATGGCATCTCTTCGCTCCGGGAACATGGAAGGCCTCAAACCGATCGTTCATGACCTTGACAAAGAAGTCTGACCATCTGGTAGGTGGGCGGCCACGCGGTCTCTTGACATCCCGTGGAATCCAATCAGTAACAGCTCTAGTCCAACGGTCGTCTTTAAATCTCATTACGTGACCAGCCCATCTGATTTTCGACACCTTGGCAAATGAGACAGCGTCCCTGATCCTTGATCGTCGACGGATGTCAGAACTCCGGATTCGTTCTCTCATTTGAGTGAAACGTGATATTCCAAGCATAGCTCTTTCTATTCTTCTTTGGGAGACCTGAATGGCGTTCTCATCTTGTTTGCGTAGGGCCCAGGTCTCTGAGGCATATGTTAATGCAGGAAGAACAGTGGAATCAAAGAGATGTGCCCAGAGCCGGAGGTTCTTCGTCCTCTTAGCTATTTCTTCGACGTTCTTGAAGGCGTTCCAAGCCGCTCTCTTCCTCCTGCGCAGCTCGGGTGCCAGGTCATTTGTCATGTTGACCTCTCGACCTAGGTACACATAGCTGTTGCATTCGGAGATGGTCGTTCCATTGAGAGCGAATGGGGCATCAGGAACAAGGCTATTTCTCATAAACATTGTCTTCGTAAGATTCAGCTGTAGTCCTACCTTTCCACACTCATGGTCAAAGTCGGCCAGCATTTGTGCCGCTTGGCTGATGTTTGGTGTTATTAAAACAATGTCATCAGCAAAGCGGAGGTGGTGTAGTTGCCGACCATCTATCTTCACTCCCATTCCTTCCCATTCCAGTCGTCGCATGATGTTCTCGAGGGTGGCACTGAAGAGTTTCGGTGAAATGGTATCACCCTGCCGCACCCCTCTCTTGACATCAACGATCACTTCTTTGTAGAATGGTGAGATCCTGGTAGTGAATCCGCAATACAGCTCACGGAGAATCCTGATGTATTGGGCTTGAATGCCCTGATTGGCTAGGGCTTCAATGACCGCTTCCGTCTCAACAGAATCAAAGGCCTTCTTTAAATCAATGAACGTTAAGCAGAGCGGCATCTTGAACTCCCGAGAAACCTCAATGAGTTTGGTTATCGTGTGGATATGGTCGATGGTGCTGAATCCTTTGCGGAACCCTGCTTGCTCACATGGTTGTCCTTCATCTAGTGTTCTGCCAATCCTATTCAGGATGACTCGAGTGAACAACTTGTAGATGACAGACAATAGGCAGATCGGGCGATAGTTGCCAATGTCATGGATGTCTCCCTTCTTGAACAGTAGTACGGTCCTGCTGGTTTTCCATTGAGATGGAACCTTGCATTCAGACAGGTAGCGAGTGAAGAGCTGAGCCAGTGTATTGATGAGTACTGACGGCAGGTTCTTCAGGTGTTCAGGTCTGACCTTGTCTGGGCCGGGTGCTGTTTGCTTCTTTACTGACGAAATGGCGTGTCGGATTTCGGAAGGGAGAACGTTGGGAACGACATACCCATCCTGTGGAATTTGGTATGTCGGCAAGTGGACATGGCTATCGAAGAGATTTGAGTAGAAGTCATGGATAATCTTCTCCATTGCCATTCTGGAGGATGTGATGGATCCATCAGGACGTCGGAGGGCAGTCATCTTGGTCTTATAGTTGGCGAAGGACAGGCGGGCGTTACGAATACTTTTCCCGGCTTCTGCCGCATCTACCAGTACTTCTGCTCTTCTCTTTTTGAGGTCTTCCTTGATCGCATCTCTGCACTGCTTTGCAAGCTCGGACGTTAGCTTGCGGTTGCCTGAGGCATGCGCCAAACCACGCTGGCGAATTAGCTCAAGAGTTTTCGAAGATAGGCGACTTTTTGTGGCTATCTCTCTCTTGGCGTTCCTCGCACATTCATGGAGGTGCTGAACCAGTCGATCGTATTCCTCGTCAATGTTGTCAACAATGGCATCTTCCCATGTTGCCGCAATAGTACCAAAGAGATACACATAATAACCTTTCCATATCTGTATTGTAAACCGAAAGGCGTGTGTCAGAGAGAGGGGGAGAGAGAAAAGAGGGAGAGAGGGGTAGAGAGAGAGCACTGCAGAAAGGAGGAGGGAGAGAGAGGTGCCTTGCCTGTCTGGGGGAGTAGGGAGACCGGGAAGATTCGTGGTGAGCAATGTACACTGGTGAAGGGACAGGTGTTGGGACATGATATGACTGAAATCCAAACATGATCAACTCTGTGTATTTCACTAGGATTGAAAAAATTCACAAAGAAAATAACATTTTAAAAAAGACAAAACAAATCTAAGTCAATCGTGAAATTTTGAGCTTGGTGCCCTCTCCCTGGCCCAAACCGAGCCTTACTCATCAGCGTTCCTTTGGGGGCTGCAGGGGCTGACGCATATGAAGCACATCCCTCCTGCAGGCAAATGCCTTAGTCCCTGTGCTATTGTAAGGCCAGAGATGGAAATGTAAGGGCCGCCCGGGCTAATAGTCATGAAAGAGTTAAGTGGTAGGAAAGAGTTCACCAGAGAACTGTAAAAGCTGTGAAACTAGAGCAGCAAAAGCTTGCTCAAAAGAGTCATAAGGTAGCTCCCACCTACACCCTGCTAGGACCTTGTGGCTGGGCCGGATATGGGGACATGTGCTCAGATGTTCCGAAGAAGTTCATCTTGTCAAGTGTCGTGCTGTTCTTGGTAAAGCTGCAGATTGCTGTACTGTCAGATTCCTTTGTTTACTCTTGGTTATAAAAACCCACTGTACTTTGGCTCAGGGCTCTCTGCCTCTGTCCTGTTTTCGGGACATGCAGTGAGCCCCAGCATGCTTGGACAATAAACCCTGTGTGTGTTGCATGAGAAAGTCTCTTGGAGTCTCCTTCACGGGCGGCGAGTGTCTCGACCCTAACATTTGGAGGTCCCACCGAGATCTGCTCTGCTGCCCCGGCCGTCTCCAACGGGCTCTTCTCGGGGTAAGTAAGGCGCCCCGAAACTGGGAATCGCCATCGTGTAAGGCCAGGTCCTGACTGGCATGGTGACTGTCGGTGCGAGGCGTGAGCCTTCTCGGACTGTGGCTGACAGTCGTGTCTGGGAGCCACAGGTCACGCCCCCGGGGGCGCCCTGGTGGTGTGGTAAAGGAGCTCTGGGAAAATGGATGTCTCCTAGGAGGCGGGTGCTGCGACTTTGTTGCCAGCAAAGTCAGGGAGGCTGCTAATGGTTTAGTTTCAACATGAGTTTCTAGAGTTATAAAATGGGTTCATCGCAGATGTCAGCTTGCTGTAATAGTTTCTGAGAATGGAGAATTTCATGGGAAAGGTGGGAAATTTTACTAACTATATTGTGAGTCAGCCTGTCCAGTGCTTGAAAGTACATGCTACTATTTTGATAACTTTATTCCATGCAAAGCCTTGTCACCAGCCCTGATCTCCAGAGAGCTTTGTACACAAGTGTGAAATCCTTAATGTTGCATGATAATTTTAGGAGTGTTTTCATCTTTTTCCTGGAAATCAAATTTTTAAGACGTCTTCTGCTTAACTTCCAATGTCAAGTGATCTTTTGCCCAGTGAATACCTTGTAAGAGCTTTAATTGTGAGCATTTTTAAGACTTTTTGAATAGCTCTAGAATTGATCTAATGCTTCTGAAATAGCACTGCAGAGAACAGTTTTTTTATGTTAAGTGAGATTATTGGTAGCTGTGTCCAAACTTGGGAGACCGTGTTGAACTAAGGTCAGTAAAATAAGAGTTCAAACTTGTGGGATGACAGGAATATAGATGTATGTCTTAAGTCAGAAAGATAAATGATGGAGATATCGTCAGTGGGAAAAGGGAAAGGGATCCTGTGAAAGTGAAGATGTTTTTTTACAGGACGGAATGAATGTTAAGGAATGTGCAGAAGGTTAGAGGTTGTCAAACTGTATTGTTATAAGAAAATTTGAATTACGCCTGCAGAATTGTTCTAGTAAATTTTTGGTAAGCTCTATGGAAAAGATATTGGACAGATTGGCTAGACTCCTGGTACAGTGCTCTTAGAAAATGAAGTCAAGGTTTAAACATGATGTCAAATTGTATCCTTTATCGCTACAGATTTAAGCTTCTTTTGACTAGGACCCACAGCAAATGGGTGGATTGCACCTCACCGTGAGTAAGGTGAAATGCTTGCTCTTCTCTTCTTTTATACCTTCAGTATGTTCTTTAATGCTCCATGGCACTATGTTGGTTTGTATGAATCTAGGTAAGTCTTTCCTCTCTGTAATAGGAGTGATCCTTGAGCGCACCTCCTGGAGTAAGCCCCTCACATCACCAGGTGTGGCCCGAAAAGAAAAGAAAGGAAAAGAAAAGAAAAGAAAAAGGCAGATGGGCCTAAGCATATCTGAGCTTTGCTCTGAAGTCTGGGGCCGCAGGGAGCACAGGCTTTGCAGGAGGCAGAGTTCCCTCCCTCCACCCAGCCCCCAGCAAGTAGCCAGGAGTATCCCCAAGGCCAGCCCACTGCCAGGCTGCCGAAGATGGAGGACACAAGGAAGGGAAATGCGTTTCCCATGAAATCTACTGTGCTGTAATTCCCTGTGACACAGCGCACCCGCCACCCCACCCTCACCGTCAGTTCTGGTTGTGGGGAGACCTCCCCCTCTGTACTCTTGAGTGGCGATTGTCGGGGTCTGCTGCGCGTCCACGGTTGCTGCCCGTCTCAACTCCTTCAATCCGCTCATCCTCCCAGCCCCCCAGAGCTGGTCCCAAATGGTCCCAAATGGTCGGTTCATCCCTGGTGCTATTTGCAGGAGACAGCTCCCAAGTTGGGGGCACACAGACACCAGAGTCTTGTACACAGCCGAGCTGGGTTCAATCCCTGGCACCCCATGTGGTACCGTGAGCCCAGAGCCAGGGTAAATCCTGAGCATGGCCAGGTGTGCACCCTTCCACCCCGAAGAAAAAAAACTTTCAGTGAATCTAAGGAATAAATGATGACTTTATTTTCTTTGTGTGTGCGAGTAAAAAAATTTGAAACGTGATCTCAAATATTGAACTGTTTCTTCTCCTTGTTCATGGCAGCACTGAGAAGGATGAGAAAGGAGAGGCCGACAAAATCTCAAGGCCGACCTAGGCTGCCACAACGAAGGAAGACAAAAATGATTGTCTGTACTTTCAATGCACGTACGCTAGCATCAGATGCATCCATCGAGGACCTGATGGTACAAGCGCGAATGATCAAGTACGACATCATTGGTCTGACCGAGACAAGAAGGCACGAATCTCACCATGCCGTTTTCGACACTGGAGAAGAATTGTTCCTCGGAACATGCGATAAAAGAGGTGCTGGAGGCGTCGGTGTCCTTGTCAACACACACTTGGCCAAGAGCATTGATTCATTCCAATGCCTAACAACCCGAATCGGACGTTTACATTTGAATAGATGTGGCTCACTGCCTGCAGTTTCTATCTTCGTTGTCTATGCACCAACATCTCATTATGATGAAAGAGAAATCAAGAAGTTCTACATAGAGCTAGAGAAGTTCTATAAAGAAGACCACACCTTCTACAAGATCATTGTGGGTGATTTTAATGCCAAGATAGGACCGAGAAGATCAGCTGAAGAACTTCACATCGGGACCCATGGCCTAGAATGGAACGAACAGGGTGAGAGACTGTCTGAGTTCATCATGTCGACCAAGACCATTCATGGTAACTCACAGTTCCAGAAGGCAGAATCTAAACGATGGACATGGGAGTCTCCCGGTGGACGATTCCACAACGAAATAGACCACATCATATTCAATCGACGGTTTGCCTGACTGATGTCGCTGTTCTCCCAAAATTTCGAAAGGGATCGGACCACCGTCTCCTTCGTGCAAAATTCTACTTCACAGAGCGGGGAGAAAGGGCTGCAAAGTTCAAAAAGAGAACTCCCAGAATGACCACCAACTGGGAACTCTTTGGTCCTATTGCGGCAACATGGGAAGATGCCATTGTTGACAACATTGACGAGGAATACGATCGACTGGTTCAGCACCTCCATGAATGTGCGAGGAATGCCAAGAGAGAGATAGCCACAAAAAATCGCTTATCTTCGAAAACTCTTGAGCTTATTCACCAACGTGGTTTGGCGCATGCCTCAGGCAACCGCAAGCTAACGTCCGAGCTCGCAAAGCAGTGCAGAGATGCGATCAAGGAAGACCTCAAAGAGAGAAGAGCAGAAGTACTGGTAGATGCGGCAGAAGCCGGGAAAAGTATTCATAATGCCCGCCTGTCCTTCGCCAACTACAAGACCAAGATGACTGCCCTCTGACGTCCTGATGGATCCATCACATCCTTCAGAACGGCAATGGAGAAGATTATCCATGACTTCTACTCAAATCTCTTTGATAGCCATATTAACTTGCCGACATACCAAATTCCACAGGATGGATATGTCGTTCCCAACGTTCTCCCTTCCGAAATCCGACACGCCATTTCGTCGGTAAAGAAACAAACAGCACCCGGCCCAGACAAGGTCAGACCTGAACACCTGAAGAACCTGCCGTCAGTACTCATCAAGACACTGGCTCGGCTCTTCACTCGCTACCTGTCCGAATGCAAGGTTCCGTCCCAATGGAAAACCAGCAGGACCGTACTACTGTTCAAAAAGGGAGACATCCATGACATTGGCAACTATCGCCCGATCTGCCTATTGTCTGTCATCTACAAGTTGTTCACTCGAGTCATCCTAAATAGGATTGGCAGACCACTAGATGAAGGACAACCATGCGAGCAAGCAGGGTTCCGCAAAGGATTCAGCACCATCGACCATATCCACACGATAACCAAACTCATTGAGGTTTCTCGGGAGTTCAAGATGCCGCTCTGTTTAACGTTCATTGATTTAAAGAAGGCCTTTGACTCTGTTGAGACGGAAGCGGTCATTGAAGCCCTAGCCAATCAGGGCATTCAAGCCCAATATATCAGGATCCTCCGTGAGCTGTATTGCGGATTCACTACCAGGATCTCACCATTCTACAAAGAAGTGATCGTTGATGTCAAGAGAGGGGTGCGGCAGGGTGATACCATTTCACCGAAACTCTTCAGTGCCACCCTCGAGAACATCATGCGACGACTGGAATGGGAAGGAATGGGAGTGAAGATAGATGGTCGGCAACTACACCACCTCCGCTTTGCTGATGACATTGTTTTAATAACACCAAACATCAGCCAAGCGGCACAAATGCTGGCCGACTTTGACCATGAGTGTGGAAAGGTAGGACTACAGCTGAATCTTACGAAGACAATGTTTATGAGAAATAGCCTTGTTCCTGATGCCCCATTCGCTCTCAATGAAACGACCATCTCCGAATGCAACAGCTATGTGTACCTAGGTCGAGAGGTCAACATGTCAAATGACCTGGCACCCGAGCTGCGCAGGAGGAAGAGAGCGGCTTGGAACGCCTTCAAGAACGTCGAAGAAATAGCTAAGAGGACGAAGAACCTCCGGCTCCGGGCACATCTCTTTGATTCCACAGTTCTTCCTGCATTAACATATGCCTCAGAGACCTGGGCCCTACGCAAACAGGATGAGAATGCTATTCAGGTCTCCCAAAGAAGAATAGAAAGAGCTATGCTTGGAATATCACGTTTCACTCAAATGAGAGAACGAATCCGGAGTTCTGACATCCGTCGACGATCAAGGATCAGGGACGCTGTCTCATTTGCCAAGGTGTCGAAAATCAGATGGGCTGGTCACGTAATGAGATTTAAAGACACCAGGGCTGTGCCTGGCAGCGGCTGGGGGTGATGCCCCACACACAGCCCCTCCCCAGACTCCTGCTCCGAGCTGTCACTGGCACGGGAGCACCCTGGCGAGGGGTCCCCACCTCCTGGTGCTTCTGCAAGTCTCTCGGGGGATCCGGCAGAGGGGTTGGGGGTGCGGAGGTGTGAGAGATGGGGCTCGAGGGGTGCCTCCGGGAGGAAGGAGTTTCGGGAACTCACAGTCTCTTCACATCACACACGTCCTGCTGCTCAAACATTTAATTAAGGGAGAGGGCTGGAGTGATAGCACAGCGGGTAGGGCGTTTTCCTTACACGCGGCTCAGCCCGGGTTCGATTCCCAGCATCCCATATGGTCCCCTGAGCACCGCCAGGAGTAATTCCTGAGTGCAGAGCCAGGAGTAACTCCTGTGTATCGCTGGGTGTGACCCCCCCCAAAAAAAAAACAAGAGAAATCTGAAAAATAAGGGGAAATTGGGTTTCCCCATAACCCCCCAGCTCTGCGCCCGTGGCTGGACCGAGGGCGATGGCAGGCCCATGCAGGAGCTGTGTGCAGGCTGCCTGGGCCAGCGGCTGCCCCTCTACTTTGAGCGGGAATGCAAGGTCTTGCCGACCTCGTGTATCTCAGCATGTGCTCAGGCCCCGGGTCCCACGGCCACCGTGGCGTGCTGTCTCCAGACGCTGGCGCCCGGGCTGTTCGGAGGGGCTTAGGATTTGGAAAGCACCGAGAAGTATTTTTCTTCCGTCGGTCCCTTTCTCTCCCCACATTCTCCGATGCAGGAGTTCTTGTTGTTGCTTTATGATTCTCAGTGCCCACCCCACAGTGCTCAGGGCCCACACGGGGCAGTGCTCAGAGGAACAGACAGCTGGACTTGAGCGTGCGCTGTCCCCAATGACCCGTCTCTCTGGACCCACAGCAGTGGAGCTGATTCTGTGTAGACACGTCAGGATTTGTGTTGAAACTGGAGGAGATGTTTTGAAAGGAACCAACTTGGAGCTAGAGGCAGTGCAGCAGTTAGGGTGAGTTTGGTCCCCAGGACCGCATATGGTTCCCCCAGTCATTGCCAAGAATAAGCCCAGAGCACAGAGCCTGGAATAAGCCTTGAGCACTGACAGGTGTGGCCCAAAAATCAGAGAAAGGAAAAGGAAAGGAAAGAAGCCGTCGGAGCTGTCTCCCGCCGTCATGCACACTTCCATGCTGAGGTGATTCCTGGGATCTTGTTTTTCTTTTTCTTTTTCTTTTTCGGAGAGTATCTTGCCCGCACGGCAAAGCCTGGCAAGCTACCCGTGACGTGTTCGATATGCCAAACACAGTAACAAGTCTCAAAATGGAGACGTTACTGGGCCTGCTTGAGCAAAATCGATGAACAATGGGAGGACAGTGACAGGGGTCACACTCGGCAATGCACAGGGGTTACTCCTGGCGCTGCACTCAGGAGTTACTCCTGGCGGTGCTCAGGGGGCCATATGGGATGTTGGGAATCGAACCAGGGTCTGCCCGGTGCAAGGCAAACACCCTCCCTGCTGTGCTATCACTCCAGCCCCATCCTGAGCTCCTCTTGGCTTGTTGAGATGTCGGTGTAGACTGCATGCACTTGCACACGCCAGCAGGACAGACATTGGGCCGCCCTGGGGCATGTTTCCTCGGGTGGCCCCATCCTGAGTTCGGTTTGGGCTGGCAGTGGCAGGAGGCGGCCCACGGGCCAGGCCAGGGAAGCCGTGTGTCAAAAGTCCTGCACTCGTGCGCAGCTAGTGACTCAAAGCCCAGTGCTCTCCCCTGACAGGAAGTCTCAGGAGTCTCACATGGGGTGTCCCCTCCCGTGCAGGTCATGTAAAGCTGCCGCCCGAGAAATTCGCCCCGAAGAGGCAGGGTGACGGGCAGGACCTGCCCACAGAGGCCAAGAAGCTGCCGCTGAACTCAGCCGAGGAGCTCTACGCCGAGATCCACGACCGCAACTTCAACGCCGTGGGCGCCGTGCTCAGCAAGAAGGCCAAGGTCATCTCGGCCGCCTTCGAGGTGACTGGGGCCTGGGTGCAGGCGGCAGGCGGGCTGCGGGCGCCTGGGGAAAGGTGGTGCCAGGCCCTCTCCTGGTGTCAGGTTCTTTGCCAGTCACCGTCCACACTCCCTGTCCCTCCCTCCTCCTCCCAGCCACTGGCGGTGGCGGCATCTCCGCTAGCTCCTGCATCTAGGGAATCCGGGATCAGCCCGAGCAGGCTGGGACGGCGAGTGATACTGAGAGCACAGTCCCCGGTCCCCAGCTTCCTTAGCGCCTCGCGCCCTCCTGCTGCTCTTTGTTCTGGGTTCAGCTCACTTTTGAAACCTGAATCAGTAAAATGATAGAAGCTGAATTTTTTAACTCTGGGGAAGTTTTTAAAAATCACTTTTTCCCTTGAAGGATGGATTTCCTGATTTCATCTTTTTTAGGAGTTATCTCCACTATGTCAGTATTTGTATTTCTTTGGGTTTTTTTTTTTGAGGGGTGGCGCACCCAGAGGTGCTCAGGGCTAACCCCTGGCTCTGCGCTCAGGGATCACTTCTGGTGGGCTGAGGCAACCCCATGGGATGCTGGGGATCGAACCCAGGCTGGCCGCATGCAAGGCGAGCACCTCGCCACTGTTCTGTCATTCTGACCCCATGGTTGTTGTATTTCTGAAGCTGCTTTTGTCTCACTTGGGTTTTGTTCCTCAATTTTTTATTTCCTCACCGTGACTTATAAAGCTATGGATAAGAAGTGTCGGGCATTCACTGTGCCAGCTCCGAGCTCGCCGTGGTGTCCACTTCCCTCCCTTCCCGCTGCCAGTGCTCAGGGCTGGCTCCTGGCAGGCCTCGGGGTTCTGTGGGGAGGCCGGGCACTGAGCAAGCGCCTCCCCCACTGTATAGCTTGGACCCAGGAAACGTTTTACACTTGATTTGCTGTTGTTGAGGTCTCAGGCTATACGAGCGTTAGCTTTTGTGGCTTCAAGGCAGTTTGCTGAGCTCCACATCCCTGGCAGGGACCATGCAGTGTCAGGTGTGGCCTGCGTGGGCCCTGGGCTCCCTCCCTGTCCACATGGTCTCCCAGTGCTGCAGGATGTGGCTGTCGCAGTCCCTGGACCCACCAACCTGCCTTTTCTATTTTCCTGTGGCTGTGGGATCTGGTTATAGCCTAATTCGTTTTGTGTCCGTTTTTCACACTAAAAATTAATTTGGGGGTGCCGGAGGGATAGCACAATGGGCCAGGCGCTTACCTTGCATGCAGCTGACCTGGGTTCACTCCCCAGCATTCCATGTGGTCCCGGTGCAGGCCAGGCGTGATCCTTGAGTTCCAGGCCAGGAGGAAGCCCGGGGCACTGCCTTGCACGTGATTCAAACATGCCCTGGGCAACCCAAAGACCCAAACTCTTAAAAATGCACTCTTGGCAGCCAGGGCTGGGGCTGAGGCACAGTGGGTGTGTGTGTGTGTGTGTGTGTGTGTGTTCCATTGTGTGTGTGTTTGTGTGTGTGTGTGTTCCATTGTGTGTGTGTTTGTGTGTGTGTGTGTTCCATTGCGTGTGTGTGTGCATGTGTTCCATTGCTGTTCGCTGCCCTCAGAGAAACAAGACCCAGCCCTGAAGCCCAAGACTATTGAAGCCCATCACGGATAATTTAAGAGCGTGGGTTATATGATCGCTTTTCCTGTCTGCCGTCAATAAATCCCGCATTCTCACTTGCAGCAAGCAAGCGCCCAAATTCCCCACAGTCCCTGCTACTTTACTGATGCTGCTCAGGTGTCGCTGACAAGTGGGACGGTTGCACCCGCCCGCAGCCCCTGGAGCTTAGGTTGTCCAGGGAGTGTGGGCAGGAGCGTGAGCCAATCTCCAGTCTCTCTTTGATCGGGCCTCTGAGGGCCCGGGGACACCCAGGCCTGCAGGCCCAGTCCCGGTGCTCACGCACAAACCTGCCATGACTCTAGGTCAACAGTTATATCGAGGACTGCATCGCCCAGAAGCATCTGCTCATCAAGGTGCTCAGGCTCATTTGCCTGCAGTCGGTGTGCAACAGTGGGCTCAAGCAGAAGGTTCTGGATTATTACAAAAGAGAAATTCTCCAGGTCAGTGTTTCTAAGTGACTCATTTGCCAAGGGCGAAATTTTTAAAAAAGGCAGTTGGCCTTGCACGTGGCCCACCTAGGCTCGATCCCCAGCACCCATATGGGTCCCCTGAGCCCCACCAGCACTGATCCCTGAGCACAGGAAGTGGGGGGGGCAAAAGCAAACAGAACAAAGGAGACATCTGGAAAATAGCACGGCAGGAGGTGTGGTTGGCCTCCTTTTCCTACTCAGTCATTTGAGTACACTGTCATCTATCTTCCTTACGTTGGGCCCATGCATTCTGATTTAAAGTGAAAATGTGGGGTCCAAAGAGCTCGAAAGGGGCTGCAGCAATAGCAGAGCGGGTAGGGCGTTTGCCTTGCACGCAGCCGACCCTGGTTCGATTCCCAGCATCCCATATGGTTTCCCGAGCACCTCCAGGAGTGATTCCTGAGTGCAAAGCCAGGAGTAACCCCTGAGCATCGCCGGGTGTGACCCGAAAAGAAAAAAAAAACAAAAACCAAGAGCTAGAAAGGGGTAAGGCACTTGTCTTGCATGCTGCCGGGTATGACTCAAAAACAATAGTATCAGAATGAGAGTGAAAATGTTCGCTCCCTCTTCGGAAGTGGGAGATCTAGCAGGCTCCCCAACTTCTCTTGCAGACATACGGCTACGAGCACATCCTGACGTTACAGAACCTGGAGAAGGCCGGGCTGCTGCGGCCCCAGCAGGGGGGCAGGAACAGCTACCCCACCTTCCGGAAGACCCTGCGCCTCTGGATGGACGATGTGAATGAGCAGGTGCGCCGAGTCTTCGTGCACACGCAGTCACATGCACGCCATCTAATAGGCGAGCCGAGCCTTCACGCACATGCACGCGCGCCAGCACACAAACAGACACGTACATAGACACACACACATTTCCCCAGTGGTGTGGCATCCTGCTGGTGGGAAGGCGCTGCCCTTGCAGAAGCCAGGACTGAGTGGGGCTTGTTGGGGGACACTTTTTGAAGATGGGGGCTGGGGGTGGGAAGCGGGGGCCCTTGTCCACTTAGGCCTCAGGGCGGGGGAGGCTGGTCTGGGCTCAAGGAAGCCTCTGGTCAGCGAAAAGGCCAGCCTCAAGTAAGAGGATTGGGGACCAACACAACTGACTCACCGTGGGCAGTTGGGGCTGCTGGACTCAGAGTCACTGAGAGAGAGGGGGGTTTCAGACTGGGGGTCACTGTGATGCTGGGTGCTGTCACTCTCACCCTTGGGAGATTTGGGCGTGGCTGTGCCCTGGGGCCTCGCCCCCGGAAGAATGCCTGAGAGTAGCTTGGCTGGGCTTAGAGCTCTCCACATTCCCTCCCCCCAGTGGGCCAAGTTTCCATAGGAGAAGTTTCTCACCAAATCGATGAACAGTTTTTCTTCTGTGGGGGTCGGATGGAATCTTTCCCGGGCAGACCGTTGAATGTTCAGACCCAGAGGTGCTGGGGTTTGGCCACGCCCCTGCCCTCTGCACGGGCTGCCGGGCACTGGCACCTTCCAGCACACAGGGACACCAAGCAGCTTTCTGAGATTGGTTTGAGACAGAAGGACTCAGGGCCAGGAGAGGTGAGGGCAGAGCCATGCGTCAGCTCTGCACCACCAGGTCTGATGCATAAAGCTGTAGGGGTGGGGGTGGGGGGGAGAGAGAGAAGGAGAGAAGAGAGAGATTGGGAATTGGGTAGAGGGTGGAGATGGCAGGGCTCAGCGGGGTAGGCTAGAGCACACTGTGTTCCTCCCCAAAGTCAAATCCAGGACGGCAGCGTGGAGGACATTTGCCTTTAATGCGGCCAACCCAGGTTGTGTTCCCTGAGTGCAGCACCAGGAGGGAGCCCTGAGCACCGTAGGGTATGGCCTCCGCCAAAAAATAAAAAATTCCCTTGGCCCATTAGGCAGAGAGGAGTTGGTTGACTCCAGGTGTCCCTCTCGAATCCTCCGCAGAACCCCACGGACATCTCGGCTATGCCCCCCTCAGCATGCGGCTGGCCCAGCTGCTCTCCCGGCCTGGTTGGCGCAGAATCGAGGAAGTTCTGCGCATTCTCCCGGGCCCCCACTTCGAGGAGCGCAGCCGCTGCCCACGGGCCTGCAGAAGAAACGTAGGTTTGTGAGTGGTTTTGTTTTCGTGACCCGCCTTTCCCCTTGATTGAGTCTTGGCAAGACCTGAAGCCTCTAACCTTACATTCTCATTTTCTAGAAATACAATTGCCTACATTTTTCATTCAAACTCTTGAGGTTCTGCAGTGTGACCTCAGGGCTGGATGCAGGGTGTGCGGGAAATTCTGTTTCTCCCACACGCCCGTCCCAGCCTGTTTCCTACTGGTTATTTTCAGCACATGTTTATTTGTTTGCTTTGCTTTGGTTTTTGCTTGGGGCCTCACCTGGTGATGCTCAGGGATTACTCTTGGGGGTCCTCAGGGGTCCATATTTGACTCTTTGATATCAGGAAAGCACCTTCGCACTGAACTGTCTATCTGGCCCCCCAGAGTTTTTCTTTTTTAAATGTTGTCTTTTTCTGAAAGGTGGTTTTTTGTTTGCAAATATGATTTTATATGTTTTCTTTACTATCTTTATGTCAGGGAGCACTTCTGAAATATTTCTCTTTCAAAGTGTCAGCTTGGCTCTTAGGGGCGCCCGGGCCAGAACTCTGGCTCTTTCTTCTGTGCGGTGAGGTTTCTCCATGCTTAGTCCCTTAAGACAATCTCTGGACCCAAAAGCATTGATTTATGTGAGTTTTCAACCAGATGCTTTTCCTATGACGTACTTTTCACTGGAAATAGGGAAAAGTGGGCATGGCTGGAGCTCTGGCAGGCCGAGTGGAAACCTCCACCCCCCCCCCCAAAGTGGGTAACCACAACCTAGAGTGTGCGACCCTCAGCCTCAGCGAGAAAGGGAGGGAAAGGGAAAATAAATACCGGAATGAAGGGGAAGATGCAAGGGGTAAACACATCAGCTTGATAATGTCCTCTAAAAACGGCATACCAAGGCCAGAGAGATAGTAAGGTGGGTAGGGCACTTGCCCCTGGCAGACCCGGGTTCGTTCCCTGGCACCCCATATGGTCCTCCAAGCCCCGCCTGGTGTGACCCCCAGGGCCAAGTCAGGGAGTCAGCTTGAACCCGTGCACGGCCCCAGCACTCCTGGTGCCTGTCTGCGCCCTCTGCCATTGGAAGCTTGTGCAGGTGTGTTTGAGACGCGATCGCATTTCCCTGCGTTCTTGGGCGTGTGAGTTGATTTGTGGTACTGCTGCTGCTGGTCTCAAGACACGACCTTTCGAGAACGCAGGTGCATCACCAGATTTCCAGGCCCCCTTTCCCTCAGCATGTTGGTCTCAGCAGCACCTTAAGAGAAAGAACCTGGGGCTCGCTTGGTTTCTGGGCTGCTGTCAACCAGCTCCCCGTGGGTTTGCTCACGTCCCTGGGCTTCGGCCTGTGGAATCCAGAACTTTCCTGGGCTCCCCCGATGGTCTCTCCCCACCCCAGTCTTGGAGCAGGGAAGGGCTTGCATGCCCTTGTGTGGTGATAGGACAGGGGCCTGCCCGACCCTGTGTGGTGACAGGACTTGGGGTTCACCTTCCACGCGAGTCATTGCATGTCTGGGAGAGGCCTCTCTGCTCCTTCTGTTCCCAGTCAGCAGTGCGGAAGCTTTGAGGAAGCGGCTTGGTCACCCCAGCTGAGTGTAGGGGCTGTCTCGGTCACACCCAGGGTCGTTCCTGGCCCTGTGCGGGCGGGGTGGGGCCATCCCAACAGGCAGACCCAACACAGGTCGGAACCAAGGGCCCCACATCCCCCCGTGGATGCTGCATTCACGTCTTCTCCCCGCCCTGAGCCAGGATGGCCCCCAAGTCAGCACCCCGGCAGGGGTAGCCACGGCTCTGCTCACCTGAGCTGCTCGCAGGGGCCCTCACTCCGGGTATTCTGCTCGAGGGACCCCAGAACTTGGGCACCCTGGTGTGTGCCTTGTGAGCAGTTAGATTGGGCTCAAGGCGCTGGGGGGCTCCCAAAGAACCACCAGAATAATTCCTGAGTGCAGAGCCTATCCCTTGAGCCTCGCCGGGTGGGAGTTGTTAGAGGTGTCTCTGTAGTAATACGCCGTTTTTAAACATGAATGTTTTGTTTGGGTGCTCGGGGCTGGGCAGGGCCGGGCAGGAGCCGGCTTAGCTGTCCGCAGGCAGACACAGTTCCCGCTCTGAACAGTCACCTGGGCCCCTGAGCAGTTCGAAAGAGGCCCCCTAATGCTTTCCTTCCCCTGCATCATCCTCTGTGGTCCGCTCCAATGCAGAGTTTCCGGTTCTTTTCTGAGGACTCTTTGGACATCCTGACCAGGGTGGCTTAGACTCAAGTGTGAGGCTGCACCCCAGACCTGGCGGAGCCATCCTACGGGGTCTTTGGGGATGTTATGCTCACTCTGGGCCAGGCTCTCTGGGAGGTCTCCCTCTGCACCCCGCCCCCAGTCTGCACACCTCCACGGTGTTATCTTTTTATTGTTAATTTTTTCACCCGGAGATGCACGGGGGTTACTCCTGGCTGTGCAGTCAGGATTTACTCCTGGGGGTGCTCAGGGGACCATATGGGATGCCAGGATTTGAACCCAGGTTGGCTGCATGCAAGGCAAATGCCCTCCCCGCTGTACTATCGTTCCAGCCCCGACACTAGAAGCTTCGACCTGGGGATCCTTGTTCCTTCAGGTCTTTTGCATGGAAGGGCGGATGTGAGTCAGTACTCAGCGGCTGTGAGCGTTGGGGGGATTCCATGTCATGTGGGGTGTCCGTGAGTTTTCCGAGGCATGTGGGGTGTCCCCTGGCGGGTTCTGCAGGGCAGCTGGGGCTGGGACCCGGGTTAGGCCAGAGACCGGCCTCACCTCCGCTCACCTTCTCTTAGTCCTGTTTGCCGGCTTGCTCTTCTCTTCGAGCTCTTGCTAACTCTGATTTTTCCCCCTGACACATAAAAATTTCCTCTATCTGGATATTTTGAAGTTGAATGCCAGCGTGAGGCGGGTGACGGGGCTCGCTGATGACAGTGAATAGATGCCGTTTGCATATGTCCTGTGCCTTCAGGCTGTATATAGTCTTGAACTGTGTCTGCAGCTCCTGAAATTTTGTTTGGAACGGAAGACTGATTTTTATGTAACTTCCTGATAGAATGTCATGTGGCGCTGCCCGAGGGGTAAGGGGTCCTCGGAGTCCTGAGAGGGGAAAATGACCCAAATTGAGGTGCTTCCTGTGTGCCAGTGTCCCATCACGCCACACCTCCCAGGGCTGGTGTTTCCCTGTCCAGAAGACGCTCGACAGACGTGAGCCAAAGCTCTAGGAGGGAGGAAGCATTTGTGCTGCGGGATGAAACAGAACTGCCTTCGGAAACCCCAGCTTTGAGTCAAGCTGACATTTTCAAGAAATACAAAACAGACTTTTTTTTTCCCCATTATTAGTACCAGAGCAGATAATCCCCTAAGGTTATTTGCTTCCCTGAGAGATATTTAGCTTACCCTTTCAAGGTTCATTTAGAGCAGATCTTGGCGGTAGATCCGAGTTGGGTGCTATCCGAGTTCAGAGTGTTTGCGTATTTGTGGCCTTCTTTGTCTCTTAAGAGGAGCCGTAGTTAGAGGCCTCCAGAGAAAACAAAACACAAGCACCCGCTTCCTCCAGGCTTGGTTCCTCTGGTCTCAACCCCTGGCCACTTGTCTATGCATCGTCCCCAGAGCAGGCGGGGGACAGAGGCAGAGAGGGTCTGAGCAGCCCCTGCATGGTGCTCCCCGAGCAGTGCTCCCTATCTTTGTGGCTTCTGTTGAGGTTCTGAAGTGAGTCATCAGGTTCTAGTGACAAATGTCTCATGTACGGCGTGACACAAAGATGGAGTTTGTGCCATCAGTCCCCGGGGTGGGAGGAGGGAGCGTCGGGTTTTGGAGGTCAGTGGCAGGAGGATGTGACCCATAGCATGTCGGCTTTATCTCGGGTGGGGGAAAATGGATCGTTTGGGGAGGAGTGTGCTTGGAGTACAGATTTGCCGTGTTTTTCTGGATTTCTCTCTCTCTTTTTTTTTTTTATTTAGGAGTACTGCTATTTATCCAGCCACGGATTAGCTGATTGAATTGTGCATGAACTCCACCTAACTTTTTTTTTCGTTTTTTATGATTTTATTTATTGAATCACCATGAGAGCAGTTACAAAGCTTTCAGGACTAAGTCTCGGTCATACAATGAAACACCCGTACCTTCACCAGTGCCCATTCTCCACCAACAACAACCCCAATATACCCCCATCCCACACCCTCCCCCTATGTGTGGGGCAGATGATTTCCAAATTATTCTCTCTCGACTTTGATCACATTCGGTATTTTGACACCAGACTCACCATTATTGTTTGAGATTTTACCCCAACACTCAGATCTGCTGAAAAGGCAACAGTAGACACTTTGTTTTCTATTGCTGGTTATGAATAACCTATGATGTTGTGTGGCTGCAGTAGTGGCCGCGCGATTTTGAAATTCCAAATTTGAACACTTCAATGTGGAGGGATTTCTTCCCAAACCTGCTGGGTTCTGAGATTTGCTCCTGAGTCTCTGGCATCCTGGTCATTAAGCAGCTTGATCAGGAGTCAGAGAGGCCGTTCATGGACGATGACTTGGGGTCTCGTTGGGACAGGGAGGACAGGACTGGCTCCACCCCCATCCTGTGAGGCCCAACAAGTTTTGTCACTGAGGGCCCAAGCCTGACTGTCCAGTGACCTCTGGAGGATGGCGGCCACCTGGCCGCCAGGGGGAACAGGCCAAGGCATGAACCCATGGGCCCAGCACTGCAGGGACCAGACGCCTTTCTGCCAAAAGCCACTGGGTTTCGAGATTTGTTTCTGAGTCTGTGGGATCATGGCCATTGAGCAGTTCAATCAGGAACCAGAGAGGCCATGCCTCCAAGGATATAGCTGAGCCGGAGGTGGCTTGTGGGTGTGTTTCCCACATACCTAACTTTTGGCCGTTTCCTTTCTTGGTAAACTTTGCCCCAAGTTTTTGGGGTCTGGCCAAAGGCACAGCAGCAATTTTGGGTATCTGGAGTCTGAAGGTGCCATCAGGCTGCTGATGCACTCGCCTCACAAGTGGTGTTTTTCGTTTGTTTGTTTGTTTGTTTTTAAGGTAGGAGTACTGCTATTTATTCAGCCACCGATTAGCTGATTGAATTGGGCTTGAACTCCACCTTACTTTTTTTTGTTTTTCATAATTTTATTTATTTATTATTTTTCTTCTTATATTTATTTATTGAATCACTGTGGGAAAAGTTACAAAGCTTTCAGATTTAAGTCTCGGTCATGCAATGATCAAACTCCTTTCCCTTCACCCTTCACCAGTGCTCATTTTTCACCACCAAGAACCCCAATATACCCCAGCTCCCACCCACCCAATGCCTGTGAGGTAGATGATTTCTCCTTAACTCTCCTCTACATTGATTACATTCATTATTTCAACAAAAGATGCACCATGATTGTTTAGAATTTACCCCCCAACAATCAGAATGGCTGAAAAGGCATTGTGAAATACGTTGTTTTCTATATAAAGTTTGGAGTTCCGGGGCTGGAGACATAGCACAGCGGGTAGGGCGTGTGCCTTTCACGTGGCCAACCCGGGTTCGAGTCCCAGCATCCATATGGTCCCCTGAGCACCGCCAGGAGTAACTCCTGAGTGCAGAGCCAGGAGTAACCCCTGTGAGTGCAGAGCCAGGAATAACCCTTGTGCATCGCCAGGTGTGACCCAAAAAGCCAAAAAAAAAAAAAGTTTGGTGTTCCTCCCCTCCAAACACAGGTGTGAGGTGCTGCGTTTCGCTGAGCAAGCAGAAGGAAAGCAGAGAGCTCGGGCCCAGTGGTTGATGCAGATTGCTGGGCCGGGCCGTCGAGCAAGGGAAATTTGGGGATCTCTGGGACCCGTCCTCAGGCCCAGTGCTCTCTGGGGCCCCTAGCTTGGTCGTGTCCTACGAGTTGGGGGCGAGCCTGGCCTTTGTGCTTGTGTTGCATTTGGACGGGCAGGTGGGGTGTTCAGGGCCCAGCTGCTGACACCTGATCCCGCCCTGGCCAGGTGGGAGGACGGAGATTGGCGGCTGGCCCCGGAGATGCCCAAGATAGCCAGTCAAGGAGATAACCAGTCAGTCCCAGTCGAGTTGGGTGATAGGCTGAGATAACGCACCGAGCCGCTGAGGCAGATCCTGTCTGGAGACGCTGGCGCACCTTGATCCCAGGCCGGCCTGGCCTGGCGGGGGGCGGGGGCGAGTGGGCGCCAACCTCGGCGTTTCCGTGGCTCCGAGCTTCCGGGCCCTTCCGCTTGCTCTGCTGTTGTTTTGTTTTTGGGTCACACCTGGACATGTTCCGGGGTCACTCCTGGCTCTGCACTCAGGACTTACTCCTGGAGGTGCTCTGGGGTCCCTATGGGATGCCGGGATTGAACCCGGGTCAGTTGTGTGCAAGGCAAACGCCCTCCCCGCTGTACTAGAGTTCTGGCCCCATGGCCCAAAACTTAAAGAAAAATCCTTGCTGGGGTTGCCCTGTCCCTGGCGCCCTGTCAGCCTCATGGGTCTGCACACGGCTTGTGCGACTCCCTCGAGTGGCCAGTGACAAGGGACGCCCGCCTGGCCTCCTGCTCCCCAGGGCTGCTCTCTACCCGGTGCTCCCGGGCCTGCAGCCCTCAACTCCTGCCCTGTGTTCCCTCCTCTTTTCTGTGGTGTCCACCTCCTCTCTCGCTGGCCCTCACCCTGGGGTCACCCCCCTTCCTGCATGGTGCTGGGACAGCAGAGCTGCCGGGTCTGTGCCGGCTTTGTGCCAGGTGCACGTGTGACCCCGGGGGCTTGGACTCAGGACCTCATGCTTGTGAGGCAGTGCTCAAAACCCCCTCTCGGACATTCCTCCCCTCCAAGCTGAAGGAACGGACTTGACCCACGTTCAGGCTCACACCTCTGCTTCCTGCCGAATCACTGCCGGTCGCTAGCAGGCCAGGACCTGTGTGCCACGCCTGTGTGAAGCAGGGACGTTCTGGGGTGTGAGCCTGCTAGCGTCTTTGTCATGGACACACGTGATCCCATCACAGGATTTAGGGTCACGGTCCAAACACAGGAGCATGGGGGTGAGGGGGTCGGGGCTTGTTCAGGCCGGAGACTCTACTGGGCTCACACATGGCACTGAGTGCTCAAGTCTCAGGGAGACAGTGAGGCTCAAACACATTTTCTTTTTTTCTTTTTTTTTTATAATTTATTTATTTATTGAATCACTGTGGGAAAAGTTACAGAGCTTTCAGGTTTAGGTCTCAGTCGTGTAAATATCAAACACATTTCCCTTTACCAATACTTATTTTTAACCGCGAACCCCAATAGAACCCCACCTCCCACCCCTCCCAATTCCTGTGAGGCAGATGAGTTCTAGTTAACACTCTGTCTACTTTGACTCGATTCATTGTTTCGATAAAAGATGCACCATTATTATTTAGAGTTTACAACCCCCCCCCCCAAATCAGACATGCTGAAAAAGCATTGTGAAATGATTTGCTTTCTACAGCTGGGTTTGGATTTCTGCTATTTTACTTATTAACCCTGGAAGTATTTCTATTAAAAGTTAGATAATTAAGAGATTGGTTTCTGTGCTCTGGAGTCGTGGCCGTGCCAGAGAGCCGCTCGTGGGGGGCAACTGGCGACCTTGGTAGGGCGTGAAGGACGGGCTGGAACGCCCCCCTTCTCGTGAGGTTTTTGCCGCCCCCGACCCCCGGCTCAAACCTGCTGTCCACCAGGCTCCCGTGCGGCCGCCACCTTTCTTTGAGAGAGGAGAGGGCGAAGGGGGCAACACCCTTTCCCCTCCGGTCAGTCATGATGGCGCGGTTTAACACATAGTCCATTTGCTTTTCTGCTCCAAGCTGCTGGTTCTCTGTGTTAAGTCCTTGTGCTTCTGGGGCCGTGGCCGTGCCGGAGAGCCGCTCGGTAGGGCGTGAAGCTCAAACACATTTTCTTTCGCGCTGTTTTTTTCTTTTTTTTGGCTTTTTGGGTCGTACTCAGTGATGCTCAGGAATTACTCCTGGCAGTGCTCAGGACTGGTGATCGAATCTTGGTCAGCCGAGAGCAAGGCAAACCCCTCCCCACTGTGCTCTCACTTCAGCCCCTCCTTTTGCATCTTTTTGTGTTTTTTTCAGAATTGATTGACTCCCTCATAGCGTTTGCTGGCCCTGACGTTCTCTGTAGAGTCCCTTGTTGCACACTGTGTTTCGTGGGCACCTTGGCATCAAGACTTGGCGCTTGCCTGGTGCATGGCTCACCCCATAGGTCCCCTGAGCACCGGCAGGAGTGATTCCCGAGTGCAGACCCAGGAGTAACCCTGAGCACTGCCGGGTGTCCCAAAAAACTAAAGGAAAGAAAGAAAATAGGTATCCTTGCCCAGAAGGGTAGCCCAGGGCCAAGGAGCCTGCCTTGCCTGTGGCTGACCCCACCCCACCCTGTACGTCACCCCCCTCCCCCACCCCCGCCAGGTCCTGCCAGGATGAGCCCCGATGACTGCATCAGAGTCGGCCCTCAGCCCCTAGGTTAGGTCACTCCGCCCTCCCCACCTCCCCACCACTCCCCCGTTCCTGCTCACTCATCCTCGAGGGGACCCGCACTCATTCAGCTTGTGCTCCCATCCGAGCAGGCCAGGCCATACTCCTCTGTACAGCTTTCAGGCCTTAGTGGGCTGGGCCACTCCCTGGCCACGGTGCGGCAGGTGTTGCTCACAGCACTGGGGTCACAGAGAGCAGGGCTGTCAGCGTCGGGCTCAGGGCCTCTGCCCTGTCGCCCTGCCCCTCGCCCCTCCCCTCCCGTCCACAGATTTTATGGCCCGGTTCCTGAGGAGGGCCCTGGGCACGGTCACTGGGTCCAGGTCCCACTCGGGGGATGCCGAATGACCTCAGCTGGAGATCTGTAACTGCCAAACATTTGTCAAACGTTTTCTGAAACCACTTTCTCAGGGCCCAGGGGTCCAGAACTGGGCCCCGCAGGGACCAGAGGCACATTGGCCAGCTAGTGCTGGCGTCTGCAGGGCAGCCCTCCGGAGCCTCAGCCGGACCCTGGCGTCACGAAGGGTGGCGCCTGCCCCTTTAAGAAGGGCCCATGATGCCCTCCTCCTTACGGAATTCTCATTCTACCTTGGAACGTTCTAGACTCCAAGTGCCATTTTCAGTCTCTGCAGGAGACTGGCACGAGCCTGTTTGTCAGAGCTCAGTTCTCTAAGCTGCGAGTGCAGTGTGACACAGGTGAATCTGAGTCTCTGGGCTTTTTGCCCGCGTGGGGGCGGCTTTTTTCTCTAACAGTTCTTTAGTGTATGATAGTTTTTAATCTTTAGTTCGTTTAAGTTTTTTTAGTAGTTATATATATATTTTTGGGGGTTGGGCTGGGGGTTGGGTGGGGTGGGGTGGCCATACCTGGCTGTGCCCAGGGGTCACCCTGGCTGGCTAACGTCCCTGTGCTGACGGAGATCGAGCCCAGGACAACTGGATAGAAGGCAAGTGCCCTCCCCACTGTCCTGCCTCTCTGCCCCCTGCGGACTTTTCTATTCAATGTGGAATGACTCTGAAGTCAGTGGGCCCTCATGGGGGGCTGATGAGAAGCAGAGGAGAAGATGTCACTCCCCCGGGACTGGCTGGAGCGCTGGCACTGATGAGCGCAACGAGCCCTGCCAGCCCCACGACGCCCACTAGGCCTTCCCGGGGTCTCGGGCCAGAGTGAGGGGTTGCCGTTTTAAAGGAAAGGGAGTTGATCCTCGACCTCCTCAGGCCCCCGGGCCTTTGTCCTTCTCACAGAAAAGCATTTCAGGAGATGAGCATGAAGCAGGAACATTTTATTTGGAGGCTTTTAGGAAGGGGAAATGAGGGAGGGAGTAACACGCTCGAGAGAGAGTGCGGCTTCTCCAGAGGCGCAGAAAGCCACTGAACACGTTAGGTTGCCTGGTTGCGTTCGGTCCGAAAGTCCACACCTCAGGAGGGGAGAAGCCCGTGACATGACCGACCTCGTAGGCAAGAGCAGTCCCTGGGCTCGGGCACACATGAGCGCCCTCCCTTGGTTCAAGGGGGCTAATCTCGGATTTTCCCAGGCTGCCCCTGGTGGGAGTTTCTAGCTACCTAGAGTCCGTTGCTAGGGTGGTTGCCAAGGGGGTAGAGTTGAGTGGTCCAAGGTCCTCTTAGAAATTCCTTTCCTGGCCTTTGTTCCTATTCCCTCGGGGGGTCCAGCCTGCTCTGGGCCTCCTAATGTGGGTTAATTTTGACCAGACCCTGGGTCCCGTGCCCTCAGGTGGTCTTTTGGTGGCCATGAAGCTATTGTTGACTTCCTCGGAGTTCCATTGCCATGACGATGTTCCCCCATCCACATGTCTGCCTCAGTTCTGTGGGTTAAGAAATGCAGTTAATACTGGCTTGTGGTTATCAAACTTGGGCAGCGTCACAAGGACCGAAGGAAACGCCAAAACCTCCTTCGCTCCCCTTTGGGGCCATTTTTTTTTCTTTTTGGGTCACACCTGGTGATGCACAGGATTTACTCCTGGGTCTGCACTCAGGAATCAGTCCTGGCAGTGCTCAGGGGACAATATGGGATGCTGGGAATCGAACCTGGGTCGGCCACGTGCAAGGCAAACGCCCTACCACTGTGCTATCGCTCTCCAGCCCCCCTTTGGCGCAGTCTTGCTGGGCCCTTTTCCCTGGCACTTCTCAGCCCATAGAAAAAAGTGTGCGTGTTGCTTGCCTTAGCTTCTGTGTGTAACCCTGGGCCTCTCACACACATACATACGCACACACGCACACACAAGACCAGCCATCACTGCTGAGTCGCCTCCCGGCTAGTCAGTGTCTGGACGGGAAGGTGGTCAGTGACACTCACAGTGCACAGGGACGATTTCTGGCTCCTGAATGTGTTTGGGGGTGATGCCAGGGAGGGCGTGAGGGTCAGCTGCCCGCAGGGCAAGTACCTGTCCCCTCTGCCCTCTGGCCCCGAATCTGCAGTTGTTTGTTTGTCTGTTTGGGATTGAGTTTTTGCGCAGGAGTGACACTTGGTGGGCTCAGGGGGTTGTGCGGGAGGCTGGGGGTCGCACTCGGGGTGGCGAGTGTCAGACTGGCAGCTCTCTGGGCTCTGGAAGCTGCTGTGGTCGCTCCCCTGAGACAGACTCTCTCCTCTGCTCTTCAGAGATTTATCCCTGAGAACGAGTGCACCTCAGAAGGCCCCACAGTGGGCTCGACAGTCAGGGCCCGGTAGTGGCCACGGCAGCGTCTGACCACCTGACCATGAGTCTGCTGAGGCCCAGCGGGCTGAAGGCCCCCACCAAGATCCTCAAGCATGGGAGCTGGGCCCTGAAGGCGCCCTCGGCCGGTAAGTGCGCTCAGCCCGGGCCAGGGGAGACTCATTCCCACCCGGGAACCCCCTCCCGAGTCCTCGCCCGGAAAGGGCTCCCTGAGCTGTAGGCACGTTCATGGTTCTGGGGACAGCTCTCACACACAAGTGTCACATTCTGTGACTTTAGTGTCACGGCACCTGGTGTCAGCTGAGGCGACCAACACGCTCCCTCCTAACTGCTAGCCCCCTCGCCCGGGCTTGGGGACAGGCTGAGGGAGGTGGACTCACCTGGACTAAAGGGCCTCATTGCCGGCCGTAGCCACAGTACAGTGGGGAGGGCAACGGGCACCCCATGTGACTCTCCAGCCTCAACCTCACATGAGTGACCCTGAGTGCAGAGCCAGAAATAGGCCCTGAGGACTGGCTGGGGTGCTCCCCCCCTAAAAGAAAAAGATGGGCCAGTGGACACAGCAGAAATAAGACACTGGGTTGGAGCTTTCGCCTGGCTTGGTCCCTAGCATCACGGGGTGTGTCCAAAGATTTCCCCTCAGCTGCCCAAATATGACTGCGGCCTGGGATGCTGCAGTAGGTAGGCACGTCCCCTTCACGGCGGGCCCGGCCAGGCTGTGCCACAAGCAGCCCCCAGCATTGGCTGGGAGTAGTCCCAAGCACTGCTGGGTTTCCCTCCCCGCCCAACCACATTTTAACTGGACCTGGACAGGCCCTTCCTGACCCTTCTGACCCTTCTGACCCTTTCTGCTGTTCCAGCGGCTGCTCCCGTTGAGAAGTCCGTGCCTGGGGAGAAAACCCCCAGCGCCCCCTCCTCGGAGACGCAGGAGGAGTTTGTGGACGACTTCCAGGTCGGGGAACGAGTCTGGGTGAAGGGGAACACGCCTGGATTCATCCAGTTCCTCGGGGAGACCCAGTTTGCCCCTGGTCAGTGGGCCGGGATCGTGTTGGACGAGCCCATCGGCAAGAACGACGGCTCGGTGGCGGGTGTGCGCTACTTCCAGTGCGAGCCGCTGAAGGGCATCTTCACCCGGCCGTCCAAGCTGAGCAGGAGCTTGCAGGCCGACGATGAGACCAACGGCCTGCAGCCAGCGCCTGCTGCCCGGGTCACACCGCCCCTGTCGGCCTCCCCGGCCCCTGCCGCCGCCCAGAAGGCACCCCAGCCCTCCGCGAAGGAGGCACCGGCCACCCCTCACATCAGCAACCTGACCAGGACGGCCAGCGAGTCCATCTCCAACCTCTCGGAGGCTGGCTCCCTCAAGAACAGGGAGCAGGAGCTGAAGCTCGGGGACCGGGTGCTGGTGAGTGCCGAGGGCAGCGGTCGCGGGTGGGTGTCCATTCACCTGTCTGGTCCATCAGGTTTTGCAGACTCGCGGTTTGGGTGGAAGGACGAGCAGCCGGGACGCCTGGTCCTGCAGTTTCCAGCGTGATGGATGCGTGCGGGGATGCTGCCAGTTTTACCAGTTTAGCCAAAACAGGATGGAGGGGTCATGCCGTGGGGAGGCCGCGTGCTTTGCACGCCTCTGACCCGGAGTTTACGTCTTGGTCCCATGTACAGTCTCCCAAGCACATCCCGTAGTGATCCCTGAGCACCAAGCCAGAAGTAAGCCCTGAGCACTCTGACTGTGACTCAGAAAACAAACCAACGAACAAATTTGGAAATCGGTTCCATTTCTCTGGTTTGTGATGTTTGTGTTTGGGGCGTCACAGGACTCACCCCGAGCCGCTCGGGCCATTCCGTGCCCGGCTGTGCGCAAGCCCTGAGCCATCTCTCCAGACGTGTGTGGTTTGGTGTTTGGGCCACGCCTGGCCGTGCTCAGGGCTTCCTCCTGGTGCTGAACTCAGGGATCACTCCTGGTAGGGCTCAGTGGACCATCTGGGGTTTCGGGGATGGACCCTGAGTAGGCCACGCGTTGGGACCCATCTCCCGAACATTCTCAAGAGTATGTTTTGCTGTCTTGGTTGCTCGATCTTCAGACACAGCACCTGCTCTTGTGTTTCTCTGAGCAGCAACTGGAAGGTGGGGGCGAGGGGGCACCCCCATGAGATGAGTTTCTGGTGGGGGTCACCAGGTCCCTGCACGTGGCATCCTCAGTCCACCCCAAGCCCATTCCTCTGCACAGGTCCCCAAAGCAGAGGCGCTTGGCTGTAGACAACTGTTCTCCCCCAGCAGAAGCACTCAATAACGCTTTCAGAACCCGTGGGAAGCGGCCGGGAAAAGTCCCCTCGGGGACGTCTGAGGCGGGCGGCTCTGGACAGACTGGGGGCTGGCCCGGAGCCAGTGGCTTCCCGGGGACCACAGGGATGGCCACCGCCAGGCCAGTGTCCGAGCTGTGGAGGCCGGAGAGGAGAGCAGTGAGGTGACCCGCCTGCAGGCGCAGGGTGGCCCTCGGAGAGTCCTGGAGGGTCACGGTCGGGGTTCGGGGATGGCCAAAGAGTAACACGGGGAGGGAATTGGAGCTGGAGGAGACACACGGTTTAAAGACTGTTTGTGGGGCTGGAGCAGTAGTACAGCAGAGAGGGCGTTTGCCTTGCACTCAGCAAACCCGGGTTCCCCGGTATCCCATAGGGTCCCCCAAGCATCGCAGGAATGATTCCTGAATGCAGGAATGATTCCTGAGCATCGCCAGGTGTGACCAAAAGACCCAAAGAAGAAAAAAGACTTTTTTTTTTTAACTTGCATTCACAACCGTCCACACCCGGACACAGGGACACCAGTGTCGTTGGAACAAGGGAGCGGGGACACCGCCACTGGCTCTGCGGTGAATAACTCTGATCAGTTATTCATTTATTGGTGGTGGTGCTCAGGGCTGAGTCCTGGCCCTGTGCTCAGGGACCACATCCGGGCAGGTGTGTGCAAGGCCAACGCCCTGCTCGCTGTGCTGTTCCATCGCTCCATACCTCAGCTAGAGCACGCCTTTAAAAAAAATTTTGAGGGTTTTTTGGGGGAACCACAACCAGCATAATGGCTGTTTTCTGAAAGAAGAAGGGGGAAAAAAGAAAACCCAAACACTTTCTTTGGTCTTTTTCCTAATTCAAGGAAGGTTTGCTTGGCCTAACGCAGCCGGGGTCAGGAGGCCGTGGCGAGTGGGGGCTGGCCTCGGGGCACTGAGGCGAAGCTCCCGTGCAGGGCTGGCGCCCTCCCGGCTCTCCAAAGGGCCTCCTGCCCTTTGCCCCATTCTACCCTGCGCACAGGAAGTCTAGGTTCTGCGCCAGCTGGCCCCGATGTTTATGGGACTGACCTCCGAGGAGCCCTTCGAAGGCTCTGACATGGCTGTTCCAGGCTTAGGCCTGTGGGAGGCGGTCTCCTGCCCCTGGCACTCCCCATCCCTGGCAGTGGACAGGTTGCCCCCATGCTTGTGCTACTTTGGTTCTCTCTGGAGACTCAGGGACCCTCAGTGGGGTCATTGGAAATGCCCAGCTCTGACCTCAAGTCCCGTCTGTGCTCGCAAGTAGGCCGGGGTCGCAGAGCAGGACAGTCAGTCGCTCTGGTCAGTCTTATGGTGTCTCAGAGCGGGAGGTCACTCTGTCTGTCCTGTGGCGTCTCAGAGTCCAACTGTGAAGAGCTTCTCCGGGCTGATGTGCGGTGGTTCTCCTGACCTTGGGAGATCACTTCCCTTCTCTCCAGCTGAGCTCTGACAGAATGTTCTGGAGACAGGCTTGCGGCAGTTTTGGGCAGATGATATTTCCAGGATATGACGCCAGGGTCTTGAGAGAATTGACTGGCTTCCAGTTGTCCTGTTAGAGGAGGCTGTTTCCGGGTCGGGGACGCCATGTTTTGTGCCAAATTCTTCGCCGATGACCAGCTGTGAGACAGGAAATTTGCAGCCTCTTCTCAGCCCAGGGCCGCCACCCCAGCCACCTGTCTCTTGTTCTTTTATTCCTTGTCACACTCACAGTGCCCAGGGCCCACGCCTGGCCACGGAGGCTGTGCCAGGGCCTTTGCAGATGGCACTTCAGGACTCGCAGAGACAGTCCTGGGTGACGCTGCTACCCCTCGTGCTGCGAGTGACCCCCGAGCACGTGAACCCAGTCCTACCCCAGACCCGAAAAAAGAAAACTGCGCTCTCGGGCATTATTAGTTGAGGTTTCTCTCTCTCTCTCTCTCTCTCTCTCTCTCTCTCTCTCTCTCTCTCTCTCTCTCTCTCTCTCTCCTTTCTGTTTTGACTTTTTGGTTTTGGGGTCACTCAGGCTTTGCACTCAGGAATCAGTCTTGGCGGGCTAGGGGGACCATCTTGGGTGCTGAGGATTGAACCCAGGGTGGCCGCACACAAAGCAAGTGCCCTTCCCCCAGTGCTCCAGCCCTATTTGTCAGCATTCCCGTCAGTGTCCAACGCTGTGATTCTGCTTTGCTCTGCGTCCCAGGGGCCAAGCGTGAAGCCAAGGCATAGTGAAGGAGAACTGGAAAATGGAAGTCCGCTAAGATATGAGAACAGTCATTTTCCTTTAGCTGGTTTCTGGCTTAATTGTTCTCCAGCGGTGGGGTTGCCACGGCTCCGCTCCCACACCCACGGGGCAGCGACCCCCTCGCCACACCAGGTGGCTGGCCTGGGTCAGAGATTCCCGGGGGTGTGGTCAGCCAGGCCACCGGTGTAAGCGAGTGGGTGTGAATGCCGCTGCCTTGCATGGACACTGAGCAGCAGCATCTGCTCACCCTGTAGGGGTTGCAGGGGTAAATGGCACCTTGACCTTTGGGGTTTCTTCCAGAAATCCCTACTCTGAAGCCAGAATGTTCCTTCGCGGGGGTGGGGGCGCTGTGCGCAGTCCAGGGTGCCTGACCCACGTCCCTCCGGCAGGTGGGAGGCATGGAGGCCGGTGTGGTGCGCTTCCTCGGGGAGATGGACTTCGCCAAGGGGGATTGGTGCGGCGTGGAGCTGGACAAGCCGCTGGGCAAGAACGATGGCGCCGTGGCCGGAACGAGGTGGGTCCTCCTGCCCCCCCCCCCAGACAGCCTGGGGCAATGCACGGTGCCCGGGAGGTGCTGAGGGGACTGCAGGCCACTTCACTTGGTTCTTAGGCGGGGCCACTTCCGGTGGCACTCGGGGACCCTGCAGGGATGTGGGGACAGCCTGGGGCTCCCACATGCAGCTGTGCTCGGCCCGCAGGAACCCCCCGGGCCTGCTGTCGCCCTTCAGATGCCGGGGAGGCTGCTTGGAATTGCCCCTGGTTTGCACGGTGGGGTGGGCGGCGTGCGAGGGAGTGTGTGTGTGAATGTTTGAATGTGTGTGCTTCGGAGTGTGGATATGTATGTATGAGGGTGTGTGTATGTGAGCGTGTGAGTGTGGGGCTGTGAGAGTGTTGGTGAGGGCATGAGCATGTGAGTGTTGGTGGGGGTGTGAGCATGTTTGTGAGGGAATGAGAGCGTGTCATTGTTGGTTTGAGAGCGTGCAAGTGTTGGTTGGGGTGTGCGTGTGTGTGACTGTGGGGCTGTGGGAGTGTGGGAGTGTTGGTTGGGGTGTGAGTGTGAGTGTATTTTTGTTGGGGTGTGAGTGTGGGGCTGAGGAAATGTGGGAGTATTTGTTGGGGTGTGGATATGTATGTATGAGGGGTGTGTATATGAGTGTGTGACTGTGGGACTGTGGGAGTGTTGGTTGGGGTGTGAGTGTGAGTGTGTGTTTTAGGGGGTGTGTTTGTGAGTGTGGGACATTGGGAATGTGGGAGTGTTGGTTGGGGTGTGAGTGTGTGTGAGTGTGGGACTGTGGAAATGTGGGAGTGTTTGTTGTGGTGTGTGTGTTTGTTGGGGTGGGAGAGTGAGAGTGTGGGAGTGTTGGTTGGGTTGTGAGTGTGTGTGCTTCTTGGGGTGAGTGTGGGAGTGTTTGTTGGGGAGTGAGTGTGAGTGACTGGGGCTGTGGACATGTGGGAGTGTTTTTTGGGGTGTGAGTGTGTGTTTTTTGGGGTGGGAGTGTGAGAGTTTGGGAGTGTTGGTTGGGGGCTGAGTGTGTACTTGTTGGGGTGTGAGTGTGTGAGAGTGTTGGTTGGGGTGTAAGTGTGAGTGTGTGTTGGTTGGGGTGTGAGTGGGAGTTTTGGTTGGGGGTGTGAGTGTGTGTGTTTGTTGGGTGAGAGTGTTTGTGAGTGTGGTGCTGTGGGAGGGTATGATGTTTGTTGGGGAGTGAGTATGTGTGAGTGTGGGGCTGTAGAAATGTGGGAGTCTTTGTTGTGGTGTGTGTGTTTGTTGGGGTGGGAGTGTGAGAGTGTGGGAACGTTGGTTGGGTTGTGAGTGTGTGTTTCTTGGGGTGAGTGTGGGAGTGTTTGTTGGGATGTGAGTGTGTGTTTGTTGGGGTGTGAGTGTGTGTTTGTTGGGGTGTGAGTGTGTGGGAGTGTTGGTTGGGGTATGAGTGTGAGTTTGTGTTGGTTGGGGTGTGAGTGTGTGTTTGTTGGTGAGAGTGTGGGGGGGGCTGTGTGAGGGTATGATGTTTGTTGGGGAGTGAGTGTGTGTGAGTGTGGTGCTGTGGAAATGTGGGAGTGTTGGTTGGGGTGTGAGTGTGTTTGTTGGGGTGAGTGGAAGTGTGAGAGTGTGGGACTGTTGGTTGGGGTGTGAGAGTGTGGGAGTGTTTGTTGGGGTGTGAGTGTGTGGGAGTGTGGGGCTGTGGGAGCGTGTTAGTCTGTGGGCGTGTGGGGCTGTGGGACTCAGTGGACGCCTCGGTCGGCGCCTGTCTCTCTTGCCAAAGGGGTCTTTTGTCCCCCCCCCTCCTCGTTGTCGCAGGTACTTCCAGTGTCAGCCCAAGTGTGGCTTGTTTGCTCCCATTCACAAAGTCACCAAGATCGGCTTCCCCTCCACGACGCCGGCCAAGGCCAAGGCGGCCCCCGTGAGGCGTGTGATGGCTACCACCCCCGCCAGCCTGAAGCGCCGCCCGTCGGCCTCCTCGCTCAGCTCCGTGAGCTCCGTGGCCTCATCCGTGAGCAGCAGGCTCAGCCGCGTGGGACTAGTAAGAAGCTCCCCCCACCCCGCGCGGTGCTCAGGCCCCCACAGACTCCCAGGGCCCCAGGGGCGAGAGGCGGAGCAGGACTGGGTGGGCTGAGCAGCTCCGGGGGGGCAGGCGAGTGGCTTCCCAGCCACCACCGGTGACAGGAGCAGGGATGGGCCTTTCCTCGGGTGCTCAGGGCTCAAGCCGCCTTAGGGCTGAAGTGGGGGAGCTGAAGGGGGCGTCAGAGGGTCAGAGCAGGACCCAGAGACTCTGGGGAACGCTTGGCGCTTGGCGTTGCTTGTTTGCTCTCTCCGTCCCTCCCTGCTCCCTCCTGTCGCTCTGCACCCCTGTTGACACAGAGGGGCCTTGACTTCTGTCCATTGCGGGGCCGCAAGTCAAAGCTGGGGCCTCGTGGCTTCTCCCCTCACGTCTCTCTGAGTCCTAAACACTAAAGTGTGTCCGAATATGCAAGGGTGTCCTGAGATATTGTCCACAGGGAAACGGGCCCACGATGGAGATGTGTCCCAGGGGGCTGGCTTTGCTGGGGGCTGCGCTTCCTGCCACCTCCTCTGCTCCCTGCATTGACCCTCGATGCGGAAGAGGAGGGAGTGAGTGTGTGTGCAACGGAAGATACAAAACAGATGACACGGGAACGGGAGCCAGGAGGCCACCCGCCGTGGGCACAGGCCTGGGGCCAGTCCTGTCTTGCTCGACCACCACCAGGTTACCCTGCCCTGCCTCCATCCTCACGTCTGACTCCTCCTTCCCCTCGACTCGCCATTCAGGAGGGGAGCAGACTCAGAAGCCCCTCTCCTTCCCTCGCGAGCCAGCCCATTTGTGGAATTTGGTTTTGTTTTTCTGCTTGACTGTGGGCCACACCCTGCAGTGCTTCAAGGGGCCGTTTGCAGTGCTGGGGTTGAGCCGGGGCCTCCCACATCCGAGCAAGAGCCCAATGCCTGAGCCGTATCTCCAGCCTCCCCCCGTTGTCTTGTTTTGTTCTGTTCTGGGGTCACACCTGGCAGAGCCCAGGGCTTTCTCCCGCCTCTGTGCTCGGGATTATTCCTAGCGGGCCTCCGGGATTGAGCCTGGGCAGCGCTGGGGCTTCGCTCTCCAGCCCTTTGGCCCCTGCCTTGCATATCTTTACGCAGGGCGGAGCTCACTCCTACACTGCACATCACCGTTAGCGTCTATGACAGGAATATAGAATGATTCTGTGTGACTTGATGGAAGTATACCTCGACAACATAATTTCATACGTGCACACACAAGCGTTCACACACACACAGCGACTCATACATGTACACGTAGTGCATACCGTGTATACACAGGCTGATGGGTGTATACACACAGGCACGTACTGCATAGACACAATGCGCGTGTGCACACAGGTGTGTGTAGACATGCCCAGAGGAACGTACGCTGCTACCCCTCGTGCTGCGAGTGACCCCCGAGCACGTGAACCCAGTCCTACCCCAGACCCGAAAAAAGAAAACTGCGCTCTCGGGCATTATTAGTTGAGGTTTCTCTCTCTCTCTCTCTCTCTCTCTCTCTCTCTCTCTCTCTCTCTCTCTCTCTCTCCTTTCTGTTTTGACTTTTTGGTTTTGGGGTCACTCAGGCTTTGCACTCAGGAATCAGTCTTGGCGGGCTAGGGGGACCATCTTGGGTGCTGAGGATTGAACCCAGGGTGGCCGCACACAAAGCAAGTGCCCTTCCCCCAGTGCTCCAGCCCTATTTGTCAGCATTCCCGTCAGTGTCCAACGCTGTGATTCTGCTTTGCTCTGCGTCCCAGGGGCCAAGCGTGAAGCCAAGGCATAGTGAAGGAGAACTGGAAAATGGAAGTCCGCTAAGATATGAGAACAGTCATTTTCCTTTAGCTGGTTTCTGGCTTAATTGTTCTCCAGCGGTGGGGTTGCCACGGCTCCGCTCCCACACCCACGGGGCAGCGACCCCCTCGCCACACCAGGTGGCTGGCCTGGGTCAGAGATTCCCGGGGGTGTGGTCAGCCAGGCCACCGGTGTAAGCGAGTGGGTGTGAATGCCGCTGCCTTGCATGGACACTGAGCAGCAGCATCTGCTCACCCTGTAGGGGTTGCAGGGGTAAATGGCACCTTGACCTTTGGGGTTTCTTCCAGAAATCCCTACTCTGAAGCCAGAATGTTCCTTCGCGGGGGTGGGGGCGCTGTGCGCAGTCCAGGGTGCCTGACCCACGTCCCTCCGGCAGGTGGGAGGCATGGAGGCCGGTGTGGTGCGCTTCCTCGGGGAGATGGACTTCGCCAAGGGGGATTGGTGCGGCGTGGAGCTGGACAAGCCGCTGGGCAAGAACGATGGCGCCGTGGCCGGAACGAGGTGGGTCCTCCTGCCCCCCCCCCCAGACAGCCTGGGGCAATGCACGGTGCCCGGGAGGTGCTGAGGGGACTGCAGGCCACTTCACTTGGTTCTTAGGCGGGGCCACTTCCGGTGGCACTCGGGGACCCTGCAGGGATGTGGGGACAGCCTGGGGCTCCCACATGCAGCTGTGCTCGGCCCGCAGGAACCCCCCGGCCTGCTGTCGCCCTTCAGATGCCGGGGAGGCTGCTTGGAATCGCCCCTGGTTTGCGCGGTGGGGGTGGGCGGCGTGCGAGGTTGTGTGTGTGTGAATGTTTGAATGTGTGTGCTTCGGAGTGTGGATATGTATGTATGAGGGTGTGTGTATGTGAGCGTGTGAGTGTGGGGCTGTGAGAGTGTTGGTGAGGGCATGAGCATGTGAGTGTTGGTGGGGGTGTGAGCATGTTTGTGAGGGAATGAGAGCGTGTCATTGTTGGTTTGAGAGCGTGCAAGTGTTGGTTGGGGTGTGCGTGTGTGTGACTGTGGGGCTGTGGGAGTGTGGGAGTGTTGGTTGGGGTGTGAGTGTGAGTGTATTTTTGTTGGGGTGTGAGTGTGGGGCTGAGGAAATGTGGGAGTATTTGTTGGGGTGTGGATATGTATGTATGAGGGGTGTGTATATGAGTGTGTGACTGTGGGACTGTGGGAGTGTTGGTTGGGGTGTGAGTGTGAGTGTGTGTTTTAGGGGGTGTGTTTGTGAGTGTGGGACATTGGGAATGTGGGAGTGTTGGTTGGGGTGTGAGTGTGTGTGAGTGTGAGACTGTGGAAATGTGGGAGTGTTTGTTGTGGTGTGTGTGTTTGTTGGGGTGGGAGAGTGAGAGTGTGGGAATGTTGGTTGGGTTGTGAGTGTGTGTGCTTCTTGGGGTGAGTGTGGGAGTGTTTGTTGGGGAGTGAGTGTGAGTGACTGGGGCTGTGGACATGTGGGAGTGTTTTTTGGGGTGTGAGTGTGTGTTTTTTGGGGTGGGAGTGTGAGAGTTTGGGAGTGTTGGTTGGGGGCTGAGTGTGTACTTGTTGGGGTGTGAGTGTGTGAGAGTGTTGGTTGGAGTGTAAGTGTGAGTGTGTGTTGGTTGGGGTGTGAGTGGGAGTTTTGGTTGGGGGTGTGAGTGTGTGTTTGTTGGGTGAGAGTGTGTGGGGGGGGCTGTGTGAGGGTATGATGTTTGTTGGGGAGTGAGTATGTGTGAGTGTGGGGCTGTGGAAATGTGGGAGTGTTGGTTGGGGTGTGAGTGTGTTTGTTGGGGTGAGTGGGAGTGTGAGAGTATGGGACTGTTGGTTGGGGTGTGAGAGTGTGGGAGTGTTTGTTGGGGTGTGAGTGTGTGGGAGTGTGGGGCTGTGGGAGCGTGTTAGTCTGTGGGTGTGTGAGACTGTGGGACTCAGTGGACGCCTCGGTCGGCGCCTGTCTCTCTTGCCAAAGGGGTCTTTTGTCCCCCCCTCCTCGTTGTCGCAGGTACTTCCAGTGTCAGCCCAAGTGTGGCTTGTTTGCTCCCATTCACAAAGTCACCAAGATCGGCTTCCCCTCCACGACGCCGGCCAAGGCCAGGGAGGCCCCCGTGAGGCGTGTGATGGCCACCACCCCCGCCAGCCTGAAGCGCCGCCCGTCGGCCTCCTCGCTCAGCTCCGTCAGCTCCGTGGTCTCATCCGTGAGCAGCAGGCTCAGCCGCGTGGGACTAGTAAGAAGCTTCCCCCACCCCGCGCGGTGCTCAGGCCCCCACAGACTCCCACGGCCCCAGGGGTGAGAGGCGGAGCAGGACTGGGTGGGCTGAGCAGCTCCGGGGGGGGGGCAGGCGAGTGGCTTCCCAGCCACCACCGGTGACAGGAGCAGGGATGGGCCTTTCCTCGGGTGCTCAGGGCTCAAGCCGCCTTAGGGCTGAAGTGGGGGAGCTGAAGGGGGCGTCGGAGGGTCAGAGCGGGACCCAGAGACTCTGGGGAACGCTTGGCGTTGCTTGTTTGCTCTCTCCGTCCCTCCCTGCTCCCTCCTGTCCCTCTGCACCCCTGTCGACATGCAGAGGGGCCTCGACTTCTGTCCATTGCGGGGCCGCAAGTCAAAGCTGTGGCCTCGTGGCTTCTCCCCTCACGTCTCTCTGAGTCCTAAACACTAAAGTGTGTCCGAATATGCAAGGGTGTCCTCAGATATTGTCCACAGGGAAACGGGCCCACGATGGAGATGTGTCCCAGGGGGCTGGCTTTGCTGGGGGCTGCGCTTCCTGCCGCCCCCTCTGCTCCATGCCTTGACCCTCGATGCGGAAGAGGAGGGAATGAGTGTGTGTGCAACGGAAGATACAAAACAGATGACATGGGAACGGGAGCCAGGAGGCCACGCGCCGTGGGCACAGGCCTGAGGCCAGTCCTGTCTTGCTCGACCACCACCAGGTTCCCCTGCCCTGCCTCCATCCTCACGTCCGAATCCTCCTTCCCCTCACCTCGCCATTCAGGAGGGGAGCAGACTCAGAAGCCCCTCTCCTTCCCTCGCGAGCCAGCCCATTTGTGGAATTCGGTTTTGTTTTTCTGCTTGACTGTGGGCCACACCCTGCAGTGCTTCAAGGGGCCGTTTGCAGTGCTGGGGTTGAGCCGGGGCCTCCCACCTCCGAGCAAGAGCCCCACGCCTGAGCCGTATCTCCAGCCTCCCCCCGCTGTCTTGTTTTGTTCTGTTCTGGGGTCACACCTGGCAGAGCCCAGGGCTTTCTCCCGCCTCTGTGCTCGGGATTATTCCTGGCGGGCCTCCGGGATTGAGCCTGGGCAGCGCTGGGGCTTCGCTCTCCAGCCCTTTGGCCCCTGCCTTGCATATCTTTACGCAGGGCGGAGCTCACTCCTACACTGCACATCACCGGTAGCACATATGACAGGAATATAGAATGATTCTGTGTGACTTCATGGAAGTATACCTCGACAATGTAATTCCATACGTGCACACACAAGCATTCACACACACACAGCGACTCATACATGTACACGTAGTGCATACCGTATGTACACAGGCTTATGGGTGTATACACACAGGCACGTACCTGCATAGACACAATGCGCGTGTGCACACAGGTGTGTGTAGACATGCCCAGAGGAACGTACATGCATGCATACATACATGCACACAGGTCCGTGCGTGCCCTGTGGGAGCCTCCCGGTTCGCGTGTTGGCTGAGTTGCTCTCTGAGGTACCAGGCTCCCACAGAGGGTCTGGCCTTGCTGGCATGGAGCCTGGGGCCTCACACACCACGCGCAGGGCAGAGGCTTTGGCATCAACATCCTGAGTTCAGCTCGTGGCCCCGACCTTGCCCAGCCCCTCAGCGCCCGCCTCCCCCCATGCCAGGGGTGCTGCTTTCTCTCTGCTCCGGCGCCTGAACTCACAGTTCGTTCGTCTCCACGGTTGGCTGAAAGAAGCCGTTCGCTCCCGGGCTGGTTTCCTCAGGGAGCTGTCTCGGGCCCAGGAAGCGCGTGCGTGCCCCACCACTCAGGCCAGGAGGCTCAGGGAACACCGCCGCCCGCCTTTCCTAGTTTTTATTTTTGCTCTTTGGTTTTGGGGCTCACCTGGCAGTGCTCAGGGACTCCAGGCGTGGTGCTTGGGGGCTGCTCCTGGTGGAGGGGGTTTGAGCCCAGGTCTTGTTGGAGACCCCCAAGGCTGTCAAGCTCTTCCCAGCCACCCCTTGAAATCAGAGTTGAGTGCACTTCCCGGCAGCACTGCACGTGGCTGGGCCCGAGAGCTCGTGTGCTCCTAGAAATTTTATTTATTTATTATTTGGTTTTGGGGCCACACTCAGGGGTGCTCAGGGCTTATTCCTGGCTCTCTGCAGGGGGGTGGTGTCACTCCTGACGTTGCTGGATCTTGAACCTCTGAAAGTACCTTCCCCCACCCCCCCCCCCCACCCCACAATAGACTCTTTGGCCCTGGGGAGAGCATTTAGTAAGTAAAGCAAGTAAAGGCCCTCCCGTTGATCGTCGATTTGCTCTAGTGGCCCCAGTAACATCTCCATTGGAAACTTTATTGTTACTGTGTCTGGCATATCGAATACTCTCGGTAGCTTGCCGGGCTTTTAATCTGACCAATATACTTTAAGTGTATTGGGAAGTCACGGCCAGATCCTTACGCAGAGGCAAGGATGAGCCGCTCCCCGGACAGAACCAGGAAGCTCGAGAGCTCCCAGCAGGCAAAGCAGCAGTGGACAGCCTGGGCCCTGCTGGGCCCGTCAGTCAGCAGGCAATTGGCAGCAGCTCAGATGACGCAGGGAAGCGGCAAGAGCAGGGCGATGGGTCAGGCGTGGTCGGGCAGAAGGAGCAGACGTCCTCGGCCACCCCCGCCCCAGCCCCCGCCACCGTGTGCCTGAAGAATGAAGACCAGGTCCCGCTGTGTCCCCGCCTGCAGGGGCCGTTGTGCCGCAAGGAAACTGGTCTGCAGAGCGACCATGAGTGACCACGAGCCCAGGACAGATCGGACAGGACCCCCGGTCCCCGCGGCCCTCCAGCCCACTCCCCTCCCCTCCTCGCTGTCTTTGCCTCTTCTCTCCTTCCCTTTGTGCTTGGTCTTCCCCTGAGCTGCCCTTGCGGTCCTGCTCGCTGGGCATGAGCCCTCACACATGCTCACCCACCACTTGTTCCTTTTTTTCCTGGATTTTGGGCCACACCCCAGCAATGCTCAGGACTTCCTCCGGGCTCTGCACTCAGGACTCACTCCTGGTGGGCTCGGGACCCTATGGGGTGGGTACCTGGGATCCAGCTGGGGCAGCGGCGTGCAAGGCCAGCGCCTTCCCCACAACTTTACCATTCTAGCCTCTCATCCCCCACTTTCGAAGGCAGATGGCACAGGGGTCTTTTATGGGGTCATACCTAGTGACCCTCAGAGGCACGGGGCCATTCCCAGAGACAGGAGTCTCTGGTTAGTGCTATTCAGGCCTGGGGCGGGTGCTGGGGAGAGCGAGGTGAGCTGGAAGGAAGAGGAAGAGAGAAGGGCCAGGCTGCCCTGGGAGACCCAGACGGACCTGCAAGGCTGAAGATGCTGGAGCCGGCCTCAAGCTCATGCCAAGGGCTCAGCCTTAAGGAAGCTCAAGCCAGAGTGGGCTGTGGAGGGGGCTGCCTCCGGCTCTCCAGAAAAGTCTCTGGATTCCCACGAAGCCCGTCAGTGGAGCTCAGGTCCTGTCCAAGGATCTTCGGGAAGGTTTCAAGATGCTTCTGCTAAGAGTCGCTGGCCCATATGCACGGATGCAGCGCTGCTCCATTTGCTTTGCTGAGGATATCCACATGCATGCCCGCGTCCGCCGCCCCCACCCCCTTCACGTCTCTTTTTCCTTTGCAATTGCCAGAAACCTCCTCTCGCTATGCCTGCAAGATCTCCAGCACCACTGCCCTCCAAGAGGCACTGAAGGAGAAGCAGCAGCACATTCAGCAGCTGCTGGCCCAGCGGGACCTGGAGAGGGTGGAGGTGGCCAAGGCCACGAGCCATGTGGGGGTGATAGAGCAGGAGCTGGCCCTGGCCGGGACGGGCACGACCAGGTGACGTCTGTGCAGACGACAGTGCCGGGGCCAAGAGACGCTTGCGGCAAATGCTGGGTGCGACCTTGGTGCAGGCAGTGCAGGGAGAGGCCGTGGGTCCCCGTCTGCCGTCGTTGCGGTGGCATCCGGCGCGTGGTTTGATCACATGCCCCTTATCCTCACCCCGTGGGGGTTCCGGGAGCGCCAAGTTGTCCCCGCTGGTGCTTTCGTGGTGTGGTTCCCTTCCGGCCTTCCAGAAATGCGGCAGCTTATGTGGGAGATGCGTTCAGTGTGCCGCGGTGGCAGGTGGCGGTGCCAGCCCACAGAGGGCTGTCGGGGGCGGGCGAGGACACTCACGCGCAGTTGCCTCCACAGCACGTCCTGGAGCTAGGGGCCAAGATGGACAAGCAGCGGGCCATGCTGGAAGCGAGCGACCGGGAGAAGGTGGAGCTGCTGAACCAGCTGGAGGAGGAGAAGAGGTGAGGCTGTGCCCCAAGCTGGGGAACTGCCTCGGGCGGGGCGCGCCGGCCTTCCAGGGCTGTGAGAACCAGAAACCACCGGGTGCCCAGTCCTGAGCGTGGCCTCATGGGGAGGAATGGGGGGAGCTCACTGGAGCCCAGGCACCCCCGGCCCTCACTGCTGTGTCCACGTGGCCTGGTGTTCCGGAGACATGTGCTGGGTGGCTGGGAACTGTCGTATCCCAGTGGGGCCCTGTGGGAGTCCCTGGGGTTAATCCTGGGCGGGAGGAAACCCGCAGCACCCATGGGGCACGGCAGCAGACAGGCAGGGCTCAGGCCAGGCTGCAGACAGACGGACACGGGGTGCCGGCCAAGACGGTCTTCTCAGATGGGCTCCCGGCAGTGTGGTGCCCAGGGGCACTGCCAGTACCCGGCTCAGCTCCTCAGCTGCACATGCCGAACACTCCACGTCCCCTGGGAGCCCCTCCTGCCCCCCCCAGCCCCGAGTCGTTTGCTGCTTCTCCCCCAGGGGCTCCGTTGTTGTCCCGATGTGGGGACAGGAGCTGGCTGACAGGAACTAGTATGCGCCCAGGGTCAGTCTTTGATGACCTCTGTTAGCTACGAGGCAGAAAAGGCTGATATGACACTGCGCCTGGCGTTGGCTCGAAAGAGCTTCCTCCTGTAGCCTGCGGGTCCCACCCAGTGCTCGCAGCCGAGAGGACTCACCGACTTTCTTTTTTTTCTTTTTGGGTCAACCCAGCGATGCTCTGGGGTTACTCCTGCCTCGGCACTCAGGAATTACTCCTGGCATTGCCCAAGGATCCATAATGGGATGCTGGGAATTGAACCCGGGTCGGCCACGTGCAAGACAAACGCCCTGCCCGCTGTACTCTCTCTCTGGCCCTCGCTGACTCTCTCAGCCCTCCTGTGTGTGGAGCCGGGGGCTGGGTCGGGCACGCATCTACAGGGTGGTGGCCCTCATGGGGGGCAGCAGTGACGCCCCTCACAACTCTCCCTCTCCCCCACAGGAAAGTGGAGGACCTCCAGTTCCGAGTCGAAGAGGAGTCCATCACCAAAGGTGACCTGGAGGTAAAGCCCGGGCAGGTCCCAGAGGCTTGCAGGGTGCAGGCAAGGATGCGGGGTGGCCTGGCCGACCCCGCCGGGACCACTTCTGCTGGAGACTCCGAATCAGACAGGGATACCAGGGGTCATGCACCTGGCAGGGCCCGGCTGAGGCACCTCTGCTCCTTGGGGCTGGAGGCTGCTGTTGATGAGCGTTTTTCTCTCGTTCTGACAGTTGGGTCTACGCCTTTGCCTCAGCTTTGATTTTCAGTCGAGCAGCACAAATCAAATCCTTTAGAACCCCAGTTTTTTGAAGGTATTCCTTAAAACAAGAAGAAGCAAACAGTTTGCAAAAGAATAATTTCTGTTTCTGCTTCTTTTCCTTCCTGTTTTAAGCTCATGGAAATTTTGTTTTCCCACCAGAAGGAGGTGAAGGCCCTGCAGGCGTCCTCTGAGAAGCTCGCCAAGGAGAGCGAGTGGCTGAGGACCAAGCTGGACCATGCCAACAAGGAGAACGCGGACGTGATCGCCCTGTGGAAGTCCAAACTGGAGACGGCCATCGCCCCGCACCAACAGGCCATGGGCGAGCCGAAGGCGGCCGTGAGCCGGGGCGTGGGCGCCGAGGCGGCCGAGCTGGCCGAGCTCAAGATGCAGATGGAGAGGCTACAGTTCGAGTCCCAGCAGGAGGTAGAGAACCTGAAGGCCCAGCTGGCGGCTGAGCGTGCAGCACACGCCTCTGAGCTGCAGACGCTCAGGTCGCGGCTGGTCAGGATGGCCCAGGAGCAGAAGAACAGCCTGGAGGCCGCGCGGGCCAAGCTCGACCAGACCAAGGACCAGCACCTAGTGGAGATGGAGGACGCCCTGAACAAGCTGCAGGAGGCGGAGACGAAGGTAAAGCACCTGGAGGGGTTGCGGGCCATGTGTAGTCAGCAAGCCCCAGGCGCTGGCCAACGCCACGGCACAGCTGGAGGCCACCCAGCAGAAGCTCTTGCAGTTCGATGGGCTCTGGAAGGCCAGTTCCGAAGGTAAATTGGAAATGGAGAAGCTCAGGCAGCAGCTCCAGGTGACTGAGCAGCAGATTCAGGAGTTAGAGAATGCAAAGCGGGCCGAGAGCGGCAGGTTGGTACCCGGGCGCCCTCGCCCTCTTCCACGCTCGCTCCCTGCATGCTGTGTCTCTGTGTACTTGCCGCCGTGTTCCGGCTTGGTGCTGACAGGTCTCCCGGTCACGTCCCGTGCGGTTCCCTCTGATGGGACTGAGAACGTGTCGGCATGATTCTGGGGCGGTCATTGGTCCCCAGCACCCGGATGCCATGCTAGCCTAGGCCCTGGCTAATCGGGCCCATCTGGGGTCTTTCTGAAACAGAGAACTCTTCACAAGGCCAGTGAGAAAACAAGATAGGAGCCCCCAAAGCAAACCTCGGCCCCCCCGCCTTGGGCCCCCTGCGTACTCGCCGAGTCCGCCCAGACCCTTGGGCTCGAGGCTGGCCGCAGGGGTCTTTCCCTGACCTTGCTGACCACCTGCTCGTGTGACTGCTTTGCTGTCCTCTCCCCGAGGTGCCTCAGTTTCCAGCTGGTGCTCAATGCCTCTGAACCTCTGAGCTCCCTCAGGGCTGGTGACGTGGCCCATCTTGGTATTTCTCATTGCCGACCCCTCCCTGCCTGCAGCACAAGCCCCAGCCCAGCCCTGCAGAGATTTCATCCCTTTCAGCCTCTAAGGGGTGCTTGGGCCAAGTCCGCCTTCCAGCATGGCCTCCTGCTGGCCACGGGCATGGACTCTCATGGTAGCCCTGACCCTGGGGAAGGACAAGACAGTGAGATCTGGGCCAAGCCGAAGAAGCTGCAGTTCTCCCCAAGGGGCCCCGAGAAATGCCCTTTTCCTCCTATAGGATTGTGGTGGCAGAGACGCGCCCTCCCAGCCGCCCCCCTCCCACCCCCCTGGCACTGTGCGTGTTGTTGGAGAAACTTCTCTGTTGGCCAAGTTGGAAGGGCTGTGGGATTTGTAGACAGGACTGACAGACATAATAGAAGGACCCAGAGACCCCTGGGAGTTCCTCTCAGGACTCAGGACTCCTTAGCTGGCATTCCAGAAACAAATGGAATCAATTCCTAGGACACAGCAGGGGATAGTTGACCCACTTGTTCGCATCAAGATGTAACAAACATCAAGTTCTGTGACTGCTGTCTAGTGGATTAGAGGTTCTTCGATTTAAATTTCATATTGAAACACCTCAGACTTTTAAAGTCACAGACAAGAAACTACAAGAAAGTAAATCTTGGGGGCCAGAGTGATAGTACAGTGGGAAGGGCATTTGCCTTGCACACGGCCTACGTGAGTTCGATCTCCAGGATCCCATAGGGTCACTGTCATTGTCACTGTCCTCCCGTTGTTCATCTATTAGCTCGAGCGGGCCAAAAAAAAAAAAAGATAACCTGTTCTTCCCTCCTTCCCCTCCCTTTCCCTTTCTTCCCTGTTTCCTCCCTCCCTCCTTCATATCCTTAGCCTCCCTCCTTCCTTGCTTACGTCCTTCTTCCTCGACAAGCCATGCTCTCGGCTCTGGGGTCCTCCCGCCCAGCAGTAGTGGGTCTTTTCAGCTTGTGGACCGATCTCAGGCTCGCCCAGTGGTGCTGCAGTTCCAACTCGGGCCTGGTGTGTACTCCAGCCCTTTGTGCCGTCTCCCCGCCCCTGGAAAGTCAATCTTTCTCATAGGCTTTCTTATTTTCTGGTCGCTCCAAATTTAGGTCTAGAAAACGCCTCTGTTTGAGCCGTTTTCAGTAACCACTAGACAGTCATCACCAGAACTGATGGCGCCAAGGCCTTGGCTTCGAGAGCTTCAGGCAATCGCGCTCACCTCACGCCTCTGTTCTTTGGGGTTGTGTTGGGTCATGGGCTTCTCATACGTGTTTTCTGTTTTGTTTTCCCCTTCCTGTTTCTGTTCGTCCCCTTGGTCCATTCACTCCATCCTTGTGACTCTGGTAGGCCGATAGCCTGGCCAAGGAGCTGCAGGGGAAGGAGCTAGCGCTTCGTAGTCTTCAGGAGAACTTGAACGAAGCCGGCCGAGTGAAGGAGGCTTTGGAGAAAGAGCTTCGGAGTTTGGTGAGTACCAGGGGAGTCGGATGCTGATCTTCACCTTGCTGAGGGCAAAGCGAAGCCTCCTCAGGCGAGCTCGGCCCTATCGCCTCTGAGGCTCACGAGCGTGTCAGCTAGAAAGCCCCAGGGGCTGCGCGAGCCCCCATTGGGGCAGCAAAGGTAGGTGCGCTGCTCTGTCCCCTCTGTGCCCTCCGCCTCTGCCTGATCAGTGAGTGGCCAGCGATGCTCCCGGAGTGCCGGGCTCCTTCCTCCTCTCAGCAGCGCCTCAGGCTCCTCTCCCGTGCCCCCTGCTCCCTCGGCTCTGTCTCCCCTGCCAGCCGGGAGCACTGGGGGCTCACAGCAAGGGGAGGGGGTGAGAGACATGTGCTGGTAAGGCCGGTTTTCTGGAACCTTCCAGACACCTTCCTGCACTGGATCAAAGTGTGTTTTCTGGTTTTCTTTTTAGGATTTGTGTGTGTGTGTGTGTGTGTTTGTTTGTTTGTGTCTTGGGCTTTTTAGTATTCAGCTGTGCTGAGACCTTCACCTGGTGGTCCTCAGGGGACCACGTGGAATGCTGGGTATTGAACCTGGGTTGGGCACATACAAAGCAAAACACCTAAAGTATCTGGTTGTTTTTGTTTTTGTTTTCTTTTTTGGCTTTTTGGGTCACACCTGGTGATGCTCAGAGGTTACTCCTAACTCTGCACTCAGGAATTTCTCCTGGCGGAGCTTGGGGGACTACATGGGATTCCGGGGATTGAACCTGGGTCAGCCACGTGCAAGGCAAACGCCCTCCCCACTGTCCCATCACTCCGGTGCTGGACCTTGATGAACTGGGCCTTTCCATTGAGACAGTACTGACGGGGTCCCGTCAGGACCCGAAACTGAGCCCTGAAGGAGCCATTCAGAACCCTGCGGGAGGTTTCCAAGGGAATCGTCCTTGCCGGGGCAGCATGGGCCCAGCACACGCAGCATCACAGTCTATCTGTGTATGCTCGAGAACATGTGTACACACGCGTGTCCACAGCCATGCACACACCCCAGTATACACACATGGGCTTCTGTCATGTGCAGACTCATACATGTCCTTGGACATGCAAGCAAATACATACATACTTGCACAACTCACTCGTGTTTGCCAGGCAGATACACACTGGGCATTGATAGCTGAGTTTGGGGTGGATTATTTTTGTTTTCTGGGTTTTTTTTCTTGTTGTTCTTGTTGTTTTTTGTCTTTTTGGGTCACAGCTGGGGACATCCAGGGGTCACTCCTGGCTCTGCACTCAGGAATTGCTACTGATGGTGCATCCCCTATGGGATGCTGGGGATCAAAGGCGGGTCAGCCTTGTGCAAGACAAACACCCTCCCCGCTGGGCTATTGCTCTGCCCTTGGGGTGTGTGTGTATATATATATATATATATATATATATATATATATTTTTTTTTTTGGTGGTGGTGGTGGGGGACTAGTGCCATGCCTGTCAGTCCTTGGAGGCGACTCCTGGCTTTGTGCTCAGGATATTCCTGTTAGTGCCGGGATTCAGACCGGGGCCAAGTGGCGTTACTCAGTGCTTTCTCTCTCCCAGCCCCCAGATGATCACCATGTTTATTGGGGCTCCCCCCAAACTCGGTGGTACTCCTGGCTCAGGGTCTAACCGTCTGGCTGTTCTCGGGCACCTGGACCCTGTGCCAGCCCTTCAGCCCCAATATCTATGTTCTAAGTGCAAGTTCATTTTCATGAATATTGTGTGTGTGTGCTGTTGAGCAGAACAGAGTCGCCATGTGTGTGCGGGTATGTTTGTTTGTGTGCGTTGTGTGTGTGTGTGTGTGTGTGTGCGCGCGCGCATGTGTGCGCGTGTGTGCTGGGGGCAGGCAGGGGGCCTGTGGCTGATGATGGCCCCCGGCTCCCCGCAGGGGGAGAAGGTGGACGTGAGCCGCAGCCAGTTCCAGGCTCTGCAGGCCGAGCACGCCAAGTCCACCACGGAGAGCCAGGCGCAGCACGAGGAGGCGCTGCAGGCCCTGCAGAAGCTGCTGCTGCAGGCGGAGAAGCTGCAGGCGGTGCAGGCGGAGAACGGGAGCCTGCTGCGGGAGGTGGCCGAGCTGAAGACGCAAGTCGACGAGGCCAAGGTGTGTGGGCGCAGGGCCGCCGTCTCGGGGTCGGGCTCTGTTGGGGGCCTCGGCCTGCAGCCTCAGACACTTCCTCCGCCCGTGGGCGCCTGTGAGAGCCGGAAGGGGGTTGCTCCCGGGGCGCCCGGCAGAGCACATAGAAGCCCAGGGACCCCAGCTGGGGTTGTCTGTTTTGTTTTTAGCTTTTTTGGTAAGTTCAGGCCTTCGTGTTTTCACTTGATTGCTCAAAGGCATTTTTTAGTGTATCAGAGAAATGTTAAGGTTCGAAGCTCAGTGGGGAGAAATAGAGCGGCTGGAACTAGTGCAGTGAGAGGGCACTTGCTGTGCACGTGACCCACCAGGGGATCCCCAGCATCCCCCAGGGTCCCCCAAGCACCCAGGAGGAAGCCGTGACCTCTGCCGGGTGTGAACCCCAAAACAAGAAGGAAAATAATGTATACACACATATATGTGTGTACATACATAACATGTACATATGTGTACATCTTTATATCCATATAATAAGTGTATTTTAATTCATATGTACATATTTTGATACATTTTTAGTTTTCCACGTTTGGTCCCATGTATAGTTTATACATATATGTGCTTGTATGTATATGTGTGTGTATACATATCTATAAGCCAATGCAAAGAAAACGGAAGCGAGCTTACATCAGCGGAAACCAGGGCTGCTGAGTGGCGGCCATGGCCCGCGTGTGTGTTGGTGCCCGGCCTCTTTCCACCACGCACCAGAGCCAGGGCTACGTCTCCTCTCTGGACCACCTGCACGGCCCAGTTCTGTGGCCAGCAGCCTCGTGTGCATGCTCAGGTCAGTCCCATTCCGGTAACCTGACCGTCAGCGGTCAGCTGCCCAGCACATGCCAGTAGCCTGCTGCGGCTCATGGCTGTGGAGCTGGACAGAGAAGATAGCCCTTGCTGCAGAAAGTTCTGGAAAGTACATGGCGGTTAAACTATGGTGTGCATTGAGACTCAGAAACGAAGACGCACAACCCGTTGCTGACGGGCAGGGAGAGCAGGTGAGGGAGACCCTGGCCCGTGTGCGGCCACTCCTCCTGGAGCCCCTGGGCCCCTCCCAAATTACTGCAAACACTGCCTCCCATTGCTCATCGATTTGCTCGAGCGGGCCCACTAATGTCTCCATTTTGAGACTTGTTGTTACTCTGTTTGGCAAGCAAAACCTGTTGGCTTCAGTCTCCAAAGCTGGTGGATTAGTCTGGATTTTCTATAAAGTGTAAAACTTTTGGGACTAAGTCCATTTCCTGCCTCTGTTTGTCCCTGTGAAAATCGTTTGGCAAGTAGTGGTTGCTTTTCCCTTCCCCTCCTGCACAAAGTTCAAAAACAAAATACTTTTTGTAGTTCTTTGAATTGTACTGAAAACTAGTTTTTTAATGCATCCCTTCTATGACAGAGTGATGGATTTTATAATAGAAGAATTGAAGTGGGGGGAAAAAATCTTATGCCCCAATGTCAAGATCCAACTGTCCAAACTTCCGGGGAGCTGTCAGGAATAATTTCAGATGGCATTTCAAAAATAAAATTGGCTGCTAGTAGAATGGGTAGGGTGCAGCCTTGTACTCGGCCAACCCAGGGTTGATCCCCAGCATCCCGTATGGTCCTCCGGCCCTGCCAGCAGTGATCCCTGAGCACAGAACACTGAGCGAGACCCGAACATCACCAGGTGTGGGGGCCCCCATCCACAAAATAGGCAGGTAGTTATGTTGACCCTAAGAAGCTAACTGTGTTAGAGCCTCTCCATCCTGCGTGTGTGTGTGCGTGTGTGTGTGTGAGTGTGTGAGTGTGTGCGCGCGCATATACACGCGTGTGCAGGTAAGACTACTCTACCATTTTCATTTCTGGTGTTTAGGCCACATTACGTGCTTGGCTTGCTTGTGCCTGCTTGATCTCATTCTTGTTTCCATTCTTCCCCGCTTTTTGTTTCTGTAGTCATTAACTTACCCAATAACATCAGAGGAAATTGAGCTGATGTCGAAGGATCGCAGGGCCCTGAGGTCAGAGAATCAATTGCTGGCGAAGGAGAAGCTCTCTCTGAAGTCAGAGAGAGGGTCATTGCTACTGAAGCAAACAGAAGCCGAGGCCGAAAACTCTTCGCTGCGGGAAGAGCAGGGGAAGCTCTGGCTGTTGAGCCAAGCGATTCAATTAGAAAAAGAGAAGGTCATCGAGGCCAGGCGGGCCGCAGAGAAGCTCTGGCAGGAGGAGCGGCTCCGCCAAGAAGCCCTCGAGGCGGAGAAAGAGAAAGTGCTGGAATTGGGCAGGGCGGTGCAGGAGGAGCTCCAGAGGGTGCGCACAGAGAACGAAGCACTGCAGGTCACTGCAGGTCGCCAAGGTGGGGCTGCAGGCCCTGGTGGAGGAGCTGCAGTTGAGCAAGAGCGGCCTGGTGGCCGAGTGTAAGAAGGGCCTGGAGGAGAGGGGCCAGCTGGAGGAGCATGTCAAGAAGCTGGTTCTGGAGAAATTCAACATTAATACTTTTGGATTTTCTTATCACAAAAAAATTAAATGAAGGACCTCAACCATCAGAAGTTTATCATCCAGTTTGAATCTATTTTTGTTCACTTGAATGTTTTCTAGTTCTGTCAAAAGTGATAAATAATGTACCATCCAGGCTACATGTATAATAAGAACTTCTATAATTATATGTATGATTTTGATGCATTTTCCTCTGGAGATTATCAACTGTCTGACAAGTGAAAGATCTGTATCAATTGAAATTTTTAGTAATAACCATTATTGAATTTGTTTCACAAACTATGTAAAGCAGTATTAAAACTTGAGCGAACAAGTGTCCTATATCTACTTTAATAAAATTATTTCTTTTTTGCCAGTGATAACTGATTATTCTTAGGTTTATTTAGAAAAGATTTTTGGCTAGCAATGAAGAACTATAGAGTCAAATGAGTCAAACAGTTTCTACAATGGAATTCTGATACACCAATTTCTTTTTGTTTCTTTATGTTTGTGCCACCCCTGGTGATGTCTTAGGGCTTATTTATGGCTCTGCACTCAGGAATCACTCCTGGCAGTGCTTGGGCAAACTATAGGGAATGTCAGGGATTGAAGCCAGATTGGCCACCTGCAAAGCAAATGCCCTACCAGCTGCACTATTGCTCTGGACCTGTAAACCATTTTCTTAAAAGTGTTTATCTTGGGCTAAAGAGATAGTGCAGTGAGTAGGGTACTTGCATGTGGCCGATCTGGGTTTAATCGCAGGAATCCCATCCAGTCATCTGTGCCCTGGCAGGAGCAATCTCTAAGTGCAGAGGCAGGAGTAAACCCTAAGAAGCACTGGGTTGGGAGTATGGTGCTGCCAGCAGGTCAGTCTGTACCTGTGAGTCGAGTGCATCAGCAGCCTGATGGCGCCTTCAGACGTCCAGGTACCCCCAAATTGCTGCCATGCGTTTGGCCAGACCCCAAAAGGTTGGGGCAGAGTTGACCAAGAAAGTAAACAGGAAAAAGTTAGGTATGTGGGAGATACACCCACACCACCTCCAGTTCAGCTATATAATTAGAGGCATGGCCTCTCTGGTCCCTGATCGAGCTGTTTAACGGCCATGATCCCAGAGAATCAGAAACAAATCTCGAAACTCAGCAACTTTTGGCAGAAATGCATCCAGCTCGCACAATAGGTTACTGTTGCCGGGCCACCCCAGGGGGGAAAGGGTGCTGTCCCTCCTCCTGCTCCCCCTTGGGGGCTCAGTGACCACCATCCGCCAGAGGTCATTGGACAGTCAGGTTTGGGCCCACAGTGATGAGACATGTGGGGCCTCATGGGATGGGGGTGGAGCCAGCCTTTTCCTCCCCGTCTCAATGTGACCCCAAGTCGCCGCCCATGAACGGCCTCTCTGGCTCCTGATTAAGGTGCTTAATGACTATGATCCCAGAGACTCAGACACAAATCTCGGAATCCAGTGGCTTTTGGCAGAAATGCATCTGAACCCTGCAGTAGGTTACTGTCGCTGGGCCATTCCAGGGAGGAAAGGGTGCTGTCCCTCCACCTGCTCCCCCTTGGTGGCTCGGTGGCCGCCATCCTCCAGAAGCCATTGGACAGCCATTGGCTGTGGGATTTGTAGACAGGACTGACAGACATAACAGAAGGACCCAGAGACCCCTGGGAGTTCCTCTCAGGACTCAGGACTCCTTAGCTGGCATTCTAGAAACAAACGGAATCAATTCCTAGGACACAGCAGGGGATAGTTGACCCACTTGTTCGCATCAAGATGTAACAAACGTCAAGTTCTGGTGACTGCTGTCTAGTGGATTAGAGGTTCTTCAATTTAAATTTCATATTGAAACCCCTCAAACTTTTAAAGTCACAGACAAGAAACTACAAGAAAGTAAATCTTGGGGGCCAGAGTGATAGTACAGTGGGAAGGGCATTTGCCTTGCACACGGCCTACGTGAGTTCAATCTCCAGGATCCCATAGGGTCACTGTCATTGTCACTGTCCTCCCGTTGTTCATCGATTAGCTCGAGTGGACCAAAAAAAAAAAAAAATAACCTTTTCTTCCCTCCCTCCCCTCCCTTTCCCTTTCTTCCCTGTTTCCACCCTCCCTCCTTCCTATCCTTAGCCTCCCTCCTCCCTTGCTTACTTCCTTCTTCCTCAACAAGCCATGGTCTGGGCTCTGGGGTCCTCCCGCCCAGCAGTAGTGGGTCTTTTCAGCTTGTGGACCGATCTCAGGCTCGCCCAGCGAGTCCCCACGGGGTGAGCGGCGCCCAGCGGGGCCCGGAACCACTGTGGCAGGTTTGTGTGGCGTTTCGCGCTGTGCTCTGCCACTGAGGCCAACCCCTCCCTGCCCCCCCCGTGGCTCAACGAGGTTTCTCCCTCCAGGCTGTGCAGACAGCGGAAGATGCCAGGCAGCTCATGGAGCAAATGACCCAAGAGAAGACAGAGACCCTGGCCTCCCTGGAGGACGCCAGGAACACCAATGCGAAGTTGCAGAGTGAGGTGGTTGATGGTGGTGACCAGGGCTGTGTAGGCCCGGCCTCAGCCTTGAGAGAAACCATATCCTGGGCCAGAGCGATAGCACAGCAGGGAGGGCGTTTGACTCACACACGGCAGACCCAGGTTCAATCCCCGGCATCCCATATGATCCCCTGAGCACCGCCAGGAGTAATTCCTTGAGTGCAGAGCTAGGAGGCATCCCTGTGCATTGCTGGGTGTGACCCAAAAAGAAAAGAAAGAAAAACCATATCCTTAGTCACTCAGCGAATACACTCAGGGCTTGGGAGGAGCATTCTTCATTCCGAGTCCTCTTTGTCTCTGTCAGGAGCCTCTAGTGTCCGTTCTTTTTCGGTCTTTTAAGCCACCACCAACAGTGCTCAGGGTCTGCTTCCTACAGACGGGGCTTCCTGCACGGGTGCACTGCAGGACGCCCCTGAGCCACGTGTCTCCGGCCCTTTGCTATTCAAACTTGCGTCTTCACGTCTGATTTGTGTCCCCATCCATGCCACTGGAAAACAGAAGCATTTGACCAGGTTTCTTTTCTCTTGGTCTCGAAGTTGGATCCCTTAAAGAAAACAACTTGAAGAATGTGGAAGAGCTGAAGAAATCGAAAGAGCGTCTGACTGTAGAGAATCAAGAGATGGAAGAATTCAAGAAAGAAATATAAGTTTATGTCCTATGAGAGAAATTGCTTAATTAAATCACTTCAGTTTGGACCGGAGCCATAGTCCAGCCGGTAGGGCGTTTGCCTTGCAAGTGGCTGACCCAGGTTCAATCCCTGGCATCCCATGTGGTCCCCCGAGCACCCCCAGGATGGATTCCTGATTGCAGAGCCAGGAGTAACCCCTGAGCATCGCTGGGTGTGACCCAAGAAAGCGAAAAAAACACTTTATTTTAGGCAGCAAAAGTGAAAGCAATTGCTGGGTTTTTTTTGTTTGTTTTTTTTTTTTGGGGGGGGACACACCCAGTAGTGCTCAGGCACCATTCCTGGCCGGCTCGGGGACCATAGGGGGTGCCAGGGATCCAACGCACGTTTGCAGCCTGCAAGGCAAGCACCCTGCCTGCCCTACTGCCACTCCAGCTCCAACGCTGGTTTTTAAAAATATATATGGGAGGTTCGTAAAGTGGAATGGACAGTTCCCATCCCCCCACACCTGTGGGGGCGCTGGCAGCCTTCCCCGTGGGCGTTCAGGAGCAGAGCTCCGTGCGAAATAGAGACACGAATGTGGCTGAGGGGATGACTGGTGGCCTTGGGGACCCAAAGATCCTTCTGGAACTGCAAGTGGATCGGGAGTCACTGTGTGGCTCCCACGGGAGACTGAGCAGTCTCCCCAAAGCAGGCACCGCCTGCAACCAGGTTTGCTGGTGACCATTTGCTAAGTGAAAGCTGCTCATTTGTCAGAAGATGGAGATAGGGAGAGAGAAAGGGAGGGAGGGAGATTTTTCATCCATAATTAAAATTAAATCTCCCAGCTCCTAAATGACTAATTAGCTCAGGCCTGAAATACCTCCCCCCCATCACTAAATAAATAGCTCTGAAACATGCCTCATTTAATCATTGAGAGCATTTTGATGTGGATTTGACCCCCTAAATCTTTATGGGGTCACCCTAGTGTGCAAAGTATGGGGGATGGGAATTAACAAATCAAGAGAACTGAAAGGGGCCGAACGAACGCCACCACCCATTAGACTCTGCAGGTTAAAAATAGTTGTGTTCAGGCATGACAGATGGATCCAGCCCTCGGTGACTGGATCGGCACACAGTCAGCGTGACAGCTCGCATGGGGTTCAGCCAACACAGACAGTCTCACCGTCACCGCAACCGTTTATGGCATAAACCAGAAACGCAACCCTCATATGATGTATTTGTAACATCCTTGTAAGAACAGTAGTTTGGGAGGAGTGGGGCCAAGACAAACTACAGTGAGTAAGGCACTTGCCTTGCGTGCGGCCACCCTGGGCCTGACCCCTAGCACAGCTGTGTGTATGCCACGCCCACCCCTAATAGTTTGGGATGTGTATTTTGAAATAACCAATAATGGGAGGCTGTTTGAATTTATTTACACTGTTCACATTGGATTTGCGTGCATTGGCCTTGCAGGGTCTCTCTTTTAAATCATTGTTTTATTTTACTTTTTTTTTGGGGGGGGGGTGGCTACACTTGGCTGTGCTCAGGGCTTACTCCTGGCTCTGCGCTCAGGTTTCACTCCTGGTGGGGTTGCGGGGGGTCCTCTCTGGTGCCAGGGATGGAACCCAGGTCTGCTGTGTGCAAGGCCAACACCCTCCCCGCTGTGCTCTGGCCCAGGCTCCTGGAGGTACTTTTCCCAACTCCACCCTGGCACCCACCTGCTGGGGAGTGAGCTGACTGCCTTTCCTTCAGGTGTTTCACCTGAGTCAGGTGCAGTCTGGCCAGTGGACAGACAGTGGCAAATAGGACAGTTTATTTTTGCCGAAGGAAAAAAAATTCTCCTGGGGTGCAGAATATCCCCATTTTCAGCATGGAGCGTTCCTGAGCTCCACAGACCCAGACAGGCCAGCGCCAGCCCCCGCCACAGCCCCTCTCAAGCAGTAGGAATGCTCTCCAGGCGGGGTGCATGAGTGAAGGGTGTCACTCGCTTAAAAAGGCGTCACGCTGTGGGCCGTGTGGGACGCAGCGGCCCAACCCGGCCTGCTGATATGATGGATGCTATCAGGCATGTGACCGCATCGGTTTCTGCTGTCTGGGCTGCCTATTTCCATGGTAATGCTGGCTGCGCTGTCCTTGCAGAGAAATCTACTCGGTTGCTTAAGGATTGTTTTACCTAGGCCGCAAAGCTAGGAGGCCAGGGCTACCATCTCCCTTTTTCTTTTTAAGTTAAGAAATACTCAAATTTGGGGCTGGAGCGATAGTACAGTACAGGGGAAAGTGTGTGCCATGCATGCGGCCAACCCGGGTTCCATCCTTGCACCCCACATGGTCCCCCAAGCATCACGGCGAGTGACCCCTGAGTGCAGAGCCAGGAGGAGGAAGCCTGGTGCATCACCTGGAGTGGCACTCAAGAAAAAGAACAAACTAACCCACAGATTCACTCCTCTTTAAAGTGCCCCACCCCCTCCCCAAGACCCTGAGCTGCAGAAACAACCTTCACCCCTTCACCCCATTGGCTTTGCCGTGGGGCCCCAGGACAAGAGTTTGACACAAATGGGCTTTATTTATTGGAAAAGAGCCTCTTGTATGCAGCAATGGAGGAAGTGCGAGACATTCCTGAGTTAGTTCCCGGCACCTTGGGGTCAGGGAACATGGACCGTGGGGGTGTGAGTACCGATAACCCCGCCCACCGCCCCACGTGGTTTGATGTCTGGCATTGCAATCTACAAATTCATCTGCTCTTGAAACAGCCCCTGCGCTAAAACACTGCCAAGCAAAGCCTTTGGACAACTGTACTGGAAGAGCAGAGGAGAAGAGAGTCAGCACAAAGGATGCCTAAGACAGGAATAAAAGTCTAAACGTGGGGCAGAAGCCATGGCACTGCGGGGAGGGCCCAGCCTTGCCTGAGGCTGACCTGGGCTCAATCCCCGGCGTCCCATGTGGTCCCTAAGCACTGGCAGGAGTAAGCCCTGAGCACAACTAGGTAGGACCCATAAACAGAAGCAAAAAAAATTTATAAATCAAACATTATTTAGCAATACAGACTTTTGAGCCCAGTGGCAGCAGTAGAATCTGCAGTCTTATTACTTCAGGTAGAAGACCGTACGACCTACTAAAAGCGACGACCAAAAATTCTGCAGTGACCAGATCTGGAAGGGGAAGAAAATAACCACTTTTCTGTACTCAAATTTTTCTTTCTTTTTTTTTAATGACATGCTAGGGGCTGGAATGATACTACAACGTACAACGGCTAGGGCGTTTGCATATTCAATCCCCAGCATCCCATATGGTCCCCCATGCACCAGCAGGAGTAATTCCTAAGTGCAGAGCCAGGCGTAACCCCTGAGCTTCGCCGGGTGTGACCCAAAAAGCCAAAAATAAAATAAAATAAAATAAAATAAAATAATGAATAATGTGCTAGTGTTATTTTAATTAAAAACTACATATTCATTGCATGTAAAAACATTGTTGTTGTTTTTCACTTTCATCACTCTATGGGGCTGGAGTGATATCACAGCGGGAAGGCTCTTGCCTTGCTTTTTGTCTGACTCAGGTGTGATTCCCGCACTCCGTATGGTCCCCCGAGCACCGCCAGGAGTGCTCTCTGAGCACAGAGCCAGGAGTAAGCCCCGAACACCGCCAAATTGCCACCAAATAAAAAGAACTATCTTGTTACAGATTCGTTTTCTGCATTTACTGTTATGACTCAGGAGAACAAAAACTTCAACCAGAGTACCAGGAGAAAAAGACATCGTTCCACAGGATGGAAAACATCTTGAACTGAGGTGGAGCAGAGAAGCCCAGAATTTGAACTTGCTGCAGAAATGCAAACGAAAGTCAGAATGAAAAGGACAAATAGGGGAGCTGCAGGATAGCACAGCGGGCAGGGAACTTGCCTTGTTTGAGGCCAACCCAGGGTCCATCCCCGGCATCCCAGGTGGATCCTCCCCCAGCCAGGAGTGATCCTTGAGCACAACGCCAGGAGTAAGCCCCTCACATCACCAGGTGTGGCCCCAAAACAAAAGAAAAGAAAGAGGCAGATGGGCCTAAGCATATCTGAGCTTTGCTCTGAAGTCTGGGGCCGCAGGGAGCACAGGCTTTGCAGGAGGCAGAGTTCCCTCCCTCCACCCAGCCCCCAGCAAGGAGCCAGGAGCATCCCCAAGGCCAGCCCACTGCCAGGCTGCTGAAGATGGAGGACACAAGGAAGGGAAATGCGTTTCCCATGAATTCTACTGTGCTGTAATTACTGTGACACAGCGCACCCGCCACCCCACCCCACCCCACTGTGAGTTCTGGTTGCCGGGAGACCCCCTCCTCTGTACTCTTGAGTGGCGGTTGTCGGGATCTGTTGCACGTCCATGGTTGCTGCCCGTCTCAGCTCCTTCCCTCTGCTCATCCTCCCAGCCCCCCAGAGCTGGTCCCAAATGGTCGGTTCATCCCTGGTGCTATTTGCAGGAGACAGCTTCCAAGTTGGGGGCACACAGACACCAGAGTCCCATCCTCCCCTGCGCTCCCCACAGCGCACATCCCCCCAGAATCATGACTGGTGCCCTGGCTTGAGGAGGCAACCGTCCGTCAGAAGGTGAAGCAGTTTTTTGTTCCATTTAGGTTTTGTTTTTTAAGACACTCGTCTTGGCATGCAACTTAGTGCTGGAGCGGTAGCACAGCGGGGTAGGGTGTTTGACTTGCACGCGGCCGACCTGGGTTCGATTCCCAGCATCCCATATGGTCTCCTGAGCAACACCAGGAGTAATTCCTGAGTGCAGAGCCAGGAGTAACCCCTGTGCATCGCTGGGCATGACCCCCGGTTAAAATAAATACATAAATAAATTTTAAAAAATAAATGACCCATTTAACCACTTGTCCATTTCCCTCTGCTGTCTCATCACCTCTGTTCCCCTTGCCCCCATATGTCCCAGGAATGTTTATGCAGCCATCCATGGAAAGTCACTCCTTCAGGGGCCGCGGAAGTCGTAGAACTGGTACTATCTTGTACACAGCTGAGCTGGGTTCAATCCCTGGCACCCCATGTGGTACCCTGAGCCCAGAGCCAGGGTAAACCCTGAGCATGGCCAGGTGTACACACATCCATCCCAAAGAAAAAAAAGTTCAGTGAATCAAAGGAACAAATGATGACTTTATTTTTTTTTGTGGGAGTAAAAAATTTTAAAACTATTAAAAAATTTTAAAACAAATATTGAACTGATTTGAACCAGCGAGTCTGACACAAACATCCACAGCTGTCCTGGACCCCAGACTTTAATGAGATCCCCCACTTCACACGCACCTCTGTCTCTCTCCAAATATGCGTCCCAGGAGCCACACTTCTGTCCCCTCTCATGTCCTTTCCAGACTGTGGCATTGCCCAGTCTTGACTGGCTGTCCGTCCCCGCCCTGTGCTCCCCCACACACGTCCTTTTGTGGTGTAAATGCTCACACACACACACACACACACACACAGCCACATACGCACCCGTTGGGTTGTATCTGTTGTGTCTTCGCTCCTTCCCTGTCTTGCCGCCCTCTCTCCCCAGGCCAGGTCCAAATCCTCCTGCTCTGCAAGCCAGCCTGGAGGAGAGTCTGGCCGAGGGTGTGAGGCCACCCACTCTGTAGGCCCCGAGCTCTCATCCTCTACTGGAAACCCATGTTCATTTTTCTGTTCTGGCCTTTCGCGAATTGCCATTTTGTTTAAGAGCAACTCACTTTGGTCCTCTCCAGAGTCAGGATGAAAATCATTCTCTGTTGGGTTAGTCGTAACAATCTTTGCCCCGTTCTGGCTCAGAAAGGTTTCAAAAACACATTCTCCAAACTTGCTGAAAGTTGCTGAAATGAGTGAGAACCAATGGATACTCCCAGCATAAAGCCGCTCTGCAAGACATTCGTATAATTGCTTTGCATGTGTGTGTGATTTAATTGTTGTCATAGCTTGGTAATAATTTATTCAAGATATCGCACTTCAACCTGGGATTAGCTGTTTAAAAGAATTCTTTTGGGGGGTTGGCGGTGCAACCAGTCCTTCTTTTCTTTATTCTTTGTGTTCTCCATCTCCCAAAGTTATTAACTTGTTTCTTTAAATTCACATGGACACAGTGATATGCAGGTTCTGGCATGTACACATAGGCAAACTTTTTCTCCCTCACAGTCAGTAAAATTTCACTAAAATTTTGCACATGTAAAAGCCTGGGCCCCTCCCCCCACAATAGTCCTAGGAGCCGTTGAGCGTCCATTCTAGAGCAGTTGTGCACTGGCCTCTCTCTGGGTTGATTTCTGGCATTTTGAACACTTTGGTCTTTTAGAGAATCCGAGTTCATAAGAGACTCCGATGAAGAGAAAGCTTCCCTACAGAAATTCATCAGTATTATCAGTGCTTTGCTCAGGGAGAGGGACGCAGAGCTGGAGAAGCTGAGAAATGGGGGTCGAGTCCCGGCCCCGCCCACGTGGACCCGAGCCACGCCCATCTCTGCCCAGGCCACGCCCACATGGGGGTCACAGCCATGGCCACGTGGGCCTAAGCCACACCCCTGTGTTGCAGGTCTCCTTGCTCAGGGGAGAAAATGCCTCTGCCAAGTCCTTGCATTCAGTTGTTTAGTCCCTGGAATCTGACAAGGTGAAGCTGGAGCTCAAGGTCAAAATCTTGGAGCTTCAACTCAAAGAGAACAAAAGGCAGCTCCAGAGCTGGGCAGGTAAAATGCTACCGCTGAGGGGTGCCTGCTCTCCGCCCTCCCCCACACCTCCGGGGGCACCAGCCCCCCTGCCCCGCCGCCCCTCCCCCAGCTGGCTGCACAGGAGGGTGAACTTGGGCACCTGCCTGGAGCATGGGCTCGCGGTAGCGTCCCTGGGTCCGCAACACTGGCGCCAAAATAAGAGCCCAAAACAAGGCGAAAAGGCACTTTGGGGATGTGGGTTAGTTTGGTTTTGGGGTCACACCTTGCGGTGCTCAGAATTTACTGCTGGCTCTGCTCAGGGATCACCCTGCTCAGGGGACATTCAGGGGACCAGAGATCTAACCCCCTACCTCCTGAACTGTTGCTGCCCCAAAAAGGCACATTTTCAAAGACCTACACTCACTCTTTTTGTTTTCAACTGAAAGGTAATTCTGATTCTCAAGCAGATGAGGACGAAAGGGCCCAGGAGAATCAGGTAATATTTCTTTGCTGTGTTGCTTCCATGTTATGTTTTATTTTTGTTGTTAGTTTGGGGACCACACCCCGTGGTGCTCAGGACTTACCCCTGGCTCTACACTCAGGAATCACTCCTGGTAAGGCTTGGGGAACCATGTGGGGTGCCGGGGATCCAACCCAGGTCAGTGGGGTACAAAGCAAATACCTATACTATTTTTCTGGCCCTTGTTGGGTTTTCTTGTTGTTGTTTTTGTTGTTTCAAAAGGTTGTTCACATTATTTGATTCCATTCAATATTTCAACACCAATCCCACCACTATTACACCGTCTCACCACACTTATTTCAAATTTCCCCACCACCATTCAAGCCTGCCTGCCAGAGGCAGATACTAGATCATTTATTTTCTATTGCCTATCATGAATGTCATGAGAGGCCTTCTGGAATTCTAAAATTGTAAATGGTTAGGGTCCAGAGACATCTCTGTAGGGAGATAATCTATTTTGAGATTCCTTTGGGCGGCTCAGGATCAAGGCTGTTGATGGCCTGAGATGGTGCCCAGAGGCAGATCTGGGGCATGTCAGCCAGGACCCCAAGTGGGCGGTGAGAGGGTGGCCCTTGTGTATTCATGACGCTTCACTTTTGACTAAGACATTCAGCATTTAAAACATTAGCCAGTCCAGGCCTCCTTGGGAACCAGCGCCCCGGGATGGGCCTGAAGAATAGCCCGACGGGGCTGCCGAGTTAAGGGCCGGGGTGCAGCCCCCCTCCCCGCGCCTCGGGGCAGAGGGTGGGGGGCGGGGGCTCCCGCTCCATCTGCTCATTCCCACGCGCTCTCCCTGGCCGGCCGAGTGACCCCCGCGTGCCTGGGGCGAGCGGGCTCGGGCGGGCGAGCCCCCCAGCTTCAGCCCCGAGGAGGGGTGGGGGGGTGGCCGCCCCGACTTTTCCTGATTTCAGGACACTTCGCCCTCGCCCTCCAGCTCCCAGGTGGAGCTCCGAGTTCCAAACCTTGGCGCCCGGAGAGGGAGCCACCCCCCACTGCTCTGCGAGAGGGAACTTTGACCCAGTGGCTGCCGGGGTGGGGAGTGGGGGCTTTGGACCCTCCTGGAGAAATTGCAGAAAGCCCAGATCCCCGCAACACCGCCCTCCCCACCCCTGCCACCCACTTCGCTCCCCACCCGCAGTCCCTGCTCCGAGAAGACCAGAAAGGATTTTTCTGGGTTCTTGTCGGGAAACCAGCGGTCCCTCTTGGTGCCCGCTCGCGGGGCCTCGCGGGGGCTCAGCGTGGCCCTTTGTGCAAGTGCAGGCGGGGCAGCGCGAGGACGCGCAGGGCTGACCTGTGCCGCGCGCGGGGACAGAGCTCAGCCCGGAGGGAGCCCTGAGCTCGTTGGGCCGCTGCTGAGTGTAGTGAGCACCGCCTGGTGCCCGGCCCGCTGCAACATTGTTTCCCTTTGGCCGGCTCGCTCCCGCCCGCGTGCAAGCGCGCCTCCGTGCAGAGCCCTGCCCGGGTCTCCCAGGGCGCAGAGGGTGCGCCCCCCTCTCTCGGGCTCTTTCAGACTGTTTTCCTTTCTCCCGCAGTTTGGTGTTTTTTTTGTTGTTTTGTTTTCTTGTTTTGTTTTTCTTCGGCTTTTGTCGCCTCTCCCCTTGCCCACCCCACTCTTCTCATCTCTCTCTCTTTGTATTGCTGACGGGGGCACACCTGGAGCGCAGGTACTGCTCCTGGCTCCGCTCACTACGGACCCCTGGCGGTGATGGGGGGAACTACTGCGGTGCCGGGGTGGAACCTGCCTCCCCCGCCCCATGCAAACCCCAGGGGGCCGACCCTCCCAGCCCTCACTTATTTCCTTGAAGTTCCTTTCATAGGATCACCATGAGATGCACCATTGCAAAGCTGTTCAAGATCCGGTTTCAGTCACGCCATGTTCCCGCCCCTATCCCTCCACCAGCGTATGTTTCCCACCCAGTTCCCTCCCGCCACCCCTCCACCCTGCCTTAGAGGCAGGCACCTTTCTTCTTTCTCTCTCCTTTGGGGCGTGATGGTTTGCAATTCGGGCACAGAGAGGTCATCGTGTTCTGTTCCTTACGGGATTTTCAGCACTCAGATCTTACCCAGTGATCGTTTCTTACTGTCACTGTCCTTATGATCCCTTCTCTCTCCCAACTGCCTTCTCCCCAGCGCTTGGGGCAGGCCTCCAACCACGGGCCAATCAATAAATTGTTGTTTCTTATGGAGACATTGAGTCCTTGTAAGATGTTGTGATAGGTTCAGCCTCCTGTGTTTGTTTTGTTAACCGAGATTGGTTCCTTCTCCAATCTGGTGTGCTACTACTGGTTTATCAGTGTTTTAGAGTTTGAGATGTCAGAAAGTTAAGTCTTTTTGTCGGGAAGGTACTACTGGAGTTGATGTTTTGTCTGGGTGGCAGCTTTGGAGTGTGGATGTCCAAAAGCTGCTGGGGCTTCTGGAAGTACAAGGACATGGGGGAGGGGGGAGGTAGCCCATCCCAACTCTGAAAAAGCCTGGAGATTTCAGTCACGAATCCTGTATACCTGAGTTTGCATCCATTTAATTTCTCCACGGGGTCCATCCCGAGAAGATGGAGTCTTGCCCATGGGGGCCGTGGCAGCAATTTCGGACCGTGGGAGTGCGTGGCTGTGGGGGGCTGTTTGGGCAGGCACTGCTCAGCCCTCATTTCTTTTCTCTTAATGGCCTACACGAGTATTTCTGAAGTTGTGGCTTTTATAGCGAACAAGCTTTGTCTCTGTTCAGGGTGAAGTATGAACTAATGCAGTCCCTCTGATATTTTATCCTGTTTTTCCATGTCCTCGGTTTAGGCTCTGATTTGGCAAAAATGTCATCACTCTTGGTAATAAGTCTCCTGTCTGTGTCCCCGCTGCAGCTGCCGTGGCACCAGGAGAAAAATCAGCTGCCTGAGGCCCGGATTCCGTGGGCTTGTGTGTTTGCTGTGTCTGAGAACATCTTGTGCCTGGAACCGGAGTCGCGTCCCAGGCCAGCTGCGGTGCCCGTGGTGAGCTCTGTCAGAGGCCTCGTTTCAGCAGTGTGACACTTCTGGGTGTGAGCGAAGGCCCATGCCGGAGTCAGCGTGTGCTTTGCGGTTCTCTGTCTCCTGAGTGGTTTCGGAGGGAAAAGGGACCTTTTCCAGTGTGTCCTATTACTGCTTTGTGATGGTGTAACTCCTCCCCTCCCCGTCGCCTCCCACCGTGTCTCTGTGTGAGTCCAGCTGGCATCACCATCATCAGCCTCGAAGCCAGAACACGTAACTGCCTGATTGCGTGCTCCCAGGTGCAGCTTGGACTTGGAGGTCCAGAGGTTCATCCTGCCCGCGCGAAGCGTTTGTCTGTGGATGACAATGCAAACATGGGGGCCCGAGAGCTAGGAGAGCAGCTGGTAGGGCACTCGCCTTGCCTGAGGCTGATGGGGCTTTGATCCCTGGCCTGGCATAGGGTCCTGAGGGCCTGCAGGAGTGACCCCTGAGTGCAGTCAGGAACAAGTTTTGAGCACAGCCTGGTGAGGCCTAGAAAAAAAAAGAGGAAAGAAGGAAACTATTCCACCGACATGGGGTTCAAGTTTACTCTTTGGGGTTCTGGGGCCACTGGAGCCGTTCCCCACATGAGTCTACCACTTGAGCCCATCTCTCGACTGCACTTTTGCTTTTCATAGTTAAAAGAGTTGAATTGTGAATCTACTTTGCCCTCACCACCCAAAGTAAGAATTTTGACCGGAAGAATGACTTTGTGCTCCTGAGTCTGTTTTATACTAAAGGGCTTGAGTTCTGTTTCTCGGCATGGTTATTTGTACGAACTTCACCATCTTTTGATGTCTCTGGGGTGTAGGGCCGGGATGGAACCCAGCGCCCCCCCCCCCAACACACATACAAAACACACGGAGGCACCTGATATGTTGGGCTCCATCGCCAACCCACACTTTGCCACTTCTGAACCCTCCTGAGGTGTGTGAAAGTCTCAGAACGGAGTGAAGACGAGGGTCAGAGCAAGTCAACGTCGGGCTGAAGGCGAAGGCAGTGTGTCCGAGTGTCTGAGGATCCAGTTTCGGGTCAGAGGTTGCTCATCTCAGGCCTGTCCTTTCTCACCGTTAGAGCGGGTGTAAAGGGGTGATGGAAGAGCCCGTTTGGCAGGTCGGCTGGGTGGCATCGAGACATTGGGCCTGGTCTTGACAGAGACTCTCCAGACTTGGTCCCCGGGCCTCTGAGCACAGCCACCCCCCAATCCCTCGCAAAATAAAACGCAAATCAGACAGATTGTTTTTTTATTTGAACATTAAATATTGACCAGTATCTCAGCATCTTCTTTTCCTCTTTAAAATGCATTTATGGGGGCTGGAGTGATAGCACAGCGGGTAGGGCTTTTGCCTTGCACACAGCCGACCCGAGTTCGATTCCCAGCATCCCATATGGTTCCCTGAGCACCACCAGGAGTAATTCCTGAGTGCAGAGCCAAGAGTAATCCCTGTGCATCGCCGGGTCTGACCCAAAAAGCAATAAATAAATAAATAAAATGCATTTATGTTTAAGTTTATGCATTTAGGAATAAAATGGGGGCTTTTTTTTTGTTTGTTTGCTCATAGGAGTTTTCGTTGCAATGAGTATTAAATAGATTCACCTCATTCTTTTTCTTTTTAAAGTTTTATTAGTGAAACACCATGAGGTACGATTGTGGACTTACAAGTTTTTGTGCTTGGATTTTAGTTATACAATGATCAAGTACCCATCCCTCCACCAGTGCCCATTCTCCGTCACTAATGATCCCAGTAACCCTCCCACCCCCCAACCCCCCTCACCTAATCCCCCCATCCCATCTCTGTGGTAGGACATTCCCCTTTGTTCTCTCTCTCCTTTTGGATGTTGTGGTTTGCAAAAGAGGAATTGAGTTCACCACCGTGTTCAGTCTATAGTCTACTTTCAGCATGTATCTCACAACCCAAGTGGATCCTCCAAACACCCAATTCACTTCATTCCTGAATCCTCGCCCTTTTGGTCTGGGATACTGGACTTAAGGATGAGGTGTGTCCTTCCAGCGTCTGCTTCTGAAACCTTGGGCATTTAGTGCACATTCCATGCATCTGTGTATTTCTGGAGGGAAGATTCTTGGTTTCACAGTTTCAGAAGAAAAGCTATTTGGACATTCCCAATAAAATTATTTCTGCTCAAAAAAAATAATAAACCATTAGCCAGTGTGTTAAGTCTATATATATTATATAATCTCACTCTGAACTGTCCTTCTCCAGTACCCCCCAGACAAGTAAACAGTTATTTCATCATTTTTTTATTTTTCCATATAAGCATATGTATATGTTTATAAGTATATGTAAGCCAAGCCTAAATGTTTTCTTTTTGACTTAAATATTTTCATTTTACACGAAATGGTCTGAGCTTAGCTCTCTTAATAGCTGCTTACTATTCTATTCTATGGATTGCTGTAGTTTCATCAAATTTGAAATTAATCTAGGATAAACCCCTAGAAACAGAATTGCTCCACCTAAAACTTCCTTTATATTTGGCTACTTGACTTCATTTCTCCTGTGCTGAATGGAGAGGCCATCTCAGCTTCTGTCCCAGACACCCAGCGGCTCCTGAGACTTAGCTCTGCCCAGAGGGGGCGGTGAGCCCGGAGCTGCCCGGGATGTCTCACTGTCCTCGGCATGAGGAGCCCAGCAAGCCTTGTTTTCTCTCTCCTTTAAGCACCCGCTGGCCTTGTTTTCTCTCTCCTTTGCCTCCGCTTCCGCTTGTGCCTCCTGCTGCCGCCAACACTTTCCTCCTAAGCAGCAAATGCTTTGTTGTCTTCCTCACTTGTGAGTGTGTGTGCATGTGTGAACATGTATGTGTGCTCACGCAAGCACTGGGGAGCGTGTCTGTGTGTGTGTCCGGGTGTGTCCACGTGTAAGCGTGTCTGGCTTTCCCCTCTAGATTTGAATCCCTGCTCTGGCCTTTTCCTCTTCCTGAACGGTAGCTCCCAACAGGACCGTGTCTCGGAGGGAAGTGGGAATCGTTTCTTGGCTCCAGTGTGGGAGGGCCTGGGCCCTCTCAGAGACTCCTCATCAGAACTTGCCCCGAGGGAGAAAAAGAATCAGTCTGTTTTTCTGGTTTTCTTTACACTTCCTTTGGGGGCCACACCTGGCGATACTCCGGGCTTCTTCCTGGCTCTGCACTCAGGAATCACTCCTGGCTGCTCTCCGGTGGCCCCTGTGGGATGCCAGGGATCAAACCTGGGTTGGCTGCGTGCGAGGCAAGCACCTTTCCCGCTGTGCTATCACTCAAACCCAAACCTGACATTTTTTAAATGAAACATGAATGTTTGTGCCATGTTTGCTTTTGTGTCATGCTTGCTTTTGTAAAGTGGGATTTTTTCCCCCCGTGGATTTTAAAGAAGTGTGTCTGTTTTTGTAGGAGAGGGAAGGCCCTCTTGACTCCCTGCTCTGAGAGGAACCGAGGGGGCCCAGCATATCCTCCTGGGGTCTTCCCTGGGGCACCCGGGAGCTTGCGCTCAGGAAGGGAAAGGGGAGCTCTGGCTGCCTCCAACCCTGGGGCGGGGACTGGAACCGGGGCCCAGCCTCCTATGTGGCGGGCTCCAATGGCTCCCGCAGATGGCTCACCGTCTCACGCTCTCCTTTAACACAGATTGATTTCCTGAATTCCGTGATTGTGGACCTCCAAAGAAAGAATCAGGACCTCAACATGAAAGTGGAGATGATATCCGAGGTGGCTCTCGACGGGAATGGGGACAACCTCAACAATTACGACAACAACTTCGGCCCGGACACCCCATTCTCTGCACTGTGCAGAAATCACCAGCACTTGATGGATGACATAACAAGCTACTTGTGAAACACCTAAAATAACCAATTTACTGTCTTTACAAGATTTACATTTTTCACTGTGGTTTTAGATAAATGTATGATGAGAAATTCAAAATTACTAATTGTGGATTTTCTTATCACAAAAAAATTGAATGAAGGACCTCAACCATCAGAAGTTTATCATCCAGTTTGAATGTATTTTTTTTATTTGAATGTTTTCTAGTTCTGTCAAAAGTGATAAATAATGTACCATCCAGGCTACCTGTATAATAAGAACTTCTATAATTGTATGTATGATTTTGATGTATTTTCCTCTGGAGATTATCAACTGTCTGACAAGTGAAAGATCTGGATCAATTGAATTTTTTTTGTAATAACCTGTGTAAACTCACACAACTTGGGGGGCACGGCACCCACACGGCGGCGGCTCTATCTCTCCCGCCACCCGCGTTCGGTAGTCTCACCCTTCTACCACCCCGGAGAGGTCGATGGCGATGGTCAGGCAGAGGAAGGAACGAGGGCCAGGCTGGTAGGCATTAGTCGTAGTTTATTCTGATTCTCTCCTCATCTGTCTCTCTATCTCTGCCCCCATTCTTCCTCCCCCAGCTACTTCATTCTCCTTCTCCATTCCCCTTCATCCTCCTTCTCTGGAGTCTGGGTTCTGACCCTCTCTGAACTCTCTTCTTCCTTCTCCTCTTCCCTGTCTCCCTCCTACAGTACAGTTAAATCCCCTCTCCTGAGGAATTGGGGGAACAATTACACATAGGTGTGGTCACAATCAATAGGGGTGGAGATGAACAGGGGTAGAAATCTTAGCCTCAGGGAAGACCGCTCCTAGGACAGATCCTTCCTTAGCAGGAGGACCCACCCTAGAGCAGAATTCCATGGGCGTGCCTCTCCTCTCTTTGACCCACAAGCGTACAAGAATATAATATAAATCATTTTGTATGGATACAGTAAGAAATATCTTAAACTTATAGAATTGCTCTCCTAGGGCCATCTCGATCTCAGACTACGGTGCTCAGGCCAGATAGTCTTTCCCACCCCTAGCAGGATCCTAGTCTTGTCGTTACCTTTGGATCATGACAGCATTTGTCTATGATCAAACTCTTAACTTATAGTTAAGAATCGTGGCACTTTGGCCTGGCCCATTTCGCTGCCAGGGTAGCTCACTGCTTGCCCTGGGTCCATTCAGTCCCTCGTCGGGACCCTGCTTTTGGGGTGTTAGGAACTATGGGCAACTGAGGCTTAAGTCGAGAAAGATGATGCCCGGGAGTGAATAATATTCAAGGCCAATCAAATCCTAAGTTACAAAGCATAATGTTAACGTTCTTTCTGTATCTATACAAAAAGGATATTACTTTAAAGTAAACTGTTCATAAGGCATAAGGAGAGGAGAAAGGCAATATTTCACTCATACATATAAAATCATAGATTTCTGGGAAACTGATCTTACAAATTAACAAAGTCTGATTAAGGGGAAAGCTGATTAACTGGGTGGGAGAGCATAGGGAAGATTGTTTACAGATAAACACAATGGAAGTGGAAGTGCTTCAGGAGCACCGTGATGGGTGTAACCAGATTAAACCTAAACTTCTTGAAGGACAAAGCAATGTTACCCAACAATAACCAATATTGAAATTGTTTCACAAACTATGTAAAGCAGTATTAAAATTTGAGCAAACAGGTGTTCTATGTCTACTTTAATAAAATTATTTCTTTTATGCCAGTGATAACTGATTATTCTCAGGTTTATTTATAAAAGATTTTTGGCTAGCAATGAAGAACTATAGAGTCAAATGAGTCAAACAGTTTCTACAACGGAATTCTGATACACCAATTTCTTTTTGTTTCTTTATGTTTGTGCCACACCTGGTGATGTCTTAGGGCTTATTCATGGCTCTGCACTCAGGAATCACTCTTGACAGTGCTTGGGCAGACTATATGGAATGTCAGGGATTGAAGCCAGATTGGCCAAAGCAAATGCCCTACCAGCTGCACTATTGCTCTGGGTCTGTACACCATTTTCTTAAAAGCGTTTATCTTGGGCTAAAGAGATAGTCCAGTGAGTAGGGTACTTACCTTGCATGTGGCTGATCTGGGTTCAATGGCAGGAATCCCATCCAGTCATCTGTGCCCTGGCAGGAGCAATCTTTATGTGCAGAGGCAGGACTAAACCCTAAGAAGCACTGGGTTGGGGGTATGGTGCCACCAGCAGGTCAGTCTGTACATGTGAGACGAGTGCATCAGCAGCCTGATGGCGCCTTCAGAATTCCAGGTACCCCCAAATTGCTGCTGTGCTTTTGGCCAGGCCCCAAAAACTTGGGGCAGAGTTGACCAAGAAAGTAAACAGGCAAAAGTTAGTTATGTGGGAGATACACCCACAAACCACCTCCAGTTCAGCTATATAATTGGAGGCATGGCCTCTCTGGTTCCTGATTGAACTGCTCAACGGCCATGATCCCAGAGACTCAGAAACAAATCTCGAAACCCAACGGTTTTTGGCAGAGATGTGTCCAGTGCCTGCAGTAAGTTAGAGGCACTGGGCCACCCCAGGTGGGAATAGATTTCATGCCTTGGCCTGTTCTCCCTGGCAGCCCGCTGGCCGCCATCCTCCAGAGGCCACTGGACAGTCAGGTTTGGGCCCACAGTGACGAGACACGTAGGACCTCATGGGATGGGGGTGGAGCTGGCCCTTTCCTCCCCAAGGAGACTCCCAAGTTTTCACCCACAAACGGCCTCTCTGGCTTCTGATTGAGCTGTTTAATGGCCATGATCTCAGAGACTCAGAAACAAATCTCGAAATTCAGCAACTTTTGGCAGAAATGCGTCCAGACCACATAATAGGTTACTGTTGCCGGGCCACCCCGGGGGGGAAAGGGTGCTGTCCTTCCGCCTGCTCCCCCTTGGGGGCTCAGTGGCCACCATCTGCCAGAGGTCATTGGACAGTCAGGTTTGGGCCCACAGTGATGAGACACGTGGGGCCTCATGGGATGGGGGAGGAGCCGCCTTTTCCTCCCCGACTCAACGAGACCCCAAGTCGCAGCCCATGAGTGGCCTCTCTGGCTCCTGATTAAGGTGCTTAATGACTATGATCCCAGAGATTCAGACACAAATCTCAGAATCCAGTGGCTTTTGGCAGAAATGCATCTGGACCCTGCAGTAGGTTACTGTCGCTGGGCCATTCCAGGGAGGAAAGGGTGCTATCCCTCCACCTGCTCCCCCTTGGCGGCTCGGTGGCCACCATCCTCCAGAGGCCATTGGACAGTCAGGTTTGGGCCCTCAGTGATGAGACATGTGGGGCCTCTCGGGACGGGGGTGGGACCAGCCCTTTCCTCCCCATCCCAGCAAGACCCCTAGTCACCGCCCACTAACGGCCTTTCTGGCTCCCAATCAACCTGCTTACCGGCCATGATCCCACAGACTCAGGAACAAATCTTTGAACCCAGCAGGTTTTGAGAAGAAATCCCTCCAGGTTTATTGTAAAATTTTGGAATTTCAAAATTGCGCAGCCACTACCACAGCCACGCGACATCATATGTTATTCATAAACCGTAATAGAAGAGAAATTGTCTACTGTTGTCCTTTCAGCAGATCTGAGTGCTGGGGTAAAATCCCAAATAATAACGGTGGGTCAAGTGTCAAAACATTGAATGTAATCAAAGTAGAGAGAGCGTAATGTGGAAATCATCTCTCCACTGGTAGGGGGAGGGTGTGGGATGGGGGCATACTGGGGTTTTTGGTGGTGGAGAATGGCACTGGTGAAGGTACGGTTCTTTCATTTTATAACCAAGATTTAAACCCGAAAGCTTTGTAACTGCTCTCATGGTGATTCAATAAATAAAATTATAAAACATGAAAAAAGAAGATCCACTGGGTGAGGTTTAAAGGCAAAAAAAACCAAAACAAATAAAATCTCTATTGATTTATTGCAAAGCTTCATAGCCAATGTAGCCTAAAATGAATACCTTCAGTGATTCTCCATAGATATTTGACAAGACGAAAATAAAGGAACACCATGCAGTACAGACACCATCAATCCATAAAGTCTGGGAAAGAAACTGGAAGTTGCTATATTATTAACTCAAAATTAACAGAACCAAAGATGCTTATAAGCACCAACTCCTTTACGTTTGAAGCACATGTGTCCTCAGATTGATTTTTCTGGAAAAAGAACTTAAGCCAGAACGTTACTTTTAGCCTACATAATTGAATACCTGAAAGATAGCTCCATGACAATTGGGCCCTAGAAAAGCAAGTCCCAGCCCATATCCTGCCCTGCAGCTGCGTCCAGTTGGTAGCACCCAGGACCCCCATCTTCTTCTTGTTGCCCCTGGAATTCACCAAATAAGGTCATGGGGCCAGAGAAGGTCTGATTTGCTGCTTGCGTGCAGCATCAAATGCCTTGTTACAAAGTGATTGGCTGCCTGCGTGCAGCATCTAATGTGGTAATTCGAATGTATTGTGTGATTTGTGTGCTGGCTTTTCTGAGACGCGCTTTTGTGCGCGGGAAGTTGCCCTATAACAAGCTCCCTCTGAAGAGGCTCGGGACTCTCAGCCACTGATGGTTTGCGGTCATGCTGTGAGCCCGAGCATGCTCGAATAAACCTCTTGCTTTTGCATGGACTTGGTCTCTCAGAGTTTTCCTTGACAGGTGAGGCTGTCCTGAGCTCGGACTCTAACAAAGCAAACAGTCAGTTTGCAAAAGAAAAATTTTCTGTTTCTTTTCCTTCCTGCTTTAAGTTCATGGAAATTTTGTTTTCCCACCAGGAGGCGAAGGCCCTGCAGGCGGCCTCCGAGAAGCTCGCCAAGGAGAACAAGTGACTGAGGACCAAGCTGGACCATGCCAACAAGGAGAACGCGGACATGATTGCCCCGTGGAAGTCCAAACTGGAGACGGCCATCGCCCCGCACCAACAGGCCATGGGCGAGCCGAAGGCGGCCGTGAGCCGGGGCGTGGGCGCCGAGGCGGCCGAGCTGGCCGAGCTCAAGATGCAGATGGAGAGGCTGCAGTTCGAGTCCCAGCAGGAGGTAGAGAGCCTGAAGGCCCAGCTGGCGGCTGAGCGTGCAGCACACGCCTCTGAGCTGCAGACGCTCAGGTCGCGGCTGGTCAGGATGGCCCAGGAGCAGAAGAACAGCCTGGAGGCCGCGCGGGCCAAGCTCGACCAGACCAAGGACCAGCACCTAGTGGAGATGGAGGACGCCCTGAACAAGCTGCAGGAGGCGGAGACGAAGGTAAAGCACCTGGAGGGGTTGCGGGCCATGTGTAGTCAGCAAGCCCCAGGCGCTGGCCAACGCCACGGCACAGCTGGAGGCCACCCAGCAGAAGCTCTTGCAGTTCGATGGGCTCTGGAAGGCCAGTTCCGAAGGTAAATTGGAAATGGAGAAGCTCAGGCAGCAGCTCCAGGTGGCTGAGCAGCAGATTCAGGAGTTAGAGAATGCAAAGTGGGCCGAGAGCGGCAGGTTAGTACCCGGGCGCCCTCGCCCTCTTCCACGCTCGCTCCCTGCATGCTGTGTCTCTGTGTACTTGCCGCCGTGTTCCGGCTTGGTGCTGACAGGTCTCCCGGTCACGTCCCGTGCGGTTCCCTCTGATGGGACTGAGAACGTGTCGGCATGATTCTGGGGCGGTCATTGGTCCCCAGCACCCGGATGCCATGCTAGCCTAGGCCCTGGCTAATCGGGCCCATCTGGGGTCTTTCTGAAACAGAGAACTCTTCACAAGGCCAGTGAGAAAACAAGATAGGAGCCCCCAAAGCAAACCTCGGCCCCCCCGCCTTGGGCCCCCTGCGTACTCGCCAAGTCCGCCCAGACCCTTGGGCTCGAGGCTGGCCGCAGGGGTCTTTCCCTGACCTTGCTGACCACCTGCTCGTGTGACTGCTTTGCTGTCCTCTCCCCGAGGCGCCTCAGTTTCCAGCTGGTGCTCAATGCCTCTGAACCTCTGAGCTCCCTCAGGGCTGGTGACGTGGCCCATCTTGGTATTTCTCATTGCTGGCCTCTCCCTGCCTGCAGCACAAGCCCCCGCCCAGCCCTGCAGAGATTTCATCCCTTTAAGCCTCTAAGGGGTGCTTGAGCCAAGTCCGCCTTCCAGCATGGCCTCCTGCTGGCCACGGGCATGGACTCTCATGGTAGTGATATCGGTGGGCCCCACGGGTGACTTATGTACAGCGGGGAGGAGAAAGACGGTCACTTTCTCCCCACCCGCCTCTGCCACCCGGGACCCAGGGTTACTGGGTACTTGTCTCGCCTCACAGAAAGGAATTTCAGGAGTAGACAAGCAGTGAAACAAATAGATTTTATTTGGAGGATTTTTGGAGAGGGAGAGAAAGGGATAAGCAGATAAGCGGGGGAATGGAGAGTAAGAGAGAGAGTAACGCGTCCAGAGAGAACGCGGGCTTCTCCGAGGGTGGAGAGAGCCCCTCCACACATCCCAGCATTCGACACGAAAGCATGAAAGTACACATCTCAAGAGGGGAGATGCGGGCGACACATGTGCTCAGGCACCACATGTGCTCAGCCACGTGGACGTACCACACATGGGCTCAGGCAGCATGTGCGCACCCTGCCTTTCTTCCAGGTGGCCTTTATAGGGTTTCTCCAGCCTGTCCCCACGTGAAGCTTCTTCCCCGGTAAAAGTCCGGTTGCTAAGGAGATTACCAGGGAGGTCCAAAAGGAGGAGTTTCATGGGGAGGCCTATGTCCTGAGGGTCTGCGGATGGTCTTATCAGGCCTTTGCTTTCTGTATCCACAAGGTGGGTCCTTCCTAGAATTCTTCTTCCATGAAACTGTGTTTCATTATAAAGGGCCTTTCCTTGTCTACTTACCCACATCATTAGCCCTGACCCTGGGGAAGGACAAGACAGTGAGTTCTGGGTCAAGCCAAGCGAGCTGCAGTTCTCACCAAGGAGCTCTGAGAAATGCCCCTTTTCCTCCTATAGGATTGTGGTGACAGGGACGCTCCCTCCCCCTCCCCCCTGCGCCCCCCAGCACTGGGCGCTTTGTTGGAGAAACTTCTCTGTTGGCCAAGATGGAAGGGCTGTGGGATTTGTAGACAGGACTGACAGACATAACAGAAGGACCCAGAGACCCCCGGGAGTTCCTCTCAGGACTCAGGTCTCCTTAGCTGGCATTCCAGAAACAAACGGAATCAATTCCTAGGACACAGCAGGGGATAGTTGACCCACTTTCGCATCAAGATGTAACAAACGTCAAGTTCTGGTGACTGCTGTCTAGTGGATTAGAGGTTCTTCAATTTAATTTTCATATTGAAACCCCTCAAACTTTTAAAGTCACAGACAAGAAACTACAAGAAATTAAATCTTGGGGGCTAGAGTGATAGTACAGTGGGAAGGGCATTTGCCTTGCACACGGCCTGTGTGAGGTCGATCTCCAGCATCCCATAGGGTCACTATCATTGCCACTGTCCTCCCGTTGTTCATCGACTAGCTCGAGCAGGCCAAAAAAAAAAAAAAAAGATAACCTTTTCTTCCCTCCCTCCCCCCCTTTCTCTTTCTTCCCTGTTTCCTCCCTCCCTCCTTCGTATCCTTAGCCTCCCTCCTCCCTTGCTTACTTCCTTCTTCCTCGCCAAGCCATGCTCTCGGCTCTGGGGTCCTCCCGCCCAGCAGTAGCTGGTCTTTTCAGCTTGTGGACCAATCTCAGTCTTGCCCAGTGGTGCTGCAGTTCTACCTCGGACCTGGTGTGTACTCCAGCCCTTTGTACCGTCTCTCGCCTGCCACATGAACAAGGCTTTGGAGAAAGAGCTTCGGAGTTTGGTGAGTACCAGTGGTGTCGGGCGCTGATCTTTACCTTGCTGAGGCTAAAGCGAAGCCTCCTCAGGCGAGCTTGGCCCTGTGGCCTCTGAGGCTCACGAGCATGTCAGCTGGACACATCAGGGGCTGCGCGAGCCCCATTGGGGCAGCAACGGTAGGTGGGCTGATCTGTCCCCGCTATGCCCTCCGCCTCTGCCTGATCAGTGACCGGCCAGCGATGCTCCCAGAGTGCCGGGCTCCTTCCTCCCCTCAGAAATGCCCCCTGCCCCCTCAGCTCTGTGTCCCCTGGCAGCCGGGAGCACTGGGGGCTCACAGCAAGGGGAGGGAGGTGAGAGACATGCGCTGGGAAGGCCGCTTTTCTGGAACCTTCCAGACACCTTCCTGGGGTGGATCAAAGTGTGTTTTCTTGTTTTCTTTTTAGGATTTTTTTGTTTGTATTTGTTTTTTTGGTTTGTGTCTTGGGTTTTCTTGTATTCAGCTGTGCTGAGACTTTCTCCTGGCTCTGTACTCAGGATCATTCCTGGTGGCCCTCAGGGGACCACGTGGAATGCTGGGGATTGAACCTCAGTTGAATACATACAAAGCAAAACACCTAAAGTATCTCGTTGTTTTTGTTTTTGTTTTTTGGGGGGTTTTTTTTTGGCTTTTTGGGTCACACCTGGTGATGCTCAGAGGTTACTCCCAGCTCTGCACACAGGAATTACTTCTGGTGGAGTTTCGGGGACCCAGTGGGATCTGGGGATTGAACCTGGGTCAGCCACGTGCAAGGCAAATGCTCTTCCCGCTGTCCTGTCACTCTGTCTCTGGGCCTGGGTGAGCCGGGCCTTTCTGCTGAGACAGTGCTGACTGGATCCTGTCAGGACCCGGGACTGAGCACTTAGGAGCCTTTCAGAACCTGCGGGAGGATTCCAAGGGAAGCGTCCTCGCTGGGGCAGCATGGGCCAACCACAAGCGGCATCACATTCTATCTGTGTGTGGTTGAGAACATGTGTACACACGTGTGTCCACAGCCATGCACACACCCCAGTATACACACATGGGCTTCTGTCATGTGCAGACTCATACATGTCCTTGGACAAGCAAGCAAGTACATACATACTTGCACAACTCACTCATGTTTGCCAGGCAGATACACACTGGGCATTGATAACTGAGTTTGGGGTGGATTATTTTTGTTTTCTGGGTTTTTTTGTTCTTGTTGTAGTTCTTGTTTTTTGTCTTTTTTTGTCACAGTTGGGGATGTTCAGGGGTCACTCCTGGCTTGCACTCAGGAATTACTACTGACTGTGCATCCCCTATGGGATGCTGGGGATCAAAGGCGGGTCAGCCTTGTGCAAGACAAACACCCTCCCCGCTGGGCTATTGCTCTGGCCCTGGGGTATATATATATATAAATTTATTTTTGGTGGTGGTGGTGGGGGACTAGTGCCATGCCTGTCAGTCCTTGGAGGTGACTCCTGGCTTTGTGTTCAGGATATTCCTGTTAGTGCCGGGATTCAAGCAGGGCCAAGTGGCCTTACCCAGTGCTCTCTCCCAGCCCCCAGATGCTCACCGTGTTTATTGGGGCTCCCCGCTAACTCGGTGGTACTCCTGCTCAGGGTCTAACCGGCTGGCTGTACTCGGGCACCTGGACCCTGTGCCAGCCCTTCAGCCCCCAATATCTATGTTTGGAGTGCAAGTTCATTTTCATGAACAGCATCACAAAATGGAGTGTCTCCCATGTCGTTGATTGGAAGCTACTTTGCACCCTCCTGGTCTGAACATCTGATTCTGTTTATCTAGAAAGAAAAGTTCGCAGAGGCTTCAGAAGAGTCAGCTTCTGATCAGAAAAACATGCAAGGTGGGTGCGGGCCACCGGGTGGCTGTGCCGGGGCCGGGGCTCTGGGGGGCCACGTTCAGGGCTCTGCCTGCTCATTTCCCGCAGTGACTTCCTCGGGCTCTTTCCTCTTTGACTTAAAGTTCATTCCCAGAGACCCGAGCAGGCCAGGCACTTGCCTTGCTCACAGCCAAGCTGGTATCCATCCCTGATACCAGCAGGCTGATCCCTGAGTGTAGAGCCAGGAGGTACACTGGGAGTAGCATGTACGTGCACAAAGCCCCCCCCACACACACACACATCACACACATACACATTGTTTTTTTTATTTATTTTTTTGTTAATAATGTAGGAGTACTACTAATTATTCAGCCATTGATGAAGCTGATTTAATTGGGCACGAACTCCACATTACTTATTTTTTTTTAAATTCTGTTCTGAATGTTAATTTTATTTTATTATTTTATTATTATTATATTTCCCTCCTTTTTTTGATTCATGTGAGATATAGTTACAAAGCTTTCATATTTGAGTTTCAGTCATACAATCATCAAACACCAATCCCATCACCAGTGCACATTTTCCACCACCAAAATCCCCAGAATTCCACCAGCCCCACGCCTCTGCCAACCCTTCCCCTGCCTGTGTGGCAGGCACACAATTTCCCCCATACTCTCTCTCTACTTTGGTTACATCCGATATTTTGACACCGGTCCCACCAGCACTCAAACCTGCTGAAAAGGCAATGCTAGATGATTTGTTTCGTATTGCTTCTTATGGCTAGAATATAATGACCAGGAATATCTGTGTCATTCTCTTCCGGGAGCTGTACTGCATAGTCTCTGGGTCTTGGCCATTGACGAGATTACGTGGTGCTGGGGGGCAGTTTGTGGGTGTGACTGCCAAGCTACTGGAAAACTGGGAATGTGGCGGGAGGAGGCCCAGTCCTGATCTGAGCAAGCCTGGAGCTCTCAGTCACGGGTTCCCGTTTACCTCCGGGCCACTGACCCTAACTGCATCTTTTGATCTCTTTTGAGATGTATGGGTCTCTGAAATAAGGACAATAAATGAGCTTATATAGCTTATATAGCTTATAAAGCTTATATACTGGTTTGTGGGTGTGTCTCCCACATACTGAACTTTTGTCCGTTTAATTTCTTGGTAAACTTGACCCCAAGTTGTTGGGGTCTGACCAAAGGCACAGGAGCAATTTTGGGGTATCTGGAAGTCTGCAGGCACCATCAGGCTGCTGATGCAATCTCCCCGCAGGTACAGGTTGACCTGCTGGTGGCATCATAGTCCCTACATCACTGTTTGTGGTGACATGCAGGTGTGCTTGGGAAAGTGCTGTGTGACCTGGCAGGGAGCTGGCTGGGTGGGAAGATTTTGGGACGCCCCCAGCCAAGACCTCGAGTTCCTCCTGGCGCCAGACCCACCGTCTCCATGCCGAAACCTCCTGGTGTTGCCCTCGGCCGGGGGCTTCTCCCGTAGAGACGCTTTATCGCCCCCGTGACCTCAGACTCCAGTGCGAGATTTGATGGAGCCTGCCAGACAGACTCAAATAATCCCGATGGTGCGTGAAATATATTAAACTTCTAACTTTATCCTAACTAGAATCTATTGATAAGTTACATCAGAAAGAAGAACAGTTTAAGGCGCTGTCTTCTGAACTGGAGAAGTTGCGAGGAAATTGAACAGGTAAGAGATGACCTCTGGGTGTCGTGCAGGGGCACCCCGGGCGTGAGGCGCCTCCCTGCTGACGCTCCCGCGCCCCCTCCTCAGCCTCCCGGCCTCCCTCAGGGAGCCCCCACAACAGGTTCCAGTCCCCCTCCCGCCCGCCCCCCCTATCAGTTCCTGGGGCCCTGTGACACTCCGGCCACCGTGGCCCTGGGACGACTGTCAAATGCTGCCCAAGGTCCCCCCTGAGGGCCATCTATGAGGCACCTTGTACGGTCGGACCCCCCGTCCTGGCTCCATCCTTTGCTCGCTGCCTGCGTTTCTTCCCTGTCTTGTGAGTTGTCCTTGGTTTCACTGGCTGCTGCTCGGTTCGAGCAGTTTGCAGGGGCCAGAGAGTGAAACGTCCTCGGAGGGAGGCCTGGGACAGAAGCGCAGGGAATGCTCAGTTGCTTAAGACATCCCAATGCTGTTCTCCCCCCACCCTCCCTGCATCTCTCCCTGTCTTTCTCTCTCCCTCTGTCCCTCTCTCTCCTTCCCTCCCTCCCTCCCTCCCTCCCTCCTTCCCTCCCTCCCTCCCTCCCTCCCCCCTTCTTCTCCTCCCCTCCCCTCAGATATGGAGGCCAAATTCAAAGAGAGAGATGTGCGAGAAGAGCAGTTGATGAAGGCAAAGGCCAAGTTGTAAAACGACATCGCAGACATCATGAAAATGTCCGGGGAAAACTCGTCACAGCTGACGAGAATGAATGATGAACTACGCCTGCAGGAGAGGTGGGTGTGTCGGGCTGCTTTTCCGGAACGTTCTGTGGTGTCGCCTGCAGCCGCGAGTCACCCTCCCGGAATTCTGTCTGAGGCCCTCTCCGAGATCTCTGCGGCTCCTTCATGGACCCTCAAGTCAGCTGCTCAATCGGAAAGCCGCAGCATCACCCACTTTTTTGTGTGATTTGTGAAGAAAACGTGGTGGGTTGCTTGTGGCACGGCCTGTCCCAGGCAGCGGAATAGTCCCCATCCGAGGAAGGACAGCTGAGCCGTGTCACACGGAGAGAAGTTTCTCTGTTTTGTCTTAGGGCCCCTCCCAGGGGTGCTCAGGGGTCACTCCTGGCACAGCTGCCGGGTCATAATGGGGTGCTGGGGTGGAACCCAGGTCGGCCACTCACAGCAGGCTCCCCCTCTGCCGCTTCCAGCCCTTGTCTTCTTCCCTCTGCATAGCTGCCGGATAAAGAACAAGTGTTTCAAGACAAACCTTTTGCGGGCATGTTTAGAACTATTCGGTTTTATTATTTAGTGGGGGGGTGTTATACCCGGAGATGCTCAGGGCTTCCTCCTGGCTCTGCACTCAGGAATTACTCCTGGCGGTGCTCGGGGGACCCAGTGGGATGCTGGGAATCCAACCTGGGTCTGCCACATGCGAGGCAAACGCCCTCCCCGCTGTGCTATCGCTCCACCCCCACCATTCAGCTTTGATTCTTGCACTTTTAAGTCTTAGCCGAGTGGCCAGCCTGCCCCAGCTGGGCACGGCGTCGGAGTTTCCTGCAGAGAGTGCCGGTATCTGAGGGCCATCCTGGGATCCCCCAGCAGAGCTTGCCTCCTGGGTTCGGTACCCTTTTGATCCAACTGTACGTAAATCTTCCAGGGAGCTGTCAGAAATAATTTCAGATGGCATTTCAAAAATAAAATAGGCTGACAGTAGAATGGGTAGTGCTGCCTTGTACTCGGCCAACCCGGGATTGATTCCCAGCACCCCGTATGGTCCTCCGGCCCTGCCAGCAGTGACCCCTGAGCACAGAACCCTGAGCGAGACCCGAACACCACCAGGTGTGGGGCACCCATCCCCAAAATAGGCAGGTCGGTATGTTGACCCTGTGAAGCTAACTGTGTTTGAGCCTCTCCGTCCTGCGTGTGTGTGTGTGTGTGTGCGTGCGCGTGTGCGCAGGTAAGACTACTCTGAGATTTTCATTTCTGGTATTTAGGCCACATTACGTGCTTGGCTTGCTTATGCCTGCTTGATCTCATTCTTGTTTCCATTCTTCCCGCTTTTTGTTTCTGTAGTCATTAACTTACCTAATAACATCAGAGGAAATTGAGCTGATGTCGGAGGATCGCAGGGCCCTGAGGTCAGAGAATCAATTGCTGGCGAAGGAGAAGCTCTCTCTGAAGTCAGAGAGAGGGTCGTTGCTATTGAAGCTCACAGAAGCGGAGGCCAAAAACTCTTCGCTGCGGGAAGAGCAGGGGAAGCTCTGGCTGTTGAACCAAGCGATTCTCTTCGATAAAGAGAAGGTCATCGAGGCCAGGCGGGCCGCAGGGAAGCTCTGGCAGGAGGAGCGGCTCGGCCGAGAAGCCCTCGAGGCGGAGAAAGAGAAAATGCTGGAAGAGGGCAGGGCGGTACAGGAGGAGCTCCAGAGGGTGCGCGGAGAACGATGCACTACAGGTCGCCAAGGTGGGGCTGCAGGCCCTGGTGGAGGAGCTGCAGATGAGCAAGAGCGGCCTGGTGGCCGAGTGTAAGAAGGGCCTGGAGGAGAGGGGTCAGAAATGTGCACAAAGAAATATACACAGATACATATATACACACAGACACACTCACACATGTACATAGACACATGAAGATACACAAACAGACATTTACACAACCGCAGACAGATACATACACAGATATAGACTCTGATCTACCTGTGCACACGAAGACGTACAGATGTACAGACAGGCTCACACATGCACATATAGACACACATATACACACAAATATACACAGAGATAGATACACAAACATACACAGGACACATCTAGTGCAACACAAAGACACAAACAGGCGTATACACATGCACACAGGCATAAAGACATATATACACACAGACATATACACACAGTGACATACACAGACACACAACACAATCAAACATGTACACAGATACAAAGAGACACATAATATATACATAACATGCGCAGACACAATCACACATAGACACACATAAATGTATACACAGACATACAACCTATGCCCAAACAGACACGAATAGACATAAGGTAGACACAATTGGTTATAGACACAGACACAGTCACATACAGACACGCTCACACACAGAGACACAGACATCCTCAGACACACCCGGAGCACGCGTGCACACAAAGAGACACAGACATGCACACACAGACACGTACATACACTTACACCGACATAAATACAGAATCTCAGACACTCAGACACACACATCAACACACATACTTCTAGACATTCAAAGTTACAAATGCACAAGTGCACACAGACACACACACAGACTCATACACTTATGTACACAGACACACAAACAGGTAGTCACACAGACATATACACAGAAAAACATTCCCCACACACATCCAGAGACACAGACTTCCACGTAAAATACATGAGCACAGAGAAACAATACAGACATATATAGAAACGCACACAGTGCACACACACATGCTCACCTAGACATACACAGACATAAACAGACACACACAGATAGACAAATACAGTCACACACAGTATATACACAACGCAGATATGCACACACACAAATACACACAGACATACACTGGCACAAACATAGACACATTCACAGAGACACACAGACATACACAGGCACAAACATAGACACATTCACAGTCACACACAGACATACCCACACATGCACAGACACAACAAAGATGTCTACATAAAGTCACACACATGCGCATATACAGAGAGACATAGACACAGACACAGAGAAACAGATACATAACACAGACATATGCGGACGTATGTGCACACTGACGTACAGAGACACAGACATATACACTGACACACAGACAGAGCTAACCATAGAAACCATAGAAACATAGGCACACACACTGACATTTACACAGGCACACACATACAAAGACGTACAGACGTACACAAAGGAACACAGACACAGATATTTATATGAACACACAGACACATGCAGATACACACATATATTTATACACACTTATACATTCATTCAGCAACACAAACTGCCCACATCGACAGTACACCCATATGCACAGGCATATAGTTAGACACACAAAAGTAAGACATATTCACAGACAACACACACACACAGGGACACTCACTTATATAAACAGAGACACATAGGCAAGCAGATATATACATAGACACATAGACATGATCACAGACACACAGAGATATACACAAATGCATATACAGGTGCACACAGAGAGACTCAGACATATACAAAGAGGCATCCACAAGGCCACAAGACACATACAAACATAAAGACACGCACATATACACACATATATAAACACAGATATATACAAAGACACAACGCATGAGCATATAAACATACACAGACATGTACACACAGACACACAAAGACATACACACAGACACAAGCACACAAAAGACATATATGGGCACATGCTCAGACACACATTCACACAGACATAAATACACAGATATATACCCACAGATACACACATGCTCATATACACAACACAGACACAGGCATATACACACATGTGGACACACATGCACACAGAAGATAAAACATACAGAAACACAGTATATACACAGACACAAAGATGTATACACACAAACATACAACACAGACACACAACACATATATGCATAAAGACAAATATAAATAGACACAAACACATGCACACACAGATATACACAGAGACACATAAATACATCTGCACACACAGAACACAGACACATACACTGGATACTCACATATGGTCAGACACACATGCACACACAGAATCACACATATTCACAATCAGATATATAAAGGTGGACACATGCACAACAGAGACACAAATATACGCAGACATACTCTTGCACACAATTCAAACGAATATACATTCAGATTTGCACACAGAAATACACACTGAGATATATACACAGGTACACACCCACATACACACAAGAGACACACAGAAACATATACGGAAAAACACATGCACATACAGACACAGTAATATATACAGAGACACACAAACAGATATGGACACACAATGCACACACCGAGACATATAGATATGCAGACACACACAGACGTATACACAGACAGAACCATATACACAGAGACATATACAAGTACCCACACAAACATTTACTCATAAATACACCCACATTTATACACAAGACACAAAACAGTCATAGAGACATAGATACACATAGATACACAGACATACAGACACACCAACATATAAACCGACACACAAATATGTACACACAAAGACAACAGAGACACAAACAGATACACAGACACAGGTATGTCCAAAGACACACACATTCACACAGAGACATATAAATAGATATATACACAGACACACACAAACCAATATGCACTCACACATATGCACACCCGCAACACAGACATACAAACACAGAGATACACACAGACACACACGTGCACAGAGATACACATAGAGACATAGAGATGCACACAGACATACAGATATACTAAACACATAAACACACAGACACATAGGCATATACACTCAGACATGCACACATGATATACACATTTACACAGATACATACACATGCACATACACAGAGACACACAGATACACAAACATGTACCCACATGAACACACAGACACAGCAGACATATACAAAGACACATACCCATGCATATACACAGAAACACAGTCATATACACAAAAACACTCAGAAACACTGATGCACACACTCATATTCAGAGACACATGTGAACGCACAGACCTATATACAAACACAGGCACACAGAGAGGCACACATAAACACAGAGACACACATAAACACATGCATACAGTTACACCAAAACACACAGGCTTATATACAAATGCACATGCACAGAAATGCAACATGTGTACACAAACACATGGGAACGTTTCCAGAAACACACATGAACACATAGACATATACACAGACACATTCGCACACACAGGTATACAAAGACAGACATATATACATACGAACTCATATGCACACATAGAAACACAGACATATCCACAGAAATAGAGACATGCACCCACAGATATATACACAGACACACAAATATACACACATACGTAAACAGACATGCTTACACACAAATACAAAGTCACACAGAAGCACACAATTAAACCTACACATACAGACATATACACAGACACATTTGCTCACACACAGAAATATGTAGACAGGAACATACACATCCACACACAGAGACATATGCAGTCACATACATATGCACAGTCACACACAGACACACAAATGCGCACACAGAAACACAAAAGATGTATTCACAGACACAAAATTATAAATATATCAACATCCAGAGACACACATAGGTGCACACATAGATACACATACAGACATATACACAGATGAACACACATGCAGACACACAGAGACATGCATACAAACACAGACATATTTACAGACATAGAGACACCCATGCACACATAGACATACACATGACAGTTACACACATATCCATACACCAAAATACGTATACACTGACATATACAATAGATACACATGCTCACAGACACCCAAATATATAGACACTCACAGAGGTAGACACACATGCACACACAATGACACAGACATATATACAGCATGCACAGGTAGATACAATGTATACAGAGACAGATGCACAAACACACAGATATACACCTGCATATACACAAACGCATACACATAGATACATATACACTGACATATACACAGACACATTCATATAGAAACATAGAAAAACACACACAGAAACACAGGCATGTAAGCATGCACACACAAAAGGAATATACACACACGTAGACTCTCATAGACATACATAGACACCTCCACACACAGAAATACACAGATATTTATACACATAGAAACACAGACATATACATGTAAACACACAAAAACATGCACACACAGATGCAAGAAAAATATGCACACAGAGACAGACATGTACACAGAAACACATGTGAACACACATACTCAGATATATATACACAGACACTCAGAAACACACATATATACAAGACACACACACGTACACAAATACAGACATTCACAGTCAACACAGATATATACCCGTATACAAAATACAAACATGTGTCCAGCACAGACATATGCAGACAGTATACACAGGTAAACACAAACATACATCTATAAGTATACACAGAGATAACAGACATATACCACACATAGACATATCAACACAGAGACACAGATAGATACACGGAGACACAGACACAAAATTGCAAGCACAGCCATATACACAGACACACAGACATATTTATAGCCACACACAGAAAAATGACCATAGAGACAGGTGTGTACACACAGACACATACACTGACACATATGCACACAGACACAAACATATGCACACAGAGACATACATATACACAGACATGAACATGCAGACACAGACTTACACAAACTGAGAGTCACACAGTCAGACACAGAAACATTTCAACATGTAGACCCACAGACAATACAGAGACATGTGGGCACACACAGTCACACAGAAAAATATACACACAGACACACAGAAACACACAGACATATATACTGACACATGCACACAGAGACACAGATATAGAGAGACACCATCAAAATGCGCACTAACATATACTGACACATAGAGCCACAGATATATAAATAGGCATAATCACAAGACACACTGAGATAAACACACACAATAACACACTCATGCACCACACATATCCACACACACAGTCATTTACAGACACAGGGACATATGCGCATACACAAACGTACACAGACACACAGAGAAACAAACATACATTGACACATTCTCACAGACATATGAACACACACAGAAATATAGACAGACATAAAAGACACACAGCCACATGCACAGAGTGACAACTGATATATAGACACACAGCCAAATGCATAGTGACACTGACACACATGTCTAACACAGACATACACACACAGATACCACACAAACAACACATCATATATCTTTATTCCTTGACTGGAAACACGGATAAGGCCCAAGGTCTTTGCCGCCCCCCCCCCCCCCGTTCTTATTTTATTATTTTCCCTAGATTTTTATGGAAATCTGGGGGGTGGAGAGAGGGTAGAGAAACATAACATCTGCTGAGATCACAATTCCAGATGCCAAAACAAGGAATATCTGCAGAGATTCGAATTCCGGAGGATCCCCATGGAATGCATCCCAGTTTGCCAACAGCACCAGGGTCGGTGGGGGCCGCTGTCCTAAACCTCCACGTTACTGTCTGGATAGCAACTTTGATGCTTTAGCAGATTTGAAACAGCGGCCCCTGATCTCCAGGCCTGGCCGGGGCAAGGCTGCATCTATATCATCGATTTAACCCTCTCCCAGCGGTGCTGCTCCATGCAACCCTGCAAACTGCCCATCTGCAGCAATCCTGAACTCATTCCATTGTGCACACGTGCACACACACACACACAAAGACACACACCCCTCCCCACGGCGCTTCACCATGCAATCCTGCAAACTGCCATCTCGGGACAATCCCGAACCCTTTCCATTGTGCACACACACACACACACACACACACACACACACACACACACACACCATTCCTGAACTCTTTCCATTGTGCATACACACACACACATACAAACACACACCTCTCTGGGGCTCTGTACCATGCAAACCTGCAAACTGCCATCCTGCAACAGTCTTGAAATCTTTCCATTCTGCATACATGCACACACACACACCCCAATCCTGAACTCTTCCCATTGTGGACATGTGTACAAACACACATACACCCCTCTCCCCAGGGTGCTTCACCATGCAGTCCTGCAAGCCACCATCCTGCCACAATACTGATCTCTTTACACACACACACACACACACACACACACACACACAGACACAGACACACACGCCCCACTGGGTGCCAGTGTGTCGCTGTAGCCGCGCGCCCAGAGCAGGCGGCTGCGGCTCCCCGGGGTGCAGGGGCTACGGGCCCATCTGCAGAGCCCCCGGTAGGGGCGGAACCTTTGGGGCGTGCGCCCTAAGCCCCCGGCCGGGTCGCCGACTCGCGGGCCGGGCTGACACGTTTAAGGGAACCGGGGCCGGGGCCCTGCGGCTGGGGCGGCCGTGGCCGCCTTCCCGCGACCGCCCGGAGGCCGCGCTTTAAGCCCTACCCTGGGGGCCGAGTCCCTTTCCGCGGAACACGCCCTGGCTTCCAGCGCAGGGGCCCGGCCGCCACTCAAGCGCGCCCCGCCCATCGCAGCCCCCGCCGGCACGGCCCGCCTCTCCCGCGCTCCGCCCGGCCAATAGGAGCGCGGATCGCTTCCGTGCCCCGCCCCCTTGCGGCCGGCCTCCGTGCGCGCGCGGAAGGCGGGGCCAGGACGACCCTCCGCGAGGCCCCGCCTCCCCGCGCCGCGCGCCTCCTCGGATAGGTCCAGAAGGGAAAAGGGGGTGGCGACGGGGGCGTGGCCAGGAGGGGCCGGCCCGCGAGACTTTGTGCTGGGTTCACGCTGCAGACCCATAGCAGCTCCCGCGCTCCGCCCGGCCAATAGGAGCGCGGATCGCTTCCGTGCCCCGCCCCCTTGCGGCCGGCCTCCGTGCGCGCGCGCGGAAGGCGGGGCCGGGACGACCCTCCGCGAGGCCCCGCCTCCCCGTGCCGCGCGCCTCCTCGGATAGGTCCAGAAGGGAAAAGGGGTGGCGACGGGGGCGTGGCCAGGAGGGGCCGGCCCGCGAGACTTTGTGCTGGGTTCACGCTGCCTGGCAGTCCTGGAGGGGAAGAGCGGTGGGTCCGGGTCGCAGTTGCGAAGTCGTTGCAACTGGCGGCCACAGCCCGCTGGCGAAGGCGTTGGGGGCTGGCTGCTGGACCGAGCGTACCCACGCCCCCTGGCACACGGGTGATTGAAAAGGGACCAGCCGGCGCTTTGTCCTAGACTCGCCCCAGCCCTCATGTGTATCCGGGAGCCAAAGGGCTGCCTTTCGGTCGCCCCTCAGCGAGCCGGCTGAGCCCCGCCTGTGCCTCGCCCGGGAAGTGGTTGCCCCCGCTGCCCCTGAACCCGGGAATGATCCCCTGCGGCCGGCTTTCGCATTGGCCCTGGCAGTGGGCGAAATGCTGAGCGGCTGCGCCCCCTGCCGGAGTGTGAGCGCGCCCCGCCGGCCGGCTGCTGGCGCGGTGCCTCTGCGGCTGTCAGCTTGGCCCGGGCCCAGGTCCTGCCCCGTGCCTGTGACGTCGGAGCCCGGGAGGCGGGCGGGGGCGGGGCGGGATGCCCCCGGGAGGCCGCCCAGCAGCATCCCCGCCTCCCTGCATTCCTGCATCCCTGTATCCCTGTATCCCCGGATCCCTGCATCCCACCCCGGGCGCTAGCCCACGCAGGTCCCAAGCAGAGCCGAAAGCGCAGTGCACAACTGAGGTCAAAAGGCGTAGAGGAAAACGAGAGGGGCTGGTCGATTCTATTTAATTCTACCTGGAAACGAGGAGGGGCGTTTGAATCTACTTTATTCTATTCAGTAGGGTTACTTTTTTGATGTCAAGATGGGGTAGAGGCATCCTTCTACTGGCTCTTAGCATATTCTGAGCATTACCGTTTGCCAGTTCTTAAAGTCTGGTTGGAATAAGCCAGAGGGACCCATTTCTCACTGTGCCTAGGGCGGCAGTGAGGCAGATGAGGCAGGACAGAGGGTCCCAGCTTTCCAGTATTTTCATGAATGGAAATTGGGAGTCCTCAGGATGCTCAGACTCATTGTTGGAAAGTAGAGAGCCTCAGTTTATCAGCCTAGTAGCTAATAGGCTCGTGTATTAGAGATTAGGAAGAGGAAAAAAGAGAGGAAGGAACTGCTCTGGTGATGAGTTGTGTGGTGTTGGAATTATGTGCATATGTCCACATTATTCATAGTATGGTAAACCACAGAATTTCAATTAAACAGTTTTAAAGTAAAGCATAAGTACCAAAGGAAACAAAGTAGCAGAGAACACAAAAGAAAGTCTGCAAGTGGGAAGGAATGTGGGGAAACCACTCTTTGTTTTACAGGGGCTGCAGACTTTCAGGGTAAGCAGGGTTTGCTGCAGACCCTTTCAAATGGAAAGTGGGTTCTTGGCAGGTGCCTGTCTGGCTCTTTGCCCTAGGTATTGCCCATTTTCTCAGCCCTCCATGAGCCCAAACTCTAGGGCAGAATATTTGCACGGACAGTGGCTAACTCCCTGTTGATCTGAAAAAGGCCCGGAATTTTGCTGGAAGCCAAAACTGTAGGATGAGCCTGCCCAACCATGGGCCTTCTCCCTGAGGCGGGAGCAGAAACGGAGGCTCTCTCAGCAGCTCTGCGTGGGGAGGGAAACTGAGGATCTTGGTGGAGGGAAGGTCGTTCTGGTGGTGCTGGAACAAATGTATAATGAACAACTTGGCAAATCAGGGTGTTTTTCATAGAAAACTACCCTGCCACAGCGGCAGGGTGGGACGGGGGGGGGGGGGAGGATGGGGGGTCGGAGGGATGCTAGGACCTGTGGTGGGGGAGGATGGGCACTGGTGGAGGGATGGGTACTTGATCATTGTATAACTGAAACCCAAGCACAAAAATTTGTGAGTCTATAAGTGTACTTCATGGTGTTTCACTAATAAAAAAAAAGATAAAAAAAAAAAGTATGTGGAGCAGAGATAGCTAAAATACAGCCATTCACAGCCGAAACTGAGGCTTTCTCTTGCACTCACTCAACCCGGGGTCCTTTCCTTCATGTTCCAGGTGCTGGGTCCCCCATGGCGTGCACAAATCCTGGAAGACAGAAGGAGCGAAGACCAGGCCAGTGCGGGTCCTGGCCTCAGGCAGAGTCTCCCTGTCTACCTGCTGGTGAGTGACGGCCCCCACCAGATTCCCTTCTCAGGGCACTTTCTGGAAGCCCTCCAGTTTTAAAGTTTCTTTTGACTTTGGGGGCTGTGTGTCAGAGGTTTACTCCTGGGTCTGTGCTCAGGGTATTCCATCAGGAAATCCATATGCAAAAGCAGTACAGGGGGAGATTAACCCCAAGCAGAAGGGGATGCACCCTGCCCTGTCACAGCAGCTGTTTGCTGGACTGGGAGTGGCGGCCTGGGCCAGGAGGCTTGCTTCACTAACGCTGCTCTCTGTGGCTTCCAGAAGCTGCTGGCTTCCTTGCTTCAGCCTGCCAGGCACCAGGATCTGGGCTCGGTGGCCTCCAGCACCATCCTGAGATTCATCATGGGGAAAGGCCAGGTGAACACCACGTGGGGACCTTGGCTGGGACTCTGGTCAGGTGAGTACACCAGCGATCACCACATGGAGCAGGGACTCGGAAAGTCAGCACCTGCTCTGCACACGGTCCATGCTAAGGCCAAGTAATGTAGACATACGTATATGTGTGTATATATGTGTATGAATATATATGCAAAACCAAAGAAGAGTGTTTGTTACCTGCTTGCCTATTTCATTCCTAACAGAGCCTGAATCAACCTAGCCAGATTGACATCTCAAGGTAGGTCCTCTTCGGCGTGAAAATAGTTTACTAGGTGGCACAAAGCTTTGGGTGATTCTTAATATCTTAAATGTGTTGGAACTTTAATTTGCTAAGATAAGAACACTAAATGGTTTGAGTTAGAACCGCAGTAAAATAGAACATCTCTCCTGGCTGTGGAGGAAAAATAGATCTACATGAGATCCAATTCCTAAAATGGTACTTATTTGGCACATATAGAAACACAGGCACACGAACACGTACACTGATACACACATGAACACACAGAGACATACACATTCACAGAGAAGACATACAACACAGGCATACAGACACAGACATATAGAGAAAAGTATATACACATGCACACACATGGACACAGGCACACACAGACTTATAGACAGATGCAGTCTTACCAAACACATACACAGAGACATACCTACAGACATATACAAACACACAAAGACATACACAAAACAGACACATGCACACACACAAAAGATACTTCGGTGGACACCCATGTATACAGACACAGGCTACATGTGTATAGATGCACAGACATTATATATGTGCACACAGATATAGAAGTGTACACATATACAGATGTAGACATATACACTTAGACACATAGACATAACCACGCAATCCTAAACAGACATATACACAAGACACAGACATGTAGACAGACACACAGACATTTATACATGCATGCAGACAGACATTCACGGAGGGACATATACAGAGACACAACAGACACACACATACAGACACACAGTCACATGCACACACAAATACAAATAGACATAGACAGACACATGCACACACAAACATAACATAGAGACATATACAAAAACACGTAGATGCAGACCTCTGACAACAGATAATATATACACTGATACACAGACACACACACAGATATATGCAGATATACAACATGAACACAGACATAAATACAGACGTGCATAGACTCAAGTGTACACACAAACCCTCAGACATATGCAAACATAGAGATATACACAGATACACACAGATGCGCTTATATTTACACAGATACACGCCAAGACATTTACATAGACACACAAATGCATACAGACAATAGGCATATAAGCACTTAGACACACAGAGACAAGGTCAGACTTACACATCGACATGCAGAGATGCATGCATGGACACAGACAAAGATATAGACACAGACATACAAAGACACACCACAGATACAGGACACATGCATACAGACACATACGGTAGGACACAGACATATATACAGACAAAACAGACATATATATGCAGTCACACAGACATGCACTCATGTACACAGAGACACATGCAATGCCACACACAGATACATACATATGTACATATATAGACATGTACACAGACTCATGCACACACAAACATAACATAGAGACATATACAAAAACACGTAGATGCAGACCTCTGACAACAGATAATATATACACTGATACACAGACACACACACAGATATATGCAGATATACAACATGAACACAGACATAAATACAGACGTGCATAGACTCAAGTGTACACACAAACCCTCAGACATATGCAAACATAGAGATATACACAGATACACACAGATGCGCTTATATTTACACAGATACACGCCAAGACATTTACATAGACACACAAATGCATACAGACAATAGGCATATAAGCACTTAGACACACAGAGACAAGGTCAGACTTACACATCGACATGCAGAGATGCATGCATGGACACAGACAAAGATATAGACACAGACATACAAAGACACACCACAGATACAGGACACATGCATACAGACACATACGGTAGGACACAGACATATATACAGACAAAACAGACATATATATGCAGTCACACAGACATGCACTCATGTACACAGAGACACATGCAATGCCACACACAGATACATACATATGTACATATATAGACATGTACACAGACTCATGCACACACACATACATATGTCTACAGCGCCACAGATACACAAACATACAAATACAGACATATACACAGCAACACACAGATACAGATCCACACACACTGACATACACAGACACAGAGAGACCTGTACAGAACCATACATATGCCAAAACATGCAAGCATACACAGACACAGACATAGACACACAACGAGACATACAGATACACAGACATACACAGACACACGCACAGTACACAGAGATATGCCCACATCCATATGCATGGACACACAGATGCATACAGACTCACAGACATATACATAGGCACACAACCACACGTACACATAGAGACACAGCCACGTACATATGTACAAACACATGGACACATAGACACATAAATATAGACACAGGCACACCCATTGCATACACAGATACATAGGCACATACCCAAAGCAAACACATCATCACACATAGGCAGAGTTACGCACACAGACTCATAAAGAGCCGTACATACAGAGACATACACAAATATACAGAGACACACACAGACTCAGACAAGTATACACACACTGAGATACATACAGAGACGCATGCACGTATGCAGAGAAACACTCATGTTCACACACCAACACACAAATTTACACACAGACTATGGACACACAGATACAGAGAGAATTAAGCAAACACACAGACATGTGCACAATCGAGAAATACATACGCACACAGATTATACACAGAAACACACATACCAAGACATATATACAGACATATACACATATGCACACATAGCCACACAGCCACACACAGACACACTGAAGACATACAAACACATGCTTGCCCATGGAGACACAAACATATATATTCACACACATAGATATAGACACATGCTCACGCAGTCAGACATATACAAACACACAGACGCAAACAGATACACGTGCATATACACAGGCACTCAGAGGCATATGCAAACACACAGAGACACGCACAGGTGTGTACACAGACACACAGATAGATACAGCCATACACCGACATACAATGCACACAAGCAGACAGACATACACATAGACAACCACAGACATATAAACAGGAACACACAGATACATGCACACAGACAACAACCATATGCACACATGGAGACATTCACAGACCGACATATATGGCATGTATGCACAGACAGACATGAAGACACACGCAGACATATTCAGACACACACACTTGCGCGCACACAGATATAGACACCAACACACACCTACGTGCACACACTGCGAGACATATAGGCATATATACAGACAGACACACATGCACACACAAGGCATACAGACTCAGACACAGACATACAAACACAGACAGTAGTTATCCACTTACCTGTGTAAACAGACACACATGCACACCCAGACATATACACAGACACATGCATACATAGAGATGTGCACACAGACATACACATACATACAGACAGATGTATAGACAGATACAGGCACACAGAAACACACACGCACACAACACGGACATATACATATGCTCAGCCACACACAGAGACACAGACATATACACAGACGCACATGAAGAGTCTCATACTCAGACACACAGATCTATAAACAGACACACACATGCACAGACACATACGGAGATGCAGAGAGATGTGCACAAACATACAGATACACATGTTTACAAAGACAGCAGACATACATAAGCACAGTCAATAGACATATACACACAGGGTCACACACATGTGCACACACTGAGACACAGAAATAGAGACACAGACTCACACATAGATACACAGATTTATACATAGATTCAAAGACATATACAGAGACATATTCATGCACACACACAGACACAAAAGACATAGCCACAGTGAGAAATCTACAGATACATAGACACACAGACATATAGGTAGACACACAAAGACACACAAACATATATACACAGGCAAACCAATGCACGCACACATACAGCCATATACCAAGACACATACAGAATCACAGGGAGATACAGACACAGACTCACACAGACATATACACAGACACAAAGACACAGAAAAATATAGAGATACAATGATACAGAGACACAGGCTTCTACACAGATACACACAACACACACACAAGCACACAGACATATACAGAAACACACAGAATTGGCATACAGACTCACACACACACATACAGAGACACCGATTATGCACAGAACACAGACACACATTGACAGACCGATATAGACACAGAGAGATATACACAGACATACGCAGACACATAGATGCACATACATGCACACATATACACACATATAATCACAGGCATATACAGGCGCACACACAGAAACAATCACAGACACAGAGATACAGACATATAGTTAGAGATATATGCATAGACATACACACATTCATATACACAGACACACAAACATGCAGATATGCAAACATAGACATAAACACAGGCACAGACACACATAAAGAGAAACAGATGTTTACAATATATAGAAGCACACGACATGCAGATACACATACATACACATATATATACACAGACACACAAATGCACAAAAACACAGACAGATGCACACACTGACACACGTACACACACATACAGATATAGACACAGAGATGCAGAGACGTATACACCCAGACACATACACAACAGAGAAGTGCACACATGTACACACAAATATACACGTATTTACATAAGCACATAGACATATACTTGTTGAAATGTGCACACACTGACATGCACAGATACACATGCATACACACAGATACATATAAACATACACACAAGGGCACACAGACATATTCAGACACACACACATGCAGACACAGACACAGTGACGTATAGATATACACAGAGAAGCACACATGCACATATTTTTATGCACACACAAAGATATACACAAAGACAGTCAGGCACACTCAGAGACATATACACAGCACAGACAGAGACCTAGACATACACTAAGAAACACAGAGATACAGATATATACAGAGACTCGTACCCAATGCACACACAACATAATAACACAAACATAGACACAGATACACACACGTGCACATAGATTCACAGAACAGAGAGAAAGACACATATTTGGAAGAAACATACACAACAGACATGTACACAGGCACACTCTGACATAGATATATACAAAGACACACAAACATGCATACACGGACAGAAAGATATGCATGCATACACAGAACAGACATACAGACACACAAATGCACATGCAGACACACATATACACACATATACACAGACGCACAGTTCAGGATACACACACTTACCCAGACATGTACAGACACAGACACACACCTAAACACAGAGACACACAGACATAGACAAAGAAACACACATATCCACAGACACATACATGATCATAGACAGACACACAGACACACACCTGCACACCTGGACAAAAATAGACATGCACAAACACACAACCAATACCACACATGCAGACTTATACAGAGACACATGCACACTCTTGAACACACACATAGGCACAGACACACAGAGAAATGTTCACATAGAATACACAATGTACACACAAACATATACACGGGCACACGGAAAAATGTCGACACAGGGGACACAATGTACACACAAACATATACACAGAAACAAAGACACACATGCATATACACAAGCACACAAAAACTCATCTACATATGCACAGGTGCACGGACGTAAGCACAGATATTAAGACAAACATAGCATAAAGATAGACACACAGGCACATACAGACCTGTATCCCAACACACTGTCACATGCAGACACAGACACGCACACTGGCATATTCACAGACACAGATTGCTACACACAGGTATATACACAGACGTACACATATGCAAACACATAGACCTAGACACACGCACACAAAGATATAAACAAACACATGCACACAGTCACAGGAAAAAATATACACACACAGATCCACCTGCACACAGAGATATATCGACACAGATGTATACACAAAAACCCACACACGCAGAAACATGAACACATATGCCCACAAAGACTGACACATACCGACACACAATCATATACACAGGCACATGCACGTGCATACACACAGAGACACAGACACACACATGAACACAGATGTAGGCATACCCAAATAGCACACTTACACACATAAAAACAGACTGAGTCTCACTTGCACACACACAGACACACAAACATATGTATACACAGACACACAGGCACACATATGCACCTACATAGACATAAAGACATATACTCAGATGAACACAGACACACAGACATACAGACACGGAGACATTTACACATACACAGAGACGTACACACACATAAATACAGACACTCATAGGCAGACACAGAGAGGGAGACATACACAAGAATGAAAATACAGACACAGACATACACAAACATACAGACACTCTTCCACAAGCCAAAACAGACACATGTACAAACACAGATATACAGATGCACACACAGACACACATGGACATATATACAAATGCAAATACAGACACACAGACATATGCACAGACTCAAACACTGTTCACATGCAGGCACACAGACACACGTGTGCACAGACACATGCACACATATATAACAGACATAGACAAACACCCACAAGCAAGTACACAGACACAGACATATAGACATACACAAAAATATGCACAGACACGTATACAAACAAAGACGTGGAGGTACAAACGGACATATATAGAGACACACAGACATATAGACATACTTATACACACAGATATACAAACACACATACACACATAAACGTACAGACACACATGCACACAAATACACTTGCATGTGCATACATACCCACAGACATATAAATATACGCGGACACATGTGTCAACACACGTGCGCACACAGACACACAGATTTATTGGCACACACAGGCATACACACATGCACATAGAGACAGAATCATATATACAGAGACACACAGATAAATGCAAACAGACACGTAAACACAGACACTTAAACACATAGACGTATACACACTGACGCACAGAGATACACACAGAAGATATATGCACAGACACAAATCACATACACATAAATGGAGACAGGCAACGACATGCACAGACACATATACACACAAATACCAACACACACACGCACACACTGCCACACAAATACATATACAGAGACACATAGACGTATACACAGTGACGCACAGAGATACACACAGATATATGCACAGACACAAATCACATACACATAAATGGAGACATACAAAGACATGCAGAGACACACATACACACAGAAATACATGCACACACTGAGAAACACACAAACACAGGTGCACACACAGGTACACTGACATATGGAGAGACGCATATAGACATACACATATAGTAAACATACGAACACAGGCAAACATACACTCAGACATGCACATATCATGCACATAGACATATACCCAGAACACACAGACAGCAAACATACAAAGACACATACATAGGTAGACACACAGACACACAGAGACATACACAGATAGTCACGCACATGCACACACAGACACTAAATATATATACACAAACACACATACATAGAGACATGGACTGTATTCACAGAGATACAACAGTCACAAACCCCTATGCACACAGACAGACTTGAACGACATATACACATGTGCACACAGAAATATACACAGATACATATATACACACAGACACACTCAGACATGTACACAGACACACGAAGATACACAAACAGAGATTTACACAAACGCAGACAGATACATACACAGATATAGACTCTGATCTACCTGTGCACACGAAGGCATACAGATGTACAGACAGGCTCACACATGCACATATAGACACACATATACACACAAATATACACAGAGATAGATACACAAACATACAAAGGACACATCTAGTGCAACACAAAGACACAAACAGGCGTATACACATGCACACAGGCATAAAGACATATATACACACAGACATATACACACAGTGACATAAACAGACACACAACACAATCAAACATGTACACAGATACAAAGAGACACATAATATATACATAACACGTGCAGACACAATCACACATAGACACACATAAATGTATACACAGACATACAACCTATGCCCAAACAGACACGAACAGACATAAGGTAGACACAATCGGTTATAGACACAGACACAGTCACATACAGACACGCTCACACACAGAGACACAGACATCCTCAGACACACCCGGAGCATGCGTGCACACAAAGAGACACAGACATGCACACACAGACACGTACATACACTTACACCGACATAAATACAGAATCTCAGACACTCAGACACACACATCAACACACATACTTCTAGAGATTCAAAGTTACAAATACACAAGTGCACACAGACACACACACACAGACTCATACACTTATGTACACAGACACACAAACAGGTAGTCACACAGACATATGCACAGAAAAACATTCCCCACACACGTCCAGAGACACAGACTTCCACGTAAAATACATGAGCACAGAGAAACAATACAGACATATATAGAAACACACACAGTGCACACACACATGCTCACCTAGACATACACAGACATAAACAGACACACACAGATAGACAAATGCACACAGTCACACATAGTATATACACAACGCAGATACGCACACACACAAATACACACAGACATACACTGGCACAACATAGACACATTCACGGAGACACACAGACATACACAGGCACAAGCATATACACATTCACAGTCACACACAGACACACCCACACACGCACAGACACAACAAAGATGTCTACATAAACTCACACACATGCGCATATACAGAGAGACATAGACACAGACACAGAGAAACAGATATATAACACAGACATATGCGGACGTATGTGCACACTGACATACAGAGACACAAACATACACAGACACATAGGAGCAGAGACACATGAACCCATAGACATTTAGATAGACACACAGAGACACATGATGCACATACAGACTTACACACAGAAACACACCCATGTGTGCACACACACAGCTGTACAATCCCACACCCAATGAGACACGTATTCACAGACATACACTCATGCACAGACATACAGACACCCACACAGACATATACACAGATGCATATGTGAAGAGAGACACAGATACATACAGAAACTCATAGACACTGTATGCACACAATAATGCTGACATACAACAAATGCACATGCACACAAAAGAGACACACATACAGAGATACACGCAGACACACAAATAGACGTAGAAACAGATACATAGACACATACATGCACACAGAGACACAGAAATATACACAGACATACACACTTGTATACACAGAGACTCACACAGACATATGGATATATAAGCAGATACACGCACACACAAACACACAGAGGCATATGCACAAGTACATCATAGACACACTGATACAATACATATTCAGCGGCACACACATGTGAACACAGACATGTACACACAGAATATACACAAACACATGCACACAGAGAGACACACAAAAATACAGACACAAAAACACGCACATACAGTTACACCAACACACACAGACACATATACACACAGACACAAATATGTGCACACAGACATAGGCAAACTCAGACTTATAACAGACACATATTCACACCCAACACAGACATATACACAGACTCACACCCATGTACACACAAACACACATATAGATACAGATACACATGTGCCCAGTCATGAAACACAGACATCAATAGCACACTCAGACACACACAGATGCATATCCACACATGCAGAGAGACACACATGTACACACACACAGCCACTGCACTCTCCTCCCATTGTTCATCGATTTGCTTGAGCGGGCACCAGTAACACCTCCATTGTGAGACCTGTTGTTACTGTCTTTGGCATACCGAATATGTCATGGGCAGCTTGCCTGGCTTTGCCGTGTGGGTGAGATGCTCTCGGTAGCTTGCCGGGGTCTCCAAGAGGGACGAAGGAATCGACCCTGGGTCGGCAGCGTGCAAGGCAAATGCCCTACCCGCTGTGCTATACACTCAGATAGATACAAACACATATAGACACAGACACTTATACAAACAGTCATATACAGAGACACACAGATATATACATAGAAACACAGACACTATCAACTAGACACATACACCATGCACGCCTTATAAACGAATGTATACCAACACAGACACACAAAACAAATGCATAAACACCCACATGCAGAGACACACAAATGTAAACACAGAAATACACATTTACAAATTTAGACACACATAGAACAGACAAATACACAGACTCAGACACACATGCACACATACAGAGACATGCCGATATATACACAGACACACATGGTGTAAACACAAGACACAGATATATGCACAAACATATACACAGACACACATACATTTATACACAGAGAAACAATCATACACACAGCACACCTACATGCACACACAGACACATTAGCATAGACATCAGACATATATACACACGGACTCTGACACACACAAATATACACACAGACTTATACACTGACACACAGACAGAGCTAACCATAGAAACCATAGAAACATAGGCACACACACTGACATTTACACAGACACACATGTACAAAGACCTACAGACGTACACAAAGGAACACAGACACAGATATTTAAATGGACACAGACACATGCAGATACACACAGATATTTATACACAGATATACATTCATTCAGCGACACAGACTGCCCACATCGACAGTACACCCATATGCACAGACATATAGTTAGACACACAAAAATAAGACATATTCACAGACAACACACACACAGCGACACTCACTTATATAAACAGAGACACATAGGCACGTTTCTGAAACTGGGATCTTTTGCTACAAGCTGTCATCCCCATGGGAGTGTCATCCCCAGGGGAATGTCATCCCCAGGGGAATGTCATCCCCAGGCTGCCCAATTAATAACTAAGACTCTCTGGGAAGCCCCCAGCTACCAACTCCTTGCCCCTTCCACACACATACACACATACACACACACACACACACACACACACACACACACACACACACCTTTGCAGGGAACATTTTCTTTCTCCTCTCTCACCTGGACCCAATAGTGTCACGAGAGACACAAAGCTACAACAGACCCGTAACTGACCCCTGAGGATGCATCTGCTATGGCTATATTGGTGCCAATTTTTATAATCTTTATTCCTTGACCAGAAACACGAATAAGGCCCAAGGTACTTGCCCCCACTCCCCGTTCTTATTTTATTATTTTCCCTAGATTTTTATGGAACTTTGGGGGGGGGTTGGAGAGAGGGTAGAGAAAAATAACATCTGAGATCAGAATTCCAGATGCCAAAACAAGTAACACCTGCAGAGATCCGAATTCCCGAAGATCCCAAAGGAATGCATCCCAGTTTGCCAACAGCACAGGGGTCATTGGGGGCAGCAGTCCTAAAGCTTGATATTACTGTCTTGATAGAAACGTTGATGCTTTAGCAGATTTGAAACAGAGGCCCCTGACCCCCAGGCCTGGCCAGGGTGAGGCTGTATCTACATAATCTTTGTAGATACAGTGCTGCACCATGCAACCCTGCAAACTGCCCATCTGCAGCAAATCCTGAACTCTTTCCATTGTGTTTACCTGCACATACAAACACACACACAAACACACACACTGCCCCTAGGGCACTTCACCATGCAATCCTGCAAACTTCCATCCTGGGACAATCCTGAAGGCTTTCCATTGTGCGCGCGTGCAAACACACACACACACACATACACACACACACACACACACACCAATCCTGAACTCTTTCCATTGTACATACACAGAAACAAACCTCCCTGGGCGCTGCACTATGCAATCCCGCAAATATCCTGAACTCTTTCCTTTGTGCATACGTGCATACATGCACACACCCCAATCCTGAACTCTTTCTCAAAAAGCCCTTATTCCTGCATGGGTGAGCCCTGCCAGTCCCTATCGCTGCTGGTCTGACCCTCCCAGGGACGCATGTCTGTCAGTGTGCCCCACCTCACGAACCCTTGTTCCACTTGTGTGACCCTGTCCTGTGTGTGTTACTGTGACCGAACCCAGGCCTCTGCCTGCTTCCCTAGCTCAGAATCTGCCGTCCTGTCTTGGGTGACAGCCAACAGAAGCATGCCCCTGTTCTTTTAACCCCACATCAGAGCTTCTTGTCATGGCCCTGCTCACCCTATGTAAGACCATCACTAATTTGACCCAGAGCCCCCGGTCTCCACTTCGTGACCTCAACTCAGTGTGCATGTCCCTGCATTCCAGCATGATCTCAGAAAAGAAACTGGTCTCACCATAGGCCTCTCCCCACAGGCAACTCAGAGTCCTCGTACCTGACTTTGTGACCGCGACTTCAGAGACTTTTCCTGTGTGACACAGGTTTGTACTCTACCTTTGATGTGACCCACCTTAGTCCTTGCTGCCCCTTACCTGACCTTACCTCAAAAACCCGTGCCCTTACCCTTGTCACAACCCCTCAGACCCCATGGTTTTGCCTCTGTGACCTCCACAAGGACCTTTGAGCATGACCTTTTGTGACACACTTCAGATCCCCATGACCCTGCTTGTGTGACCCCACTTCAGACCTTCTTATCTCTGTTTGTGTGACCTCACCACAGAGTCCAGTGATCCTGCCCATGTGATCCTACCTCAGAGACCCTTTTCACTGTTCATGTGACCTCCCACCTCAGAGCCTCGTATCTTGCAGTTGTGTCCCCATATCAGAGCCTTGGATCCATACCTGTGTGATCGGAACTCAACCCTCATGTTGTTACTAGTGTGATCATCCACCTCAGATTCAGTCAATGCCACCTCTGATCCCCACAGCCTTGCCTGTGAAATCACAACTGAGCATCCCATGTCCCTGCTTTTATGACCTCACCTCAGAGTTATATGTCCCTGCTTGTGTCACCTCACCTCAGAGCCGTGTACCCTGCTTGTTTATCCCCACTTTAGAGTACCACGCCCCTGCTTGTCTTTGAGGTCCCTGTTCTGCGAATACACCTCAGTGCACATATTCCTGCCATGTGGCCCACCTGAGTCATTTGCCCCTGCCCGTGTGATCCACTGTAGTGTCCCAAGTCCCTGCTTGTGTGACATCTCCTCAGAGCCCTGTCCCAGCTTGTGTCGCCACCCCTCAGAGCCTTGCTTTTGGGACCCCTCCTCAGCGAGAGTTCCATGTCTCCACTACTTTGACTGACCTCAGAGCCCTGTGTCCCTGCCCATGTGACCTCAGATTCCCATGACTCTACATAAGAGACCCTACCTCAGAACTATGTACCCTGATCTTTGCCCGTAATCAGAGCGCATGTCCCTGCTCGTGTGACCCCCCACTTAGAGTCCCACATCCTAGACATGTAACCTCCCCTGTGTTCTGTGTCCCTGCCTGTGTGATCTCAACTTAGATCTCTGTGTCAGAGCTGATGTCAGTGGCCTATGTCCCACACATGTGACCACCCCTCAGAGACCCTTGTTCTTACCTGTGTGCCCCCTCCACAGATCATGAGTCCCCAACAATGTGATCCAAACTCAGAGCCCTATGTTCCAGTGTGTGTGAACCTTCCTCAGAGCCCTGTGTCCCTCCAAACTTGAGCCCATCTCAAAAGCCCGTGTCCCTGCCTGTGTGACCACACCTCAGATTCCCATGGCCCTTCATGTGCGACTACACTTCAGAGCCATGGACCCTGCTTGAGGGTCCCTACTTCAGAGAATCACATTCCTGCTTGTCTGACCCACAAATGTCCGATGGATCTGTTCTGTGAGGCTACCTGTTTCCCTGACAACTGACCCCCACTGAGTCGGATAACCCTGCTAGTGTGATCCTTCCTCAGAAACCCTGGCCCTGGCCCTGTGACCTGTCCCCAGAGCCCTCTCTTCCTGCTTGTGTGACCCTTGCTCAGAGCCCCGAGTCCCTGATTGTGTGACTTCAACTGAGAGCCTCTTACTCTACTCATAAACCCTCCAACCTCAGAGCCCCATGTACACATCATGTGACCCCCCCTCCACCCATTTGTCTTCCTTGCCGGGTGATTCCATCTTAGAGCCCTGTGTCCCTGCTTGTGTGACCCCCACTTCAGATCCCATGTCCCTCCCTATGTGCCCCCTCTTCAGAGACCCGTGCCCATACTTGTGTGACCTCACCTCCGAACCCCTGTCCCTGCCCGTTTGACCCCTGTTGAAAGCCCCGTGTCCCTCTTTCTCAGAGTCTCATGTCCCTGCCTGTGTGACACCTTCTCAGAGCCTGTGTCCTTGCCCATGTGACCTCTTCTCAGACTCCGTGACCGTCCTTGTGTGACCCCTCCCCAGAAGCCCAGGTTTGTCCTCTGTGACCATATTTCAGAGCTCTGTGTCCCTCCCCTGTCACCACACCTCAGAGCCCCGTATTTCTACTTATGCGACCTGTTCTCAGAACCCCTTGTCTCTCCCTCTGTGACCTCTCCTCTGAGTGCTGGACCCTACTTGTGTGACCCACGTAAGAGCCCTGTGGCCCTACCCTGTGACAGCCCGTGACCATCTGCTTGTGACCCTCTACTTTGTGTCCCTCCTTTGTGTCCCTTTGTGTCCCTCCTTCGTGTCCCTTTGTGTCCCCCCGTGACCATCCCTTTGTGATCCTCAGCTTTGTATCCCTTTATGACCACTCTTATGAGGAGTGGTCATAAGTAGGTTCAGAGTGCCATGTACCTACTTATGTGACACCTCTTAAGAGGCATGTGTACCTCCATGTGTTACCCTTCCTCGGAGCCTCCTGTCCATGCCATTACCCCTGTGTGACCCAATCTCAGAGGTGCGTACACCTAATTTTGTGACCCCTCCCTAGAACCCTGTGACACCCCCCCAGAGGTCCGAGAACCTACTTGTGTGAGCTCTCCTCAGAGCCCCAATCCCTTCCCTGTGACTGTATGTCAGAGCACCATGTCCCTACTTGTTTGACTCCTCAGAGTTCCCTGTATTTCCCTGTGTGACCCTTCCTCAGAGCCCCGTGTCGTCCCTGTGTGACCCTTCCTCAGAGCGCTATAGCCCTCCCTGTGTGAGCCCACCTCAGAGCCCCCGTGTCCCTACTTGTGTGAGCCCACGTCTGAGCCCATGCCCCTTCCTGTGTGACCCCACCTCAGAGCCGTGTCTCTGCCCGGCTCCCGGAGGGCAGGACCATGGCCCACCTTCCACTTGTCCCAGAGGAGCCGGCCGCTTCAGGAGGAGGCAAGTGTCCCGTCCGCAGGTGTCGCTCAGGTTCCGTCAGGGTCAGGATGAGCCGTGGCTGTGCCGTGCTCAGTCACCCCCTTGAGTCCCTCCCAGCCCCTGGGTTTGATTTCTTCACGCCGAATCCGGCTCCCGGGTCCCAGTCAGCCCGGCCCCTGCAGTGGGGGCTGCTGACGGTGAGCAAAAATCTGTGCAGTCCTCGGGGAGAGGCGGGCGGCCCTGGGGTCTGCTGCCTGCGGCCTAGAGGCTTTAACACAGCTATTGATCCCTCCCACCCCCTCCCCTAGGAGTTGATCGAAGTACTTTCAAGTTTGGCACCAGCCCCGGTGTTGCTCAAGGTCACTTCTGACTGTTCTCTCGGGAGTTACTCCTGGGGGCTGGGGGCAGGTACGGGGTGGAACATGGGTGGGCCTTGTGCCAGACCAATGCCCGCCCACTATCCTCAGTCTCTGGCCTCGCCCCCGATGTCTCAATCCCAGTGTTGGAGGTGTTTGGATTTGGGGCTCACGGGGAGTGAGCCCAGGGCTGTCTCTGCCATGCGGGTGCCTCCACCAAGCCCCCGCCCCGTCTCTCCCCCTGGTCCTCAGCCATTCTGCTGCTTGGCTGGAGAGCACAGTGGTGCTTAAGATGGGGGAGGAGCCTGGCCTGGGACGGGGCTCTGTAGAGCTGAGGCTACCACCAAGGGGCAAGTACCCTCAGCATGGAGGAGCAGGGAGACGCGCTGAGCTTCTCAGCGCTCAGAATGGGGAGCACTGCAGAGCAACCGGCTCCTCCTTGCCCTTCCTCACCCCGACGGGGCGATGCCCGCTCACCTGCTCGGAGAGAAAAGCAGAGTGCAGGCTCCACACACGTTGCAACAACTTTATTTTAGAGAAAAAAATATGCTATCATATATTCTAAGGTAAAGAACAGATTATATCGTGTGACTCATACAGAGCAGTTGATCCAAGTCATTTCTGGAACAATATGGATGGTAATGGGAGGTGCTGAGAAACCTTTCAGACTGGGGGGCCCCAGGGTGTCTGAGTGGGGGTGTCTGACCGTGAGGCCTCGGGCCATAAGGGCCCCATAGGACCGCAGCCCCTGAGCTCTGGGACCCCTATCGCCTAAGCTTCCGGGCTGGGGCACCCTGACGCTGCTGCCCATAGGGGGCAACAAGTGACCGCTGGTGCCACACCAGCTGGGTGACACTGGCGCTCGAGCCCTGTTGGGTCACGCGAGGGGGCACACGGTGCCACGCAGGTGGGACCTGGTTGGCATGATTGATAAGTGCCTGCTGGTGTTGTGCGTGTTGGGTGGCACTCCTTTTCGAGCCCTGTGGGGGTGCGGGCACATGGGGGGGCACAGGATGCCATGCAGGTGGGACCTGGTTGGGGGCCACCACAAGTGGCTGCTGGTACCACATCAGCCGGGTGGCACCACTGGCTGAGCCCTGCTGGGCTGCGGGCCTAGGCTTCAGAGTAGCAGGAGCCACAAGTGGCCGCTGGTACCTGCCCTGCTGGGTGGCAGCACTTTTCAAGCCCTGCTGGGGTGCGGGCACATAGCGGGGCACAGGGTGCGACACCTGTGGGATCTGGGTGGCGGGTGCAGGCACAGGTGGCCCCTGGGTACCGCGTGGCCCTGGTGCCTTGGGAGGCACAAGCTGCCTCGGGGGTGCAAAGTGGAACACTGGTCCGCCCTGGGGACCACTTAGCCCCGGCACGTTGGGAGGCCCGAGCTGCCGCGGAGGTGCGAATTGGAAGGCTGGCATGCGTGCAGGGGCACCTTGGGTGCCACTTGGTCCCGGAACATTGGGGGGCACGGGCTTTGGCGCCGAAGGGAGCTGCATGGCAGGCACAGGCACAGGGGCGCCCTGGGTGACATTGGGGCCCGTTCCAGCGCCCGGCTGGTGTCTCTTACTTTGTGGGCCTTGTAGCTTCGCACGGTTGTTTCTCTTCCTCTTCGAGCGCTTCTGTGATATCCCTGCGGCCTGGACGTGGGTCGCCTGGCCCTGGGGTGCGGCCATCGCAGAGCGTGGCTGGGTCATGGGGACACTGGGTGGATCCACCTCCATGTCGCTGAGTGGTTCCCCTTGGGATTCCGCATCCATGGACTGAATGCTGCTCCCGCAGGACACAACTTCCATCGATTCTACGTCACTGAGACAGGCCTGTGTGTCCTTGGTGGACACAACCTGGCCATCGTCAGGGGCTTGTGGCCACCCTATGACTGCGGGTGCAGCTGGGGCGGGCACTGCCACCGGGAGCGGAGGCGGAGGGGCCTCCTTCTGGGGCACTGGGGCCCCCTTCTGGGCTGGGGCGGGGGTCACCGCCCGGCCATGAGGGGTCTTGTGGCCTAGCAGGGCCTGACAGTGATGCGTGCCCCTCTGGAAGAAGGGGGCTTTCCGTGGACAGTAGACCACAGCCTCGCACCAGTCTTCCTCCTTTCGAACGGGCCATCCATGCTGGTCAGAGGGTACTAACTGGGGACCTTGGCGGCGAGCCCGCTGGCCATAGTAGCCATGTCCATAGGCCCCTGTGGGCTGGCCACTGGGCCCCGGCCATGGGTAGTAAGTCGGCGGGCCGTGGACATAAGGCCCTGGATTGTAGGGATAAGGGACGTGGGGCTGAGGATGCCCCACAGAGCTGGGCCCACCGTAGCCCCGTGTGCATGGCGCCTGGGCTGGTCGCGGCGTCCCCAGGTCCTGGTAGAACCACATGTCGCACGGTCTCCGCGTCATCCCGGGTCAGGGCTCTGCAGATCACAGGCCACACTCAGACCCTGGCAGCCCAGAGACGCACACCCTCTCCCTGCCATTGGGGCCCTTTCTGCACCTTTGGGGTCCACAGGGGTCACACAAAAACCATTTTATTGTTTGGTCAACTTTGGGGCCACGCCCCATGGTGCCGAGGGCTGACTCCAGGTCTTCCTCAGGGGTCCCTCCTGGTGGGTCTGGGGGCCCATCTCTGGAGCCCGGAAGCGAGTTCGGGTCATGCAAGTCTAGTGCTGTCAGCCCAGAAGACACCTCCTATCTGGGGACTCCCATCCTCCTCCCTACGGGCTCCCTGGACTCCTCCCTCTGGACTCCCACCTTCCTCCCTTGGGATTTCCCACCCTCCTCCCTGGAGACTCCCACCCTCCTCCATAGGGGCTTCTCTACCCCCCTCTTGGACTCCCACCCTCCTCCCTAGAGACTCCTTGGCGTCTTCCCTCTGGACTCCCGCCCTCCTTCCTAGGGGCTCCACATCCTCCTCCCTCGAACTCTCACCCTCCTTCCTAGGGGCTCCTTGGACTCTCCCCTCTGGAATCCCACCTACCTACCCTAGGGTTTCCCTCCTTTCTCATTTGAGACTCCCACTCTCCTCCCTAGGGACTCCTTGGAGTCTTCCCTCTGGTCTCTCACCCTCCTCCCTGGGGACTCTCAACTTCCTCCCTCACTGTTCCCCATTCTCTCTGGCAATTCCCATCATTTTTCTAGGGGCTCCCCACCCTCCTCCCTTGTGGCTCCCCACCCTCCTCCCTTGGCTTCCCTCCTTCTGTCCAGGGGCTACCACACCCCCTCCCCTGGGGCCTCCCTCCCTCGGGCTGGCCCCGTTTCCCTGACCCCTGCTCCCCCATCCCCGCAGACCCAGGTCTCTGTCCCCCCCTTGGGCACTCACCGTGGGCGGAAGGGTCTCAAAGGGGGTGATCGAGCTGCGGACAGGTGCGGGTCTGTCGCGGAACAGTCAGCGGGCAGCCCCAGGTGCTGGGAACCAAGCTGCGTCTGGTCTGACGGAGGAATTCACGTCCCGTCCCGTGTTGCCGACTAGCGTCCAAGACTAGCGTCCCAGTGGGAGTGTGCCAGTGCGGCGCGTCCCTAGGAACCAGCGTTCCTTCCTGGATACCCTTAGTGATGTAGGGCGTGGCCTCAGAACTCCAGGTACGGGGGTCCCGCGCAGTGGAACCTCCCCATGCCCCCCCTGCCATGTGCGCGCATGGTACGGTCGGGCACACAGAGCAGAGGGCGTGTGGGCTTGGGCTCGTGCATTGAGCGCCCAGGCGAGGGGTCCCACTGAATTGGAATCTTCCCCGGGAGCCTCACACAGCTGGTACTGGGTCAGGCTTCGACCCGTTGGTCCTGCACGTGCTGGGCCTTCCCCTTCCCACTAGGAACTTTGTGCCCTCACGCTCTGCGGCCGCCTCTGCGCACTCTTTGCATCCTTCGAGCAGTGCAGGGTGCGCCCAACGGATAGGCATGTTTAAGACGGGAGTCCTTGAAGTCGGGTCCCTTGGATTCCCTCTTAGGATTTTGGGCAGGGTTTGGGCAGTACCGGCCACTGCCCCCGGAGATATTCAGGGGACCGCAGCATAGAGGGAATTGCACGGGACCCTCTGTGATCTCTCTGGGTCCTGATATGGTTTAGGGTCCACCTCATTCTGTCCTGGGGCTGCCACGCCCCCTCTTCTGGGCTGCCATACCCCCCTTGGGCCTGCCTCCCTCTGGTTCATCCCATTTCCCTGAGCCCTGGTCCCCTTTTTGTATCCTGGGGTCCCCATTCCCGCTGCAGCAGGTCTCTGCCACCCCCTCAGAGGTGGGGGCAATCACCGTGGGCGGAAGGGTCAGAAAGGGGGTGATCAAGCTGTGGGTAGGTGCGGGCCTGCGGCGCAAGAGCCAGCGGGCAGCCGCAGGCGCAGGGCACCAAGCTGGGCCTGGTCTGTAGGAGGAATTCAAGTCCTGTTTTGGCAACTAGCGTCCAGGCTGGAGGGTGCAGGTGCGGCATGTCCCTAGGAACCAGTGTTCCTTCCGGCATACTCTTAGTGACTTGGCGCGTGACCTAGGACTCGGGGCTCGGGGATTCTGCGTGGTGGAACCTCCCCGCACCCCCCACCATGTGCGCACATGGGACCATCGGGAGCACAGAGCGGAGGGCGGGTGGGCTTGGGCACGGCCACGAGGTGCCTGGACGTGGGGGCCCGCAGAGTTGAGCCTCCCCGGGCTCCCCACCCTCTGGGGGGTCGGGGCGTGGGTGAGGCCTTATGGGAACGGGCTTCAGTGGACACTCGGGGCTCATCGGGGGAGCTGGCGGCCAGCCAGGGAATCCAGGCCTGAGATGTTGCTGAGGGGCGCACCGCACGTGGCTGGGAGTTTTTGTTTGCATCCGTGTTGGGGTTCCTCCCGTTGAAGAATACGAGTTGACCCTATTTCTCTTTGCGGATAACAAACTTCAGTGTGTCTTGCCGTTGTACCTTTTTCTAGTAGGGAAGGATGACGGTGTGGGTGTTTTGCAACAAGCAAAGTGTCTCTGTCAAGTCCAGCCGTGGTCCAAAGCTACAATGACCCAATCCCTTGAGTGAGTGACACCCTGCCCTCTCCAGCTCAAACACTGTTTGTGACAATGTGATGTGTTTAGCATGGGTGAAGACAGCAACAAAGTCTAAGCAATATGGCACTTATTTTTTATGCTATTTTTATTTTGGGCCCTTCTGAGGACTGACTCTTGGCTCTGTGCTCAGGTATCACTCCGGGCAGTGCCAGGGGGCCGTGTATGATGTGAGACTGGAACAGGCGAGCACCCTCCATCCGTGCTATACTCTCTCTCTAGTGCCTCTTATATTTCATGTGAGTCTGAAGAGAGAAGACTAAAGCCTTCAAGTAACGCATCTCTGCGTATCTCTATCAGTATGTGCTAAATATATATGTCAACCTACCTGCTGTATGCATACACACAGGAAATATATAGTGGGCTAATTATTCATAGTTATAGGATAACAATAAAATGTTATTTTGTAAACACTCATATAAACTTATATAAACGCTCATTTCCTGCTATTTAAACTCTATGTTACATAAAGCGGAGCAAGGAAAACCTTCTAAAACTCGTGGTACTGGAAAAGCTGGCAGTCACTGTCAAAATATGAACTCACCCATTTCTAATGCCGTGCACAAAATAAAATCAATAGGAATTAAAGACCTGGATATCAGACCTGAATCCATAAGGTATATAGAGGAAAAGATTAGCAGAAATCTCCGTTATATTGAAGTTAGCGGCATCCTCAATGAGGCAAGACCACTGGCCACACCAAACAAATCAAGAGAAACAATTGGGACTACATGAAATTCAGAACCTTAGGGCCAGAGCGGAGGGATAGGCTGCTTTCCTTGCATATGGCTGACCGGGGTTTGATCCGCAGCATCCTATATATTTCCCCGAGAACTGCTAGGAGTAATCCCTGCACGCAGAGCCAGGAGTAGCCCCTGAGCATCGCCACGTGTGACCCAAAAAGCTAAATACATACATACATACATACATACATTTAGAAGCTTCTGAACTGCAAAAGAAACAATGACCAGAATACAAAATTGGCCCACTGAAAATGCGTGATGAGAGTAGACTATAGACCGAAAAAGATTGCCATTCAATGGCTCTTTTGCAAACCACGGCACTCAAAATGAGAAAGATAACAAAAGGGAATGCCCTGCCACAGAGGTGGAGTGGGTTGGGGGGATGGGGGAGGGAGGGATACTGGGACTGGTGGTGTTGGAGTATGGGCACTGGTGGAGGGATGGGTATTCGATCATTGTATAACTGAAACCCAAGCACACAACTTTGTAAGTCTACAACTGTACCTCATGGTGTTTCACTAATAAAAATTTAAGAAAAATAAAATGGCCCAATGACAAGTGGAAACCATTCATCTGACTTAGGATCAATCTCCAAGTTATATAAGGCACTGGTAGAACTTTACAAGAAAAAAGAAATCCAACCTCATCAAAAACTGGGGAGAAGAGATGAGCAGAAACTTCCTCAAAGAAGAAATACAACCAGCCAAAAGGCGTGTGAGAAAATGCTCAACATTGCTCATGATCAGGGAGATGCCACTCAAAACAAGATGCCATCTGATGCCGAGAGACTGGCACACATCCAGAAGAACGAGAGCAACCGGGCCTGGAACGACAGCACAGGGGAGGGCGTTGGCCGACCAGGGTTTAATCCCCTGCACAACCATGTGGTCCTCCGAGCACTGCCAGGAGTAATTCCTGAGTGTAGAGCTAGGAATAACCCGACCACCACCAGGAGCAGTAATTCCTGAGTGCCGATGTAGGTTATTCCTTGCATCTCCAGGTGTAACCCTGAAAGCCAAAATCAAGCAAACCAACCAGAACAAGCAGTGCTGGTGTGGATGCGGGGACAGGAAGCCTCGTGCTCACTGCTGGGGCAGTGTCTACTGGCCCGGGCTTTTAGGGAGACAACAGGGACCTTTCTCAATCAACTAGGAATTGCACTTCCATATGACCCAGCAGTAGGTTATATACTGGGGTCCAAAACCACAATGCAGAAAAGACTTCTACGCTCCTGTGTTCATTGCAGCACTAGTCACTCACAGGAGCCAAAATGTGGAACCAACCCAAGTGCCCAAGAGCCGATGAGTGGATCGAGGAACCCTGATACACAGTGGAATACTACTCAGTCATAGGAAAGATGAAGTCATGTCATGTGCTACCACATCAGTGGTTCTGGAGAGTTTCAGGCAAAGTGAAATGCGTCAGAGGAAGAAGCACAGACATGAATGGTCTTCCTACCGTGCAGGATATGAAGAAACAGAGTCGGGGAATAACACAAGGCAACCGAAACAGAGAATGAGAACCAGTCTCCAGCAGAAAACTTGCTAGTTGTAGGGGCTGGGGCAGGGGAGAACAGGCTACAATATGCCATTGGCGGGGGCAGCGGTCACTTGGAGCAGAATGCAGTGCTGAAAAGAGGCAGACAGTGCGTCCACGAGAGACAGGCTCAGGACGTAAACTGGGGACACTGGTGGAGGCATGTGAGCACTGGTGGGACTGGAATGGAATATCCTATGCCTGAAATTCAATGATGAGTAACTTTGCAATTCACCATGACTAAAAAAGTACGAAAGAAAGGAAGAAAAGAAGGAAGGAAGGAAGGAAGGAAGGAAGGAAGGAAGGAAGGAAGGAAGACAGAAAGACAGAAAGAAAAAGGAAAGAAAGAAAGGAAGGAAGGCAGGCAGGAAGGAAGGAAGGAAGGAAGGGTCACCATCATTTTGGCTACAAAAGGATAAACCTGCTGTGAATACTAGACAATCAAATTCTCTACTATTGTGTGTGATTATAGAGAAGAGCGTGTAGGGTAGGTAACCATCTCTGAAGCAATCGCCTTAAGGACACATGCCAGGAGCACCCAGTGCAGAGTCTGACGTGGTTTCCCAGTGTTCCCACAACCATCATGGACGTTGTGAGAAGGTTCATGCGGATGCTGGGTGCGGTGGGGAAGGGCAGCCATCGACGGGGGTGCAGGGCAGAGGGCGCACCCATCCCCTTCCCCGTCAGCCCGCGCTGGGGAGGTACAACCCCTGGCACCGGAAGAACAGCCTAACTCTTCCCAGCTGCAGCCTCTTCCCGCTTTGCAGCCTGGATGCGGGGCGTTTGCAAGGTCATTTAATGCTGAGTTTCCTGTAGACCAGTCACGCAGCCCAACCTGCCCCCCCCCCCCCCAACTTGAGCAGCTGCTCAGTGGAACAGGAATATCCTGGCATTGATGGGAAGGGGGAGCCGCTTGGCTGAAGGGCAGGCGCTGTTCCCGGCTCAGCGCCCCCGCTGGGCCCTAGCAGGAGGAAAAAGGCCCGCAGCGTGGACAGCGGCCACTGAAGGCTCCTGCTGGTGGACGCACAGACGGTGTGTGGACACGATGTTCAGGGGGCAGTGAACGCGCCTGCGCGGGCATCTCCTCCAGGTGTGCGGGGGCGCGCTGAGGTGGAGACAGCCGCCATCTGCCCCCTACCCGGGGGCACAGAGGTCCCGCGCCATGGACTCTGAGGCCACTGCCGGGTCGGACACCCCGAGAAAGCACCCGCAGCATCCTCATCCATGGGTGCAGGACTGAAGGCACAGACACGCCCACCCACAGCTGACCAGGCTCCGGAGTCTCAGCAGGGCTGGAGCCCCCAAACACTCGGTACTCCGTGCTCAGGGCTGGGCTCAGCTGGCCCGGCCACACTCGGTACTCAGTGCTCAGGGCTCAGGGTGGGCTCAGCTGGCCTGGCTGGCCCAGAATTTCTGGAATTGGGGTTGGGGCTCCCCTGCCTCAGACAAACATACAAGCCAAGGAGAGAGACCCCCTAGGATGGATGTGGGGCCATATCTAGTGCCTTTACAGCCCCATGCACGGATTTTTCCCACTGAAGACAAGTAATGGCCCAATCGCTTTCTTGGCAAGACACGGTAAAATTGCTTCTGGTTTCTTGGCGTGTGGGGGTGGGTTTTCCTTCCTTTTTGGTGCTCGCATTCATTAGGCTGATTCTTGGTTTCACAGGTATGCCAGTGGCTGGGCATTCTTCCTGGCTTTCCTGTTGAGTTTGCTGTGCTTGTGGGTGTGACAGTGTCGTCAGTGCTGGTGGTTGTATCTGTGTTGCTTGTGGTTGTGCTGTTGTGTTAGTGTTGTGGGTGTAATTTTCATTGTTGGTGGTGTCAAACCGGGCCGAGATCTCCCCAGAGCACTCACACGAAGACAAGTTGCGATACAATAAGCAAAGGGTTTTTATTAGCTAGCTCGGCTAGCTCAAGCTAGGGCCCTCATCAAGCTCACCGACACAGTGGCAGCCTTCTCAGAACGAGTGGCCCCGAGTCTCAAAACTGAAGGACTTTTCTCCCATAGCATCATGGAACAGGGACTTTCCGCAGACTACCATTTCAGCTGCAGTATGAGGGGTTTCTCACTACTTGTACTTAGCTGATTGGGTATAAGTTGGAGTTACATAGGGAAGCTTCCCTACCTGCACCTGATTGGTAACCCATCATTGACCTCACCCAGGCTATCTCGCTTCAGGGAAATCATGACTCAGTTCCAGGTATCTGTGCCCAATTCGCAGGAATTCCAGAACTGAAACCTACGCCCAGCTTTTTCTGGCTTCTGTAAGAGCCTGTCATGGCGCTGCCTTTGCTTCTCTATCTCTCATTCCTCCCTTTTCTTTTATGCCCATGGTTGAGCAGGGTCAAGCTTGACCCCTACAATTGTTTCAGAGGGAAATACTTTTCTGAGTACCTTAAGCTGAATGGTACTGACACGTTCTTTCACAAACTCCATGCCACCAACTCATCCAGGAAACAGGGGCCCACAGTCAGGAACAGAAGCAGGAGCACTAGGGGTCCCATGAGGGGTGGGATCAGGGTGAGAAGTTGACCTTCCCAGCTCCCCTTCCATAACAATATGCCTGTACCGGAGTCAATGAGATAGGAAGGGGACAAGCCAGACGTTAGGTCATATGTGCAAACAAACCAAGTCTTCTAGCTGACCCTTGGTACAATTGCTGGGAGTCTATCCTATATTTCTGGGTTAAAATCGGCTCAGCAGGGGGAATCTTACAAGTTATAGGTCCCTAAACAAACACAAGTCCCAGGATGGGCCAAAACTGGTACAGACCAAGGTGAAACTGTGCAGTCTCCGTCTTTCCTGGGTGTCATTGGCTATAATTCTACCCGTCATAGTGGCAGAAAGTACCCAGTGCCAAAATTTGGGCTCATAGTGAGTTTGCTTCACAGCTGAGCAAACAGAAGCAGAGAATAACCCGTGCCACTCCCTAGGATCCCTTCAATCACTTTCTTCAGTTTTATCTTGGAGGGAGAGGCTCCATTTGGCAGGACACACCACTGGCCGTTGTCGTCCTGTCTTCAAGGGGGGAGGCAGTTTTCACATGTGAAGCATGGACCCAGGCTTTGATTCTTTCCACCTTCAGAGTGAACGGCATGATCAGGGTCATGGGATAGGGACCTCTCCACTGAGGTTCAAGGATGGCAGTCTAATGTCACCGAACCTAGACCAGGTCTCCCAGTGAGTATAGGTGAGGCGTTACCGATGCTTTGGTCATACTCTCAAAGCCCCATATGGAGCTGGACCTGAATGACCTCTAGGGCCTGTCATAACGTAAGGTTTTTGGGGCGACCTCTAATCGCCCTTGTAGGTGTTACCATATTTGAACCCTATCAGATATTGTACGGCAATTCCGGAAGATGGGTATTTAGTGTCTTATGATGGGTCCCATGGCCGCGAAGCGGCCGCGCGGGTCCGGTAAGTGTCCTGGAGTGTGGCGACGGCTGGGTAGTGGAGGTAGTGTCGGTAGTGGAGGTCTGCCAGTGGGGTATTTATATGGTCCCGGTAGGGGTAGGGTGGGTCTTCTGTGCGCATTCCGATCCCTGGGTCTTGGGTGGTTGGTGGAAGCAGACAGGCAGGGTATGGTGGGGCTCCTGATTATAATCCCTTTGTCACCTGTGGTTGGTGGGAGCAAGCAGAGAACCTCTGTCCCTGGGTCCGTTGAGCCTGGAGTCCAAGGTCTCAGAGAGTTCCGCTTATCTTGTTCTGTGGGTCTTCAGTCATGCGTGAGTTTCGGCCGGAGCTGCCGAGAACCATTTATTAAAGGGATTATATATAATGTATTCTGACATTTTCTCTAAAGTATTTCACTTGATTTATTTCTTTCACCTGTAAAGGTGATTAGAGGCTGCCCCAAAAGCCTCCATCCCTCTCGGAGAGCCGGCAAGGTACCGAGAGTATCCCGCCTGCACAGCAGAGCCTGGCAAGCTACCCCGTGGCGTACTCGATATGACAAAAATAGTAACAATGATGGTCCTCATTCCCCTGACCCTGAAAGAGCCCCCAATATGCCATCGGGCTACAATAGCACATGACACGGATGAAGAGAGACATTACTGGTGCCCACTCAAGCAAATTCATGAACAACGGGATGACAGCGATACAGTGACAAGGATAACATTTCTGACTTTAAAGAGTTTAGCCTTCTTTATTTGGAAACATGTAATTTTGGAGAACTACAAATCATCCCTTAACTTAAAGTTGTTTTTCTGTTTTACCTACGTCTTTTACCTTCCATTGAACACAATGCCTGCCAAGACAAACAGCCTTCCTGTTTATTCTTAGTGATATTGGCAGTATGAGTATTATTCCTAAAAAATAAAAAATAATTAAAAAATATTATTCTTCATTCTGGGATAATGCTATGAGCTCCAATCATGTTAATTAAGTATGAAACTAAAACTGTTAATGTAATCTAGTACTTAATTAGTGCTATGACTAATCCTCAAGTCCCTATATATTGAAATATGCATCACCCTCCTCCTTCTTCATCGAGAAACCTAGCGAAAAGTCCTTCAGAGTTTCCAGCATCTCAGACGTTGTTTAGCTAGTTTCTGCTGTGTCTTCTTCTAGTCATGCCAAGCCTCAGCTATTCATGATGCTGCTTCCTCTCGGCAGAAACAAGAAAAGACATTTCTTATATTCCACTGGACCTCTCAGCACAAGCCATTACCTGGGTCTTGTGTTAGAAATTTGAAATTTTATCTGATGCTTCCTTTACTTTAAGAATACTGGGGCGGGGCTGGAGCGATAGCACAGCTGGTGGGGCGTTTGCCTTGCATGCAGCTGACATCGCCGGGTGTGACGCAAAAAGCAAAAGAAAAAAGAATAAACTGTAACTTTGACTGTTTCAATGTAGTTTTTTACCCCCCATTTGATTGTTTGAGCCTCTGTGATTGAAAGGCAGTTAATGGTGCTTTGCGTGCACATCATCCCGACACACATCTGGCACTGGGTACCCACCACCCTCCCCCAAGGGCCGGGCTCAGTTTGCCCGCGTGTTGCCTTTGGCCCTCCTTGCTCCCTGGCTATGTCTCTGTAAGTCCTGCAGTGAGAGAGCACCGTGTCAGCGCCTGTCCCTCGGACTGGCTGGACTGCGCATGATGCTCATGGCTCCATTCATGGGGCTGCAGGCTGCATGATTTTGTTCGTAGAGCAGAGCGGGTCCCACTGTGTGTCTATGTCTCACAACTTCTTCATCCCTTGGTCCGTGGTTGGGCCTTTGGGTGGTTTCCACGTCTGGACTTAGCACTGAGTGGACACAGGCGTGCACGGGTCCTTTCGAATGGAAATCTTTGTGTTTGGGACAAACCGAAACCTTTCAATGTAGCTTGGAGACTCTTGCGAGCTGGAAAAAGTTCCTTTGGGCCCTGGGAGACGACTCACTAGGTTTGGGCACTTCTTTGCATGTTGAAAGCTCAGACTTTGAGGCTCTCGGGCCTCGCAGGAGGAATACTGAGCTGGGAGTACTTCTTAGAGCAGAAACAAATAACTTCCTCTAGCTTGGTTGTTAGTAACATGCACAGTTGTTCTGTCTAATCCAGACCACAGAAATGTCCTATTGAGGCGAAACATCGATGACGCTTACATGAAAGATATTTAAGTCAGACTTTGAATGAGATTAGTGGAAGAATTTTCTCCTCCAACTCCCATTTTAAATGAATCTATTTGTCCGGAGGTCAAGGTTTCTCAGATTTGACACTCGATCATTTTTTTGGCGTTTTCAGAGGGTGTACAGTCAGCGGTGCTCAGGGGGAACATGCTCACGGGGTACTCGTGGCTCTGCACTCAGTAGTTTCTGCTGGCCGTGCTTGGGGGACCAAGTGGGATGCTGGGCATTAAACCTCAGTCTGCCGCTGCAAGGCATCCCACCAAATTTTCTTTTGCTCTGACCCACCCTCTGGATAATTTGTTGTTGTTTTTGAATTATCGAATCTCCCTGAGATACAGTTACAAAGTTGTTGCTGATTGGGTTTCAGTCATACAGTATTGCAATGCCAGCCCCTCTGCCAGGTTACATTTCCCACGACAAATGTCCCCAGTTTCTGTCCCGCCACCCTCCCCCCAGCCTGTCTCTACGGCAGGCACTTTCCTTCTCTGTCTCTGTCTCTGTCTCTGTCTCTGTCTCTGTCTCTGTCTCGTCTCTGTCTCTGTTTCTTCCCCCTTTGGGCATTATGATTTGCGATACAGGTACTGAGAGTTATCCTGTGTGTCCCTTTGCCTCCTTTCGGCACAAAGCTCTTGTCCAGAGTCACCATTTCCAGCTGTCTTTGTCCTGTGGTCCCTTCTCGGTCCCCCTGCCTCTCCCCCAGCCCCTGAGGCCCGGTGGGTTGTTTGTTGGGGGCTGGCTGGCAGCAATTCTCCCCTCTTCCACCCGGTGGCAGTGGTGCACGCTCCCATCCAGGTAGTGGGACTGATGGTTCTGCGCCTCCCTTCCCCTTCCCCTTCCCCTCCCCCTTCACCTTCACCTTCCCCTTCCCCTTCCCCTTCCCCTTCCCCTTCCCCTTCTCCTTCCCCTTCCCCTTCCCCTTCCCCTTCCCCTTCCCCTTCCCCTTCCCTGCAAGCAGACCGGGTGCGAGCAGCAATTCCCAGTCGCCGTCATGGGTCCTTCCTATTTAATTCACGGCCTCAGAATCACAGCCAAAATCAGATCGAACAGGACTGAGCACGGCTCCTCATGATATTATGCCCCCGCTCGGTCCCCTGAGCCCCCCGCAGGTAAGACCTGAGTGCAGAGCCAGGAGTCAGCTGGGCATAGCCCCAGCGACTCCCAAAAACCAATAGAAAATCATTATTATTTACATATACTTTTCCCCTAAAGGCACTCTTCTGAACCCAGTAACTATTATTAGGTTCTAAGAAACCTTCCCAGGCAGCACATTAAAAACAAATAAATGTGCCTTTCTGACATTATCGTCAGAATCTTAGATGTATGTTTCAGATTTTCTGGGTACATGGCAAGTTTCTACTGTGTAACAAAATCAGCTCTTTTTTCCCCCAAATTCTAACCCCTCATATCCTATGTCCTGTCTTGCAAAGTAAGCAGCTGAAATAGTTCATCGTACTGAAGGAGTTAGGATGTGTCTCAGAGAAGACGGTTTGAACCACAGACGAATAAATTGCTGTAGACATTTGTACGCTTGCTGACTCCCCAGCAGAAAGTGGTCACTGAATGAATGTGTCCATATTTATCATAGGTTGCATAAAGAAGAATAAACTGACATCCTGTTGCTCATTGTTCAATTTTGAATAAAGTGATGGGCTGTGCTGTATCGAATTGCAAGTTCTTACCCCACAAGAGATGTGATGAATGATATCCCCTTTCAACAAATGTATCTGCTAGTTCTGGCCTCCGGGAAGGAATTAGGAGACATCTATAAAAATTCAGACACTGTCCCATTAATCCTGTGAGACTTTATGATCTTACTTTTCCTCTGTAGTGAATAAAGAACACAAACGTGAAAGATAATCACCCCAGAAGCCTTCCCGTTTTATGTGTTCTTTATGTGTTTTTAACAGAAAGGAGAATACGGGGCATTTTATAAGATGAAATACAGCGAGGCTGGCTGCAATTTAATCAGCACGGTATTCCCTGTGTTAGGACAGAAGGTACTAAGTCACTTTGTGACTCCATTGCTAATCTGCCTCCGGTAAGCAGACATCTTAATCTTTTCACAATCTAGGTCTTGTTCAGCCGGCTAGTTGATTTCACAAGTCAGAAAACCGACTCGTCTGAGCTGCATTGATGATGGAGTTTGGTGGTATCAACCCCTATCTTAAACCTTTCAACATCCTGCCAATTCTACCCAGGTAGAGGAGATGGCGGTAAATAATTCTTGCCCTTGCTGTTTCTTCCTTTGAGTGGAAAGCTCATCCATAGTGTTAAGAGCCACCAACAATCTTTTCTTTTGCCTTTGGTCCCCAGACTAGGGCTTGGGGCAGATCCAACCTACCTACTGTTCTTGTTGATAAAGTTTTGTAGGGACACAGTTGCATCGATGACTTACTCTATTGTCCGTCAAATCCAAACTGTCTGCTATTCTTGTCAGTAGTTTTATTCAGACACAGCCACATCTATTCCTCTCTGTACTGTTAAAGTCAAAGTGCCTGCTGTTCTTGTCAATAAAGATTTATTGAGGCACAGCCATATCCATTCCTTTCTCTGCTGTCTGTGATATCTGAACTGCCTGCTGTTCTTGTCAATAAAGTTTTATTGAGACACAGCCACATCCACTTGTCTCTGTCCCATCCAATTTGAACTGCTGGCTGTTCTTGTCAATAAGTTTAATTGGGACACAGCCACTTGTCAGTAAGTTTTATTGGGACACAGCCACATCCATTCCTTTCTCTGCTGTCTGTGAAACCCAACCTGCCTGCTGCTCTTGTGAGTAAAGTTTTCTTGAGACGCGGCCACATCTATCCTTTCCTCTGCTGTCAGTGGGTAATTCGGTGATGGAGCTGGGAGTTGCCATAGGGACAGTTTGAGCACAGGCTAGCAAGCATGCCCTGCCTCTTTCCAAAACACCTTGGCTGGCTCCTGCCTTAAGCTTCTCCCGTGGATTCTCCTGGCAGGTGGTGTTGCTTGAGTCTGGGCAAAGCTGGGTTCACTGTAGGTGGTTTTGGATGCCACGCCGTGGACTTTGGAAGGGCTTCCTGATGCTAGTACATTTACTACGCTTGCTTCTAGCCATCACCCTTAGCATCTGTTTGCCAGATATGAGCACATCTTTCATTTGCAGCTTGATCAAATCTCACTTGATCAAGGGGATTTTTCCCACCCAAATCTTCCTTGAGTTTTCAACCAATAGAACTCTCTCCTTGTGTCCTAGTTTTAAATTTTATTTACAGTTTTCATGACTCGAAACAGATATTAATTTGTTCTCTTCAACATTGTGGTAATGGCTCACTTCACCAGTTAGAGCCAATACAGGATGCTTTGTTAAAATCGATTTTCAGGTCAATGGCAGACAGATCTTTAGTAGCAATGTGTCCCTTGAAGATAGAATTCAAAGTCACAGGGTGTCTTGTGTTTGAACCTGGCTACCCTCATCCCGAAGGAAAGATTTAGTACATCCCATTTCTAGTGGAGGTCTAGGGAAGCCAACCCAGGTCTAGGGAGCACAGACCCAGGAGTTTTCCTTTAGGACAGAGATAGGAGGAATCTAGAGCACAGACCAGGAGTCATCCATGAGCACAGAGCCAGAAGGAGCCCTGAAAACAGAGCCAGGACTCACCCCTGAGCACTGAGCCAGGAGTCAGCCCTGAGCACTGTCAGTTGTATCCCCCTGAGAGATAAGTCAACACAATGGGGAAACAGATCGTTGTTTGCAGAAGGGAGAGAAATGGATCCTGTGGTGATCCTCCTCGTGGGGTCCCGCAGGCAGAGCACTTCCCCGGGACTGTGAGCACCTCCTGTGCCCACACCAGACCCAGCGGGGACAGAGGAAGAGATCCCCGCTCCTGCCGCCCTGTGATGGGCCCTGTGGCCCTCAAGCACTGTGACCCTGAGCCCTGTGCCACGTCCTGTCTGGGGGACACCGAAGCCCATGGTCGGGACCAGGGCTTGGCCACTCTGGACTGTGCCATGGAGACTGTGCAGAGGCACGTGGGCGTGCGGGGAGCCGGGGGCACTGTCGGGCCGAGGCAAGGCCTGGTCGGGAAGGACCGGCCTCTGTGTTGGCCCGTTTCCTCCCCAGCTCCTTCTGCTGCCACAAGGCGCAGTCCAGCCGGAAACACCTCTTTCCCTTCCGTTCTGGCCCCAGGGAGCTTTCTCAGGCCGGGGCTGGTGAGAAGGCACTGGGCTGGACATTTATCGCCCGATAATCCCATTGCAGCTGCTTTAAGTCGTGTTGGAGCAATAATGTGGAATCGATGAGGGGTCGTTAGGGGTGGGCTGGGAGGGGGGAGGGCGAGGGCCTTGGTGCAGGGAGGGAGCACAGCGGGGTTGGCGCTGGGACATTGTGTGCCAGAAGCAACTGTTAGCAATAACTTTATGGATAACGGCAGTGTAATAAAAGTAACTTTAAAAAATTTCTAAAGCAATAAAAAGAGGAAGGAAGAGAAGGAAGGAAGGAAGGAAGGAAGGAAGGAAGGAAGGAAGGAAGGGCGAGAGGGAGAGAGGAAAGGGGGGAGGGAGGGAGAGAGGGAGGGAGGGAGGGAGGAAGGGAGGGAAGGAGGGAGGGAGGGAAGGAGGGAGGGAGGGAGGGAGGGAAGGAGGGAGGGAGGGAGTTCAGGCTGCCTTCATGACACTGGATCTCTGTTGGGGGTCACAGGGCACACAGCATCCCCTCAAACTTTCCCACTTGTTCAGTTTGACCTCGCGGCTATTGCTGGCCTCTGGTCAGGGGAACTTTCATGCTTGTGCCACAGCCTGAACCTGCGTTCCCCGACCCTGCAGGCTCCTCAGAAGCCAGCAGCCCAGAGCTGCAAAGAGGCGTTCCGGAAGGGAGCTGCACCTTCCAAAACAATCCCCAGGCAGCCCTCCTGGGCCCTGGAGCTGTGAAGGGGGAAGAGCCTGAGACATGTCCACCAGGTGCCCCCAGAAACCCACGTGCAGAGCCCCGAGCCCATTTCCTGTTCATGCCGGTGTGACGCAGTGAGGCAGGGAACTAAGCCACCCCCGCTCTGGAACCCGTCCAGCGGCTGGTCACTGCGAACAGGGCTCAGTGTCCAGGCGCTCAGCGTGACTGAGGTACCTCCTGCCCGTGTATGAGCTGTTTGTCCGTGTGGACACTGGGGGGCGCTGTTTCTGCCAAAAGCTGCCTGTGACCTTTTCCTGATGCTTCTTTCATTCTATTATTTCCAAGGTTCAAGGAACATGGAAAAAGAGAGTGAGAGAAAGAGAGAGAATGGAAAAGAAGAAAGAAAGAAAGAAAGAAAGAAAGAAAGAAAGAAAGAAAGAAAGAAAGAAAGAGAGAAAGAGAGAAAGAGAGTTAGGAAAGGAGGGAGGGAGGGAGGAAGGAGGAAGGAAAGAGAAAGAAAAGAAAGAGAGGGCGCTAGAGAGATAGCACAGCGGGTAGGACCAACCCGGGTTCGATTCCCAACATCCTATATGAGCACTACCAGGAGTAATTCCTGAGGGTCCATGCGCTTTCTAAACAGAACAAAGCATCCATATTTATGAAGAGCACCTGTCAGTCCTTTCAATGTTTAGGAACGAAAACCAGAACACAAGTATGTTGGTTTGAAGAGCATTTGTTTAAAAATGCCTTTCAAAGTGTCACTGTGTCACATTTTCATCGTGGCACTTTGGGGAATGGGGAACACATCTGGCAGTGCTCAGGGCTTCCTCCTGGCTCAGTGCTCAGGGATCACACAGGACAGCGTTTGGGGGATAAGCGACACGTTGGGGGTCGGAACGGGGTTGTCTGTGTGGAAGGCTAGCACTTTGCCTGCTCCAGTGTCTCTGGCCCATAGATATATTATTTTCTGTAAACAACGCATTACCTGTTCCACATCCAAGTAGGCTGCTGAGAGGTGCCAAGTATAAAGATCTGTCCTTTCAGATTTAGCCCAGACCCTCTCGTGTAGGTCTCTTCTGATTTGCCTGGCCTGGGGCTTCTATAAATGGAAGGTTGGGACCGAGCCAGCAACGTTTCAATCCTGTCGAGACCCGGACACTAGGCCAGAGAGTGGGACAGTGCCAGCAGCCAAGCCCACTGGGGTCCTGGCACCTTGCGGGGTTCCCCAGCACCCTCGGGAGAGATCCCTGAGCTCTGAGAGGAGGCTGGGGCTGAGCTGCAGGGACCCCAGGAGGGGGCCACGAGGCACCATGTGCCCCTCGGGGACCAGGGACAGAGAAAGGGCATCCTCTGGGGTTCTTTCCATCCAGCACCAGGGCCACGAGAGTCCCCCTCAGTGCAGACGCCTGGACAGTGGCCTGCTCTGTCTGCCCATCCCCCACAGCCTCATCCCACTTTCCTTCCAGACCCTGCCCTGTCCTGATGCTTGGGTCCTAGTCATTTTTACATGTGAATTTAACGCTTTAAAATTTAGTGCTTTTTAATTTTTATTTTAAAATCTTAATTTTAAAATTTTAAAATCTTCAGGCTAGAGTGATAGCACAGCGGGTAGGGTGTTTGCCTTGCACGCAGCCGAACCGGGTTCGATCCCCAGCATCCCATATGGTCCCCTGAGCACTGCCAGGAGAGATTCCAGAGTGCAAAGCCAGGAGTAACCCCTGAGCATCGCCATGTGTGACCCAAAAAACAAAAATTTAAAATATTTTTTAAAATTAAAACTTTTTATTGTGAGCTTTTAATTTTTAGTTTTTTAATTAAAATTAATTTTATTTTAATTAATTGTTTAATTCAAATTTTAGTTTTAAATTTAATTTTGTTTAAATCCTTTATTTTTCCCCCATTTAATGACGGTGAGATACACAGTGACAAAGTCGTTCACGATTGGGGGAGGGCTGTCATCTTCTGTCCCCCTTTCATGATCTTCCCCTCTGGCCCCTTGAGAATCCCCTGGGGATACTCTAGAGATGCTGATACAGACTAGAGTTCCTGCCGAATCTAGGCACCAAACACGTCAGTCTCATTGCTGGCGATTTGGGGTAAAAGGCAATGCGAAGGGAACTCCTGGGAAGCAGTAGAAGCTGGCCAGCCTGCTGCTGGACAACCTACCTACTTCGAGGCGTTTGGAAACTGGTTTTCTCCTGGCTCAGGACCTTGGTGCCGTCACTGGCAGAGGCACCTCTGCTACATCTCAACCTGGATACTGTTGCACTTAGTGAAGATCCCTCTTGAAAGATCCCGCCGGGTGGCTGGTGACTGGTGACTGGTGCCCTACAGGTGCACACACAAACCTGCATTGCACCGTTTCCGAAGAGGCTGTTCATTGCGTTGTTGGCTGATGTGATCCTTTCGAGGAATATCTGCTTTGCAAGATCTCTTTCCTTGTCGGAAATAAGAGCATGCACAAAAACCTTGTACCAATTCCATCCCGGCCACTCCACAGGATCCCCTGTGCACCGTCAGCCACCACCCTGAGCACAGAGCCAGAAGTATGCCCCGAGCTCTAACAGGTGTGTCTCAAAAACAAATAAAGAAGAAACAAGAAATCTCCCTGTGTTCAAAGGCTGCCTTGCAGCGGGCCATGATGGCCGTGGCCACCAGCGATGGGTTTGGTTCAGTTGCATCACCTTTGTACTCACCTGCAGACGTGGCGGGAGAGAGGGCAGGAGGGAGAAGCCCAGGGCCCGTGGCTCTTCCTTCTCGTGCTCCTGGCTTCTCAGTTCCTTTTCTTCTCTGGGGTGTCCAGGAAGACGGGGCTGGAGCACACTTTTGGGGGAGCAGACTGAGGGGCGCTCTGCCCCGACATTGGGGCACCCTCACGGGGGACTGTGCAGGGGGTAGGCTGGGTCCCTGCTGCCGCTGCTTCTTCCCACCAGGGCTTTCTCGAACGTGAATTCCTGCTTCTGAGAAAATATGCCAGTCTAGGGAGCAAGACTCCATATGTGACACCCTCCGTCTCCTTCCTGGGCCCCATAATCCTCGGTAACACCCTGACAATAGGGGTCAGCAGTGGCACCAAATTACGTGTGTGTGTGTGTGTGTGCATTTCTCCCAGTTCTGGAGAGCCAGATGCCCATCTGTCCTCTGAAAAAGACAGTTTGGAGGCCAGTTATGGCCCTTCTTCTTTTCCAGGATTGCCCAGAAGACCTTAGAAAGACAGACTGAGTGTCTGGAAAGGTCCCAAGTGAGTCTGGCCAGAGACGGATGGAGGAAAAAGCAAGGAGGTCTGGGTGTTTATGATGAGATGGACAGAGCCAAGCCCTAGGATCGGCTAACGCACATCTCCAAGAAAGGGGCTTGGATCGGAGGCCGCCACAGCCCGCGCTATTGAGACCTGAGCTTGCACTTCGATCCCATGCTGTGGCTCTTCCAAACAATGGTTGTTCCCTGGCTTCCCGCCTTGGACCCTAAGGAGGCTTTTAGCCTCGAGGCACCGGAGCCCCGAAGGTGAAAGCTCACAGGCTGGGAGGGTGCTTGGTGCATGAGAGGCAGCATTTGCTTCCTGGCACCAGTCACCTCCTGCTCCTCGGAGCACTGTCAGGAGCCATCCCCGAGCACTGAGCCCTGCAGTCATGAGCACAACCAAGCTACGGAAACGAACACTGAGAGCCCAGTCTTCTACCATAGAGAGATTGAATCTGGCTCTGTGAGAGAGGGCGCCTGGCTCGGATCTTTATAAGGACCTCAGAGGTTCCTAGTGACCTAGGGTTGGGAGGATGGTGGATGAGGGGGAGAGGCAGGAGCAGCGGGAGCTGGAGGGGTGTTCCGCCTGTGAAGAGACTTGCCCTGCGTGTCCCTGCGGTGGCCTGAGCAGGCTGGACCCCGGGCGCGGCTGTGCTGTGCTGGACAGGCATCCATGCGGGGCCTTGTCCTTGCCCACCCGAGTGACCGCCTTCCCTGTGCTATGCTGAATTTCCTCTCCAGATGGTATCAGGCTGTCCATACTAGGCTTGGTGATTGGCTCCCCAGGATGCACAGCAGGGCTTGTGCTTGGAGAGCACCATTGCGGGTAGGCAGGGGAGGCCGCTGGGTGTGACAAATCTTGAAAGGGAAATGGTTGAAGATCCAACTTCTGGAGTTTCTTCCTGCTGACAAAGGGATGCTGACCCTGACTGCACAAGGGGTGAAACCTCATGATAACTTAGTTTTTAATGGGCGCCAGACAATGAATGGGTTGGGTTCCTGGAATCATCAACCTCTGAAAGAAAAGATCAGACAGATTAGGCTGAGGAATATTATTAGAGAGTCTTAGACCCTGGAGGAGTAGAAGGTCTTCTCTGGCTTACTGAGGGCAAAATGGTTTCTCGTTTCAGAGAACATGAAAGTTAACAAACACAACAGTCACCAAAGCAGCATAATGGCATACCCAGTCTTACCATAAAAATGAAAAGTAATAACTCCTTCACCCATGCCTTTGGTTGATAGAAAATGACTTCCTGTGTCCAAATCTGTCTAAACTACATAGAAACACCAAGCCACGTCTCTGACTTTCTCAGTACAGATCGGAAAAGCTTCTGCCTATCCATGGAAGCTATCAATAAGAACCAATGGATATTTATACCTTAAACATTTGAGCATTTGATCCTTTGCATGAAGTCAAGCTGCCAGTTGTACCCTGGATAAGTCCCTGATGTGGAACAGGTGGTGTTAGGAGGCTGTTAGACCCGAGATTTCCAAGATTTGTTGGTGTTGTTGGTCTTTGGAGGCCCAGCCATCAGGGATAAGACCAGGCCATATCAAGGGTCAGCCCTAGGGCCCGATGCATATCCAACTGTTCGATCCACTCCCTGACTCTGCTTCCTGTTTTTAATCAAAGTAACACTGTAGCACTGTCCTCCCGCTCATCGATTTGCTTGAGCGGGCACCAGTAACGTCTCCATTGTGCGCCTTGTCTGTCACTGGTTTTGGCATATCAAATAAGCCAGTGGGAGCTTGCCAGGCTCTGCCGCGTGGGCAAGATACTCTTGGTAGCTTGCTGGACTCTCTGAGAGAGGCCGGAGGAATAGAACCTGGGTTGGCCTCGTGCAAGGCAAATGCCCTACCCACTGTGCTATCGCTCCAGCCCGTTAATCAATGTAGTCTCTTCAAAATTAGGGAGACATTTATTTATGTCTTTATATCATTTCTGATACGAGGGTCCTGATTATGTGGTGCTGCTCAAACCCTACAGTGCTAGTGTTTACGGGGCTCTCCTGGCAGTGCTTGAGACTCCTGGGCTATACCCAGCCATGATGCTGGGAGAGAGTGGAGTAGACCATGAAGTGCTAGTGATCAGACAGGAGTCAGCCACATAAAAGGCATCCACACCTCAAGCATTAGATTATCTGACCCAATGATAATGGATTTTTATCTGTTCATGCCTTATTCAAAAAAGCAGAGAATGTATATTAGATAATATATGTGGAAAATGTTTGTGTTCTTGTGTCCATTTTTTTATCACATCACAAATTATATTAGGGCAAAATATGTCATTGATAACAGAAATTCATAAAAACAAGACAACTTTGACATGCTCCTAACCAGACAAAATTTTGTAAAAAGCATGCAAAGTAGAACCATTTATTAAAGGGATTATATAATGTATTCTGAGATTTTATCTAAAGTATTTCACTTGATTTATTTATTTTGCCTGTAAAGGTGAGTAGAGGCTGCCCCAAAAGCCTCCATCCCTCTCGTAGAGCCCGGCAAGCTACCGAGAGTATCCCGCCCGCACAGCGAAAGTATCCCACCCGCACAGCAGAGCCTGGCAGGCTACCCAGTGGCGTACTCGATATGCCAAAAATAATAACAATGATGGTCCTCATTCCCCTGACCCTGAAAGAGCCCCCAATATGCCATCAGGCTACAATAGCACATGACAGGGACGAATAGAGACATTACTGGTTGGTGCCCACTCAAGCAAATTGATGAACAACGGGATGACAGCGATACAGTGACAGTGATATCGTTTCTGACTTAGCCTTCTTTATTTGGAAACATGTAATTTTGGAGAACTATAAATCATCCCTTAACTTGAAGTTGTTTTTTTGTTTTACCTACATCCTTTACCTTCCATTGAACACAATGCCTGCCAAGACCAACAGCCTTCCTGTTTATTCTTAGTGATATTGGCAGTGTGAATATTAATCCTAAAAAATAAAAAATAATTAAAAAATATTATTTTTCATTCTGGGATAATGCTATGAGCTCCAATCATGTTAATTAAGTATGAAACTAAAACTGTTGATGTAAGCTAGTACTTAATTAGTGCTATGACTAATCCTCAAGTCCCTATATATTGAAATATGCATCACCCTCCTCCTTCTTCATCGAGAAACCTAGAGAAAAGTCCTTCAGAGTTTCCAGCATCTCAGACGTTGTTTAGCCAGTTTCTGCTGTGTCTTCTTCTAGTCGTGCCAAGGCTCAGCTACTCATGATGCTGCTTCCTCTCTGCAGAAACAAGAAAAGACATTTCTTATATTCCACTGGACCTCTCAGCACAAGCCATTACCTGGGTCTTGTGTTGGAAATTTGAAATTTTATCTGATGCCTCCTTTGCATTAAGAATACTGGGGTGGAGCTGGAGCGATAGCACAGCGGGTAGGGCGTTTGCCTTGCATGCAGCTGACATCGCCAGGTGTGACCCAAAAAGCAAAAGAAAAAAGAAAAAACTAACTTTTACTGTTCCAATGTTTTTCCCCCTATTTAATTGCTTGAGCTTCTGTGATTGACAGGCAGATAATGGTGCTTTGCGTGCAGATCATCCCAATACACATCTGGCACTGGTTACCCACCTCCCTCCCACAAGGACCAGGCTCAGTTCACCCGCTTGTTGCCTTTGGCCCTTCTTGCTCCCTGGCTGTGTCACTGTAAGTCCTGCCATGAGAGATCACCGTGTCAGCCCCTGTCCCTCGGATTGGCTGGACTGCGCATGATGCTCATGGCTCCATTCATGGGGCTGCAGGCTGCATGATTTTGTTCGTAGAGCAGAGCGGGTCCCACTGCGTGTCTATGTCTCACAACTTCTTCATCCCTTGGTCCGTGGTTGGGCCTTTGGGTGGTTTCCACGTCTGGACTCAGCACTGCAGTGGACACAGGCGTGCACGGGTCCTTTCGAATGGAAACCTTTGTGTTTGGGACGAATCAAGACCTTTCAACGGAGCTTGGAGACTCTTACGAGCTGGAAGAAGTTCCTTTGGGCCCCGGGAGAAGACTCACAAGGTTTGGGCACTCTTTGCATGTTGAAAGCTCAGACTTTGAGGCTCTGGGGCCTCGCAGGAGGAATACTGAGCTGGGAGTACTTCTGAGAGCAGAAACAAATAACTTCCTGTAGCTTAGTTGTTTGTAACATGCACAGTTGTTCTGTCTAATCCAGACCACAGAAATGTCCTATTGAGGCGTAACATCGATGACGCTTACATGAAAGATATTTCAGTCAAACTTTGAATGAGATAAGTGGAAGTATTTTCTCCTCCAACTCCCATTTTAAGGGAATCTATTTGTCCGGAGGTCAAGGTTTCTCAGCTTCGACACTCGATCATTTTTTTGGCGTTATCAGAGGGTGAACAGTCGGCGGTGCTCAGGGGGTACATGCTCAGGGGGTACTCGTGGCTCTGCACTCAGTATTACTGCTGGCAGTGCAAGGGGGACCAAGTGGGATGCTGGGCATCAAACCCCAGTCTGCCGCTGCAAGGCATCCCACCAATTGTTCTATTGCTCTGACCCACCCCCTGGATAATTTGTTGTTGTTTTTGAGTTATCGAGTCTCCCTGAGATGCAGTTACAAAGTTGTTGCTGATTGGGTTTCAGTCATACAGTGTTGCAATGCCAGCCCCTCTGCCAGTTTACATTTCCCACCACCAATGTCCCCAGTTTTTTTAATTTATTGACAGACAATAAATTTATACAGATACCCCGGTGCACAGACAGATACACAGACAGGCATATGGGAAAGCACACACATAATTGCACACAGACTCACCCAGACATATACACAGACACACCCACATGCAACACACAACACGTTCTTACACACAGACAGCATGTGTACACAAGGATACAGACATAGACACAGACTGTCACATATATAAATATGTCACACAGATGTGCATACACAAACATCCGTAGACATTTGAAGACACAGAAATGTGCACATACCGACACAGGGACACATAGACACAAAGAGACACACATATATACATAGTCACAGACACTAGACACAAACATTCACAGAATTATATTCTGACACACATATGTGCACACACAGACCCACACAGACTTATAGATAGACACACAGACACTCAATAAATTTATACAGACACACCCAGTGCACACACAGATACACAGGGGCATATGGGAAAGTACATATGCATAGAGATGCACACGCAAAGACTCAGCACATACACAGACCTATACCCACATGCACCAACTCACATTGGGATTTAAACAGACTCACAACGTGTGCACACACAGACAGAAACAGACATATACACAGACATACAGACATCATTGTAGCCACACACACAGACATACAGACATGTGCAGACGCAGACATATACGTACAGACACATGTGTATACAAACACACAAACATAGATACAGATACACACATATCCACATACTGACACAGACACAAAGACATACAAAGCTATGGATACAGACATTTACACGGACACACATGCACACACAGACAACAGATCCGCACACACACTAACTCATATACACAGACATAGATATACACACAGATACAAACATGCACACACTCAGACAACACATATACACAAACATAGACACATGCACACACACAGATTCCGTAACACATAGAGACATATACACAGACACTGAGAAACACAGAAGCAAACACATGTATACGCAAACAGGTGTATTCAGACAAACATTCACACAAACAGAGACACAGACATATACACAAACACAAAGACATGTACATAGACACATGTATACAGAGAGCAACACACATATACATAAACACACAGCCACATGCACACACAGATATATACATGGACACACAGACTCACAGACACACAATCAAATGTACACATAGAAACACATGCACATAAGCAAGTGACATATATATGTATATATGTATACATACACACATATACGAAGATACACAATTGCATGACACATGTGTACAGAAACATACAGACCCATGCACAAAGAGACACATGCAGACATATATAGAGACACACACGTGCACACACAGAATGACACAGACATACACACAGACACCAGGCATACACACACTCAAAAGACATATATATAGATACAGCAACATGCACACACAGACATATACACAAGCACAACACATATATAGCCATAAACACATACATACAGAGACATACACTCAAGCATATATACACATAATCACACACAGACAACATAGATATATGCACACATATTTTCACAAGCACATGAACACAGAGATACAGACTCACATAAACATATACACAGACACATTGCATGCAACACAGTCACAACACGAACTTTCGCCACATGCACACACAGACAACAGATCCGCACACAGACTAACTCATATACACACAATCACAACATGCACACACAGATGCACAAGACATGTACACAGCCACACACACACATGTACACACACAGACATATACACTGACTAAATACACACAGACACACACGTATACAGACACATACATGCACATACACTGATCGAGTCACATAGACACCCGAACGCAGACATACTTATAGACGCCACATATATACAGAGTCACATCCACAGTGACACTAACATACACACATGGGCATATACGTAGACACACGCAAACAGACATGCAAATATATACACACAGAAACACCCAATATACACACAGATACACATAGTCATCTGTAAAGACACACACACAGACTCAGACAGATGGCACAGACACACACCCACTACAACAGTCACAACACTGATTTATATGTACTCACAACATGCAGACATATACACAGACATTCAAAGGAATAGACACAGTCACACATGTGCACACACATAGACATGTAAACTGACACACATGCACACACAGTGCCACACATAGACACACAAGACACACAGACATATTCACTAACACAATTTCACACATATATACATAGAGACACAATGATACAGACATACAGACACACAGTCATATATGCAGACCACACACACAAGCACATAAACGTATACACAGATATGCACAGACAGAGATATATAGACAGACACACAAATATATATACACAGACACACCCAATGCACACAAAGATACACAGACAGGCATAGGTGAAACCATACACATCATCACACACAAACTCACACAGACATATACACAGACACCCACATGCAACACACAACTCGGTCTTATACACAGATAACATACCAACACACAGATATAGGCATATGCAGACACACACATAGATACTGTCACACACAGACGCACACAGACATACAAGACATTCATAGACAAATGTGCACATACCGACTGAGACACATAGACACAAAGATACACACATATATACATAGACACAGACACAAGACACAAGCATACACAGACACACACATGTGCGAATGCAAGCCCACACAGTCATATACAGACACACAGACATATAGCAGACACACAGACACACAGTAAATTAATACTGACACACCCAATCCGCATGCACATGCATATGCATAGACACACATATGCACAGAGATACACACAGACTCAGACATATACCCAGAATCATACCCATATGCAACATGTCACAACAGGGTCTTATACACAGACTCACAACATGTGCACATTCAGACAGACAGAAACAGATATCTACACAGGCACACAGAAATATACATAGCGACACACACATGTGCAAACACACAGAGACATACATAGACACATGCTTACACAGACACATACCTATACACAGACATACACATGTTCACACATTGACAGACACAAAGACACAAAGCCATGTACAAAGACAGCAGCGTGTATACAGACACACATATACACAGATATATAGCTAAACACACAGAGACACAGATATATACACTCTGAAACACCCAGTGCACACCCAGATGCACAGGCATACAAACAGACGACACCCACAAGCAACACAGTCATAACACGAATTCATACACAGACTCACGATGCGTGTACCCTCAGACACAAACATATATACAGACACACAGACATGCGCACACACACAAGCATACACAAACATAGATGTATACACAGACACACCCAGTGCTTGCAAAGATACAACAATGAGACATATAAAAAGACACACACATATGTAGACTTAGGTAAAGATTCACAGGCACCCTCATGTAGCACTGTCACAACTTGTACTTATACACGCAACATTCACACACATAAAAATTGACATATTCAGAGATACACATAGCCATAGAGACAGCCATACACATAGTGTGCGGGCACATATACACAGACATATACAGATGCACACTTATACAGAGACACAGATGCACACACAGACACACACAACATATACAGAAACACATATACACAGAATTATGCACAAATGCCTACACTTACACAGAAAAAGACAGACATACAGATATATAAACAGACACACACAAACACGCACACAAACACCACATACATACACAAACACACGTATGCAGGCACACGACAGACATACACACAGAATCAGACACAGACATATCTAGACACTCATGCATGTGCACACACTGACACACAGACAGACAGACAGACACAGACACACAGACACATACTACACTGGTGTGTGTGTCTGTGTGTCTGTATATGTACGTACATACAGAAACACATGAGTACATGCACAGACAATAAATATATGTACACAGGCAAACAGGCACTGATAGACATACAGACACACACCTAGAGACACGCGAGCATATACACAGACACACATGTATACACAGACACAGAAATAAGCATGCTTATATTCAACAGACATATATACAGAATTAGACATACACAAACATATACACGACACATAACATATGTACACCCACTGACACAGTGAGGCACACACAGACACAAAAGCACAGACAGACACAAAAGCACACAGACATATAGACAGACACACAGATACACAAGATATATACATAGACACACAACACACATGAGCAGTACACAAAAGACTCACATGCAGATATATACGCAAATACACAAACACTACACAGATTTAGAGACATACAGCCAGAGACACATATATAAAGACATGCCCTTGCATACACACAGACATATACACAGACACCTACATGCTCACAGACACGTTCAGATAGAGGCACATGGATATGTACACACAAGACATACACAAACATATACACACAGAGACATATACACAGACACACAGAAACACACATGCGCACACAAACACACAGAGAAGATGGATAGATTTACATACAGACACACAAATGCTCGCACAGACTCAAACAGACATATTTACAGACAATGTACTACAAGAGCAAACACAGACATACACTGACACCGATGCATACATGACATAGATATGCACAGACACAGACATATAGAGACATGCGCACACAAGATACACACAAGACATATACACAGATACACATACACACATATACACATAGACATCTACACAGACACACATGCACGCACACACGGACATACACACAGATACAGAGACACAAACATGTATATAGACTCAGAGACAATGGACTCACATAGACACAGACTTGTACATAGCCACACACGGACCTTCACATATGCACACACAAACATACTGATACATACAGACATTTACACAAAAGCACACATACACAGACATACAAACACAGGCACATAAACAGGTGAAAACATGCATGCACACACAGATACAGAAGACACACACCCACATGCATATAGAGAGACATACAAAGGCATATACACACAGAAGCACAAAGTCATATACAGACAGACACAGATATTTGCACAAACACACAGATGCATGAACAGACAGACAGATATATTCACAGACATGCAGACATAGACAGACACAAACACATATAAAAAAGGAGACAGACACACAGACATTTGCAAAGGCACACAAACAGACATATATGCACAGAGACCCACACAGACATACAGAGACACAGTTCACACACAAGCACACAGAAACAAACAAATATACAAAGACAATCAGAGACACACAGATCTATCCATAGACACAGAGACATGCACACATAAGCAAACACCTAGACAGACACAGACAGACACAGACAGACACACAGACACACACAGACATATACACAGACACACCCAATGCATGCACAGATACACACACAGAGACTTATAGAAAGATACACACATGCACACATAGACATAGATACAGACAGACTCACACAGACAGACACAGACATCCTCCCACATGCAGCACAGTCACAGCATGAAATTATGTGCAGGCTCAAAACATGCACACACAGATACAAAATTGATATACACAGAAACATATGGACATCCACACACAGATGTGCAAGACACATACTCACAGACATATATGCAGACACATTTCTACACAGACACAAATACACATATAGACATATACACAGACACATAGATACACAGAATTATACACAGATGCATACACTTGTGCACAAAAAGACACACAGACACAACAGACATATACAGAGACACACACACATAACCACACACAGATATATATATATACACTCAGACAGATACAGAGACACATGCAGATACACAGAGCAGACATGCACACACAGAATGAGACACAGACCTAATCCGCACACACTGACAGAGACATCCAGACACACAGAAACACACCCAGACACACATAGAGACACGCAGACATATACACAGACACTATACACTTAGACACCTGCACACATAGAGCTACACACATGCACACACACAGACAACAAAGACATGCACACAAGCACACAGACATGTTTGTATGTCTTTTTGTGCATAAATCTGTATGTCTTCAGTGTAGGCATCTGTGTATAATTCTGCGTATCACACACAAACATACACAACATATACAGAGTCAAACACGTGCACTCCCACAGAGACATCAAGAGCACAGTTTACATACAGATATATACGTAGAAACACAGACACAGCGAGATATACAGACACACACAGATGCATAGACATGCACACATAACAGACACACATACAGAATAGACACACAGACATATACACAACACACACATGTGCAACCACAGACAGATACACAGATATATACTTAGACACACAACACACACATGTGCACAGACACGTGAACACACAGACATAAAGACACACATACTCATATGTAGATATATATGTACTAATACACACATATATATACAAATACACATGCACTAAACAGATGTGCAGACACATACCCAGAGACACACACATATTTAGACATACCCTTGTGCACCTACAGACACACAGACATATACACAGACACAAACACATGCACACAATCAGACACATACATACAGACACAATATACACACGCACACAGAGACATAACATAGGCACACATATGCACACAGACATACACAGACTTACACACACATGCACACAGACGTATTTAGGCACAGTACACGTGTGAACACAGACTTATACACTGACACAGATGTACACACAACACCGAGACCCACATGCACACAGAAACCCACACAAGGACACATAAACTCAGATACAAGCATACACACATACACTTAGACATTTATACAAACACAGAGTGCATACACAGATTTACACATAGACTTAGACTCACACACCATATACATAGACATATGCACACACAAACATACTGACACACAGACATACAAAAAACACAGACACACACAGATATACAAACCCAGATACATAAGCACAGATGAACAGATGTGCAGACACAGACACAGAGAGACTCGCAATCACATACACACCCACCCACACACACACACACACACATATATAGACATCCAGACATATGAACACACATAAAGATACATACATGGACATATAGACACAGACATACACAGGTACACAAAAAAAGACATACACAGGCACAGCGTATACACAAGCACTAATAAACACAAATATACACAGACACACAGATATATGCATAGACACAAACACATGCACACAATCAGAGAAATACACAAACATACACAGACCCAAACAGATCCACACACATGCACATGCACAGGCACTCAGAGACATATACAAAGACACACAGAGACATGCACAGGCATCTACACAGATACAGAGTACAGTCACGCTGACACACACAATGCGCACAAACAGACATACACACAGATATATACACAGAGAACACACACATGGAGACATACACAGAGAGACATATGGCGTGTGTGCACAAACAGGCATAAAGACACACATACATTTTCACAGACAAACCCACTTGCACACACACAGACATACAAAGACATATCACATACACACAGACATATACACGGACACACTGCAAACAGACACAAATAGATATGTATACAGACATACAGATATAAACAGAGACAGATAGGGTCATATACATAGACACAGAGTCACACACACAGGCAACATAAAAGTCACAAGTGTATACACAGACAGACACAGATATATACACGTACATGCAGACATATTCACAGAAAAATACTGTAAACACACAGACCCAAATACATCCTCAGACACACATGCAGACACAGAGAAACACAGACATATAGAAACACACATGTACACATATACATACAGACACAAATATACACAAGCAACAGATATATACACATGGACTCTTGACACACACAGACATATTCACAGAAATATACCGACATGCACACACTTCACTTAAATCACTTAACTTCCCATTGCTCGTCGATTTGCTCGAGCGGGCGCCAGTAACATCTCCGTTTGTCCCTGTCGCGTGCTAGTGTAGCTCAATGGCATCTGTTCGCTCTGGGAGCATGAAGAGCCTCAAACCGATGGTTCACGATCTTGATGAAGAAGTCTGACCATCTGGTAGGTGGGCGGCCACACGGTCTTTTGACATCCCGTGGAATCCAGTCAGTAACAGCTCTAGTCCAGTGGTCGTCTTTAAATCTCATTACGTGACCAGCCCATCTGATTTTTGACACCTTGGCAAATGAGACAGCGTCCCTGATTCTTGATCATCGACGGTTGTCGGAACTCCGGATTCTTTCTCTCATTTGAGTGAAACGTGATATTCCAAGCATAGCTCTTTCTATTCTTCTTTGGGAGACCTGAATGGCGTTCTCATCTTGTTTGCGTAGGGCCCAGGTCTCTGAGGCATATGTTAATGCAGGAAGAACAGTGGAATCAAAGAGATGTGCCCGGAGCCGGAGGTTCTTTGTCCTCTTAGCTATTTCTTCCACGTTCTTGAAGGCTTTCCAAGCCACTCTCTTTCTCCTGCGCAGCTCGGGTGCCAGGTCATTTGTCATGTTGACTTCTCGACCTAGGTACACATAGCTGTTGCATTCGGAGTTGGTCATTCCATTGAGAGCGAATGGGGCATCAGGAACGAGGCTGTTTCTCATAAACATTGTCTTCATAAGATTCAGCTGTAGTCCAACTTTTCCACACTCACGGTCAAAGTCGGCCAGCATTTGTGCCGCTTGGCTGATGTTTGGTGTTATTAAAACAATGTCATCAGCAAAGCGGAGGTGGTGTAGTTGCCGACCATCTATCTTCACTCCCATTTCTTCCCATTCAAGTCATCGCATGATGTTCTCGAGGGTGGCACTGAAGAGTTTCGGTGAAATGGTATCACCCTGCCAAACCCCACTCTTGACATCAACTTCTTTGTAGAATGGTGAGATTCTGGTAGTGAATCTGCAATACAGCTCACGGGGGATCTTGATGTATTGGGCTTGAATGCCCTGATTGGCTAGGGCCTCAATGACCTCTTCTGTCTCAACAGTATCAAAGGCCTTCTTTAAATCAATGAACGTGGCATCTTGAACTCCCGAGAAACCTCAATGAGCTTGGTTATCGTGTGGATATGGTCGATGTTGCTGAATCCTTTGCGCAACATGCACACACACACAGACAAAACACGAACATTTACACAGACAAATACAAAGGTACAAACACATGCACTTACACAGATATATACACAATCTCATATGTACACATACACCGAGACTCACACAGGCACACATGTACACACAGACATACAAACAGACATAAACAAACACATACCAAGGTGTATACACACTCACACCCAGAAATATAAACAAGAGAGACTAGTCTGAATTTAGGCTCCATTTTAGAATCTTACACATTGATTTTAAAGAATAATTTGCACCTTTTAATATTTAAAATTTGCAGTGTCACCCTGTTGTCCCGTTGTTCATCGATTTGTTTGAACGGGCACCAGTAACATCTCCATTTTGAGATATGTTGTTACTGCTTTTCGCATATCGAATATGCCACTGGGAGCTTGCCAGGCTCTGGCATGTGGTTGAGATACTTTTGGTAGCTTGCCGGGCTCTCCAAGAGGGAAGGAGGAATCAAACCTGGGTCAGCAGTGTGCAAGGCAAACACTCTACCCACGGTGCCTTCGCTCATTCCTACATTTTAATATTATTATTAATATTTCAGGTTTTTGGCTCATACATGGTGATGGTCAGGACTTAGTGCTGGCTCTCCTCAGGAGTCACTCTTGGTGAGGAGGGGGTCCTGGGGGTTGTCGGGGATTGAACCTGGGTCTGCTGCATGTAGGACAGACAGACGCCTTCCCCACTCTCCTGCAGCTGCGGCCCTAGTCCCGATCCGTATACTTGACTGCGTCTTCTAAGCTGCTCTATAAGCTGTGAGCTGAGTGTCCCTTCCTTGCAGTGAGGTCTGTGTGCCAGAGTCTCCCTGCTTTCTTCCCCAACTGCAGACTCACCTCATGCCAGAGTGTTTAGAAAAGAGGCAGCCATTTCCTTGTCACGGCAGCCCCGATCCTTTGGGTCCCCTGAACGAATCTTTCTTCTCCTAACTTGATTCAGAAGATAGGTAGAAACGTCTCTTTTTCCTCAAGAGGTGGTTGTATTTTCTTTTAGTGGGGGACACGGGAGTAATTCTAGGTTACACATATATACAGAAAAACACAGACACACAGACATGCACACACAGAGACACACACAGAGACTCACAGATATATAAATAGACATGCACACACAGGCATAATCAAATAGACACAGACATACATGCAAACAATAACACAAAACACACACAAACATGCACATATACAACACAGACATATACAAAAGAGAGAGACAGATATATAGATACACACATATGCACATA